>NW_003852470.1:918661-938193 GCF_000181295.1 Otolemur garnettii | reverse complement strand
GCAGCACTAGATCCCCGTGAGGTCCCGTCTTGGGTGTGGAGAGAGTTCGGCTCCGGCTGCAGCACTAGGCCCTTCTCCCTTTTCTCGAGAGCGGAGAACATGCTCAGTGCAGTGAAGCTGTGGCGCTTAGATGTTCACGTTGGCGCAGTGGTCTCTGTGTTTCCACAGGCTTCTTTCCATTCCCACGTGGTTCAGTGTTACTATGGGGCCCGATCTGCCCAGTGGCCTTGTGGCTGGAAGGCTCTATGCGGTGGTGACTCCCAGACAGATCTCCCAGCACTAGCAGGGCTCATCCTTGGAACCTCTTGTGCAGCTCCAGACATCCCCTGTTCTTGCAGAGGCCCTGGGCCCATGGGCACGTCACTTGTGGAACTGTGGTCACCTCTGTGTCCTTGTATGGGCCTTTGCTCACTGTGCCCAGCCCTGCCCGAGCCCAGCCAAGCAGAGTGTCCATCTCCCAGGCTCTCTCAGCAGGGTCTTCTCAGGGGCCACCCTTCCCCACCTCTTGCCCAGGCTAGGCAGTTGCTGAGGGTCCCTGAGTTCATGGAGCTGGTGACTCACTGTGTCGTGGCACCTGTCACAGGCCCCATGATCTGGGACTGTGCTGCGGAGAAGTCTGCACTGGTCTCTGGAGGATCCCTCCCGCACGCTGGCAGTGGTGGTGCAGGCCCCTGCCCTCAGGGGTCAGGCCTACACAGGCCCAGCTCCCCATGAAGCTCCCATGTGGTGAAGGTGGCCCATCAGTGGAGGAGCAGTCATTCTGTTTGGGAAAGCCTATATTGGCTGCATTTATTATTGTTATCTTTGAATTAAGACAATATTCAGATACTGTAAAAAAAATCACCATTTTATCATATACAAAATATAGTTCAATGTTTGAGTATGCTCAAGGTTGTACAACCCTCATCACTATCAAATTCCAGAATATTCTCACCCCGGAGGGAAACCTGTGCCCCGTTTGCAGACACCCTGGTTCCCTACCCCCAGCCTTGGCGGCTACTGACAGCCTCCCTCCTGTGGGTTTGCCTGTTCTGGGTGCTCCATGTAAGTGGAATCTAACTGCGTTTCGTGCTACACTCCTCCTCCAAGCCTGGCCCATTCCACGGCTGGTGCAGTCGGGGCTTCCTTGTCCGGGCCGAATCCTGTCCCATTGTCTCAGGGCTGGGGACTGTTCATGGTGGAGGCCCATTAATTCAGCTGTGATCGTTCAATTAGATGCACTTAAAATGCACATTGTTTTGTAAAAATCTAACTACATGTACTTAATAATTTCCGAACAATGAAAGCTATTTGTTAATTTTAAGTAAACTGGCCTTTTCATGACTCTGTTGTGTCTGCCTTTTGTTGGAAAGCATTTGTGTTTGGTTTCAGCATGGAGGTGGTACAGGTACCTGCCCCTAGATCAGGGATCCTCAAACTTTTTAAACAGGGGGCCAGTTCACTGTCCCTCAGACTATTGGAGGGCCAGACTGTGGGCCCTGGGACCAGTCGGCTGCTAAGCAGGACAGGCAGCAGCAGCAAAAACACCTGGCAGGCCGGATAAATGTCCTAGGCGGGCTGCATGTGGCCCGTGGGCTGTAGTTTGAGGACGCCTGCCCTAGATGGTGTCAGTCATTTGTGACGCTAAGGGCGTCTTGATTTGGGTTTGCGAGGAGAATGTAGATTCACAGCAGTAAGTGGTTGGAAAGCAAGAAAGCATTTCTCAGGCATGTTGCTGAAGGCATGGGTACTCCACTACATTTTTACTACTTCAGTTGGATCTTTCCCAGCACCAAACAATGACTTTAAAATGTCACTTCCTGAGAACTCCATTGATTCCTTCTGCAGTTCTTTAGGTGCCTTAGTGATACCAACCAGGTGAGTATGAAATGCTAGCCTGAGTGTGATGTTACGATTTTCGCAGTCTGGGAGCCTTTCACTGTAACCCAGTTAACAGGCCTAATACAGCTGGGTGTTCTTCAGATGACTCCTGTATGTCATCCTGCTCCTCAGTGACCTTTGCTAACTGGAGGAAACACTCATCTCAAATTACCTTTGGAAGAAGAGTTTTGAAAAAAGGTAGCTTTTTTTGAAACTCTTGGATTTTTTGCCGCATTATTGTATACAAGGCCTGATGAGTTGGTGAGTTTGCTGCTGTGCACTCACATTGGCAGTGCTGTGCAGACAGCTCCGTGAGGGCCGTTCCCTGGTGTGTCAGCACCTCGGCTGTGTTCATGTGGAGCTGTAGTGGTGTTGTGCTGAGTGGCGTTCGTAATTGTTGTGTGTGTTTTGTGTGCTGTCTTGAGAATGTCGGAGCTTGAATTAGAGCAACAAACAAACATTAAATTTCTTGTTATGCTTGGCAAGAGTGGAAGTGAAATGAGGAAGTTTATGGGGATCGTGCCGTGAAGAAAACAGCAGTGTAGAGATGAATTAAATGTGTTTGGAGAGGAGAGAACCTGTCACTGATGGAGAGCGGGCAGGGGGACTAGTAGCAAGCATTTTGTCATTTGTTTGACAAAAACATTGCAAAAATGTGTTAAATTGTGAGTTAGAATCACAGCTGACTATGAGAAGCACAGCAGACTGAGTAAACATTGCTGAGAAACATGAAGATCTTAACTGAAAATCTTGGCATGAGAAAGGTGTGTGCAAAAATGATCCCAAAGGATCCAAAGCAAAGGAATGCTGAAGTCTGCCAAGACCCGCTGGAGAGGCAGGACGATGGCTTGGACTGTGTTCTCACTGGGGATGAAGCCCGGCTGCACCAACAAGGCCCTGAAACTGCCTGTCAAGGTGCAGAGTGGCAGTTACCAGTTCTCCATGACTAAAAAGTCCGTCAGCTCAAATCAAGAGTCAACGCCACGTTGCTGCCCTTTTTTGGTATCAGAGTGATTATTTGTTATGAATTTGTACCAGCTGGAAAGTTAACGATGTTTACTATTTGGAAGTGCTGAAAAGGCTGTGTGAACAGTGAGAGGAAATCGCCCTGGACTTTTCACCAGCCACTCAGGGCTCTTGCATCACGATGAGGCACCTGCTCACACAGCACTGGCTGTGAGGGAGTTTTTATTTTTTTCTTTTTTTAAATTAAATTTAATTTTTATTTTAGGTTTACATGTGGGTACATGCCATGAAGTTACATTATTTGTGTTTGTAAGGTAAAGTCCAAAGTCTGAGTTGTAGCTGAGTCTCTCACCAAGGAAGTGTGCATTGCCCCCGTAGGTGGGGTTATATTGTGCCCTCTCCCCTCTTCATGAACTTAATTGAGTTTTTCTCTCATGTGGGTCTGTAGTTATTAATCTGCTTTTCAACTTAGTATTCAGTACTTTGGGTACTTGCTTTTCCATGTTTTTTTTTAATCATAGCTGTGTACATTAATGCAATTGGGATACAATGTGCTGGTTTTATCTACAATTTGAAATACTTTCATGAAACTGGTTAACATAGCCTTCACTGCATTTTCTTAGTTATTATGTTAAGACATTTATATTCTACACTTAGTAGATTTAACATGTACCCTTGTAAAATGCACCAGAGGTGTGGTCCCACCAATTACCCTCCCACCACCAATGCTGTAGTTGGGTTATAGCTTTCATATGGAAGTATGGGTGTTTATAAATTGGTTTCATAGTAGGGCTGAATACATTGGCAACTTTTTCTTCTGGTCTTGAGATACTTTGCTAAGAAGAATATGTTCCAGCTCCATCCATGTAAACATGTAAGAGGTAAAGTCTCCATCTTTTTTAAGGCTGCATAATATTCCATGGTGTACATATACCACAATTTATTAATCCATTCATGGGTCGATGGCTACTTGGGTTTCTTCCATGACTTTAGCAATTATGAATTGGGCTGCAGTAAACATTCTGGTGCAAATATCTTTGTTATAAAGTCATTTTTGGTCTTCTGGATATATACCTAATAGAGGAATTGAAGGATCGAATGGCAGGTCTATTTTTAGATCCCTAAGTGATCTCCAAACATCTTTCCAAAAGGGACGTATTAGTTTGCATTCCCACCAGCAGGGCAGTGCTTTTACATTTTTGAGATACTTATGAGAATATCTTCATCTCTTTTATGGCTTAATAAGTACCTCATGGTGTACCTATATCAGAGTTTGTTAACCCATTCATGGGCTTATGGGCACTTGGGTTGTTTTCACATCTTTGCAATTGTGAATTGGGGTGCTATGAATGTTCTAGTGCAAATATCCTTATGGTAAAATGATTTTTTTTTCCTCTGGGTAGATGCCTAGTAATGGGATTGCAGGATCAAATGGGAGGCCCATTTTTAGCTCTTTGGGGCTTCCCTTTACTTCTTTCCAAAGAGGCTGTGTTAGTTTGCAGTCCCACCAGCAGCGTAGAGTGTTCCCTTCTCTCCACACCCACACCAGCATCTGCAGCTTTGGGACTCTGTGATGTGGGCCCTTCTCACCAGGGTTAGGTGACATCTCAGGGTGGTTTTAATATGCATTTCTCTGATGATTAATGACAAGCATTTTTTCATGTGTGTAAGAGAGTTTTTAGCCAGTAGACAAATAACTATGTTGGAACACCTTCCCGACTCACTTGTTCTGGCCCCCAGTGACTTTTTTCTTTACTCAAAGATAAGGGAAATACTGAAAGGAAGGCATTTTGATGACATTCAGGACATCAGGGTAATATGATGATAGCTCTGATGGCCATTCCAGAAAAAGAGTTCCAAAATTGCTTTGAATGGTGATCTAGGTGCTGGCATCAGTGCACAGTTTCCAAAGGGGAGCACTTCTAAGGTGGCCGTAGTGATATTCAGCAACGAGGTGCCTTGTACTTTTTCTATAAGGAGTTCATGGACTTAATTGCCAGACCTTCATATAGCAGCACTCCCCAGTCTTTTTGGCAGCATGGGCCAGTTTCATGGAAAACAGTTTTTTCACAGATGGGCGGGGTGGGGGAATCTAATGGGAGGCAGAGCTCAGGGTGAGGCCGGCGATGGGGAGAAGCTGTGAGCCCAGACGAAGCTTCCCTGTCCCGCCACCCACCTCCTACTGTGTAGCCAGCTTCCTGCCAGACCACGTCTGTGGCCTGCGAGCGTGGAGACTGCAGATTTATGGACTCAGTTTTACCTTGTGGAGAAGTTTTCAAATCATTTTGATTTGACATGATACCACCCAGAAATATTGCATTCCTATTTAAATATTCTTTCAATAATTCACATTGCTGATTCTGTTCTTTATAAATTATCTGTTCTCGCTTGGGTAAAATTTTGACTGAAGTGTACTTCAGAATGATACAGCAAACCCATACTGAATACCTCAGTATTTAACATGTTGTAAAACTGGTGGTGCCTGTTGCCTTTGCACAGATATAGTTAACAGTACCTATAACTTGTTGCTAAGTGTCGCTTACAATAGTAGCTTTAGCACAGAGATTTTGCGGATGCAAGATAATGGGTAAAAAGAAATGAGAGCATCCGGATTGGTTAATACTTTCTTATCTGGGCAGTGAACCCCATGTTTTCCTGCCATGGAAGGTGCACCACCTGCACATACACTCAGGAAATTCACCAAATTCAGTCCAGTTTCACAACACTTACCTTGAGAGTTGTTGAGGATATCTGTTCCCTGTGCTCTAACTCTTCATTGTGAAGAAAATCTTCTGAAGTATAAAACCTACATTCAGTCAATAGTATCAGTTGATTCATCCACAATAATTGAATAGTCTAATTTTCCTTTTGAAGTAGTGTATGAGTTGTTCTGTTAAGTTAAAGGCTAATTCGTGCTGCTGCTGAATTATGATTCTCCTTGAAAGCGGTAGTTGTTTGTACTTTGAAACGTTATCGGGTCTGAGCATCGTACAACTTCGACAATGCGTCCTTTCACAATTTTTACATCACCGAATGGCTTCCCTTTTTTCCTGAGCATAGAAACTGCTTTATGAGTTGCATTATTTCCAGGCCTCACTGCTGCCTGAAGGAATTGCCTTTGCTTTTGCTTTGCCTTTTTTCTTTTTTAGACACAGTTTGTTGCTCTGGGTAGAGGTAGAGTGACGCAGCATCACAGCTCACAGCAACCGCAGACTCTTGGGCTTGAGCAGTCCTCTCGGCTTAGCCTCCCAAGTAGCTGGGACTATAGGTGCCTGCCACAACATCTGGCTAGTTTTTCTATTTTTAGTAGAGACAGCATCTCACTCTTGCTCTGGCTGATCTTGAACTCCTGAACTCAAGGGATCTTCCCACCTCAGCCTCCCAGAGTGCTGAGATCACAGGCAAGAGGCACCGCACCTGGCTTGCTTTGCCTTTTTTAATTTCTGCAACACAACTTTTCATGTTTCTCCCCCTAGTTCAAAATACAGTGGTCCTTGTGAGTGTGATGATGCTGAATTTCACTAATGTTAGTATTGCAGTATCACAAAGCAAGCAAATCATCTTATTTTTAGCAGAAACAAAATAATATTGCAATTCCCAACTCTCATTGAAAATCTATTTTTGGGCAGCACCTGTGGCTCAAGGAATAAGGTGTTGGCCCCATATGCCTGGGGTGGTAAGTTCAAGCTCAGCCCTAGCCAAAACTGCAAAAAAAAAAAAAAAATCTATTTTCCTCCCTCTGTGTTCTCTTGGTCTTTTTTGATGTGATGAGCTGTTAAGGAGACAGAATTAAAAAATACTGTTGAGCTGTGCACCTATTTGAAAATTCCACTTCAAACAGAAACATAGGGCACACCATTGCTGAAGGCTGATAACAGACCAGTGTACTCAACCCCACAGACTCACACCCAGCCTCATGCAGTAGTGGTGCCCCTCCAGAGGGCAAGGAGGAACCATGAACCTGGCAGCTGTTGATGTGGCCCCTAGGCCTTACTAGTGTTCTAACTAACTGTGCCAGTCAACCTGGGAGGATTATTTTGTTGAAATTTATTTTATTCTTTGGTATCTTAAATATGTTCATTTTAAAAATAAAATAAAAATATAAAAGACAAAAACATATTAATAAAAATAAGAGGATTTGTTCTGTAAAATTTGGATTTGGTCACAAGGCTGCCCTTAGGACCAGGAAGCTACTTGTGGCCTTGAGGCTGCAGGTTCCCCACCCCTGGTCTGGACGTGTCCATTCCTCAGCTGGTGCACATCTGGCTGTTACACACAGTGCTGCTGTTTACATTTTTGTGTGAGCGTGTGTTTTCGCGCGGATCCGTACTTAGCTGTGTAACTGCTGGGCCCAAAGGACCGTCAGAGGAGCCCCAGCCTGCTTCCCCGGGGCTGCCTGTGGGGATCCGCTTTCTCCACACCCACTACACACTTGCATTGTTCCTCCTTTTGACTGCGGCCGTCCTGGTGGACGTGAAGTGGTTTTGACTTGCGTCTCTCTGTAACTAATGGTGTGGAGTGTTTTTGTGTGCCTAGTTTGAAGAAGTGCTCATTCAAATCAGCTTTCAATGTCTTTTTTAACTGTTGTAAGAGTTTTTTATATACTGTGGATACTGGACTCTTACTAGATGCACGATTTACAAGTATTTCCCTTCATTCTGTGTTGAGTCTTTTCTGACATTCTCCACTGAAGAACGAGTGAAGGCTGATCTGTTTTTTGTTCAACTGCTTATGTTTCATATTATGCTGAGAAACCATTTTCTAATCCAAGGTCCTAAAGATTCACCCCGTTTTTTTCTTTTTCTGTTTTTTTTTTTTTTGAGACAGGAGCCTCAAGCTGTCCCCCTCGGTAGAGTGCCGTGGCATCTCAGCTCACAGCAACCTCCAACTCCTGGGCTCAAGCGAGTCTCCTGCCTCCGCCTCCCAAGTAGCTGGGACCACAGGCGCCTGCCACAACGCCCGGCTATTTTTTGGTTGCAGCCATCATTGTTGTTTGGCGGGTCCGGGCTGGATTCAAACCCGCCTCCATGGGTGTACATGGCTGGCACCTTAGCCACTTGAGCCACAGGCGCCGAGCCCCGTTTTTTTCTTGTAAGCCTTTTATAGTTCTCTCTTTTACTTTGTAGGCCTTTGGATCATACAGTAGAACCTCCATAGCTGGCCACCTCCCTACACAGACCACCTCCCTAAGTTAATCTAATTCTTTCTCATTGACCAGCCCTGCACCACATGCGCTTACTAGCACAAGAGGTCTAGTTCCTAATGGGGACCACCTCCACATGTTACCCAGTTTGTTACGGTACCCTGGGTGGTCACCTGTCAGAGGTTCTACTGTATTTTGAATTAATTTTTATACATGGTGTGAGGTCCTTGGCACCCTCGTTGGAAATTAGTTGACTGCAAATATATAGATTTATTTCCGGACCCTTGGTTCTGTTTCACTGAACCATGTGTGCAGCCTTTTGCCTGGTCAATGTCTGCCTGTCACCGGATTCACTCCCTGAGCCGAGTCTGTGTCGTGGAAAGGGCAGGCGTCCAAGTCAGGCTGTGTAGGGCCCCTTGCTGAGTGCTGTGAGCCTGGACCGTCACCTTGAGGAAGCTCTGGTTTGTCCGTGGGGACTCTGGGCAGAGAGAGGGGCAGCTGGCCCAATGCCCATCCTCCTGGTGAGAGGTAGTGACCTCACTGTCACAGGAGGCAGGGGAGGAGTCTCAGTGTGAGGGTGCCACTTTGGAGGTGTGCCATGGCCGCCGGCCTCCCTGTGGCCTCCAGGAGTCCTGCCAGGGTCTTGCACAGTGTGCTTTGGGTGGGGGCGTAGGGGAGACCTGACTAGGAGTTTTGGATCTTGAGCTGATATGAAACATGTGCCAGGAAGCTGGGGGTACGTGAGTCTTACCTTGAGAGCGTGCACAAGTCCAGCGGCTGGCTTTCACACCCCAGTAGGCCCTGGTGTCCATGGCCCAGCTCCTGGATCTGCAAGATCCAAACTCCCTAGGACACTTCCTCTCCTGGTTGGGCCAGGCCCTGCCCCCACCAGCTGTCCCCGTGTCCCCTCCTTCTCCTGACAAGTGGCCAGACCACGGTTCCCATTGGCTTCTTTTCTCTCTCCTTTTACTGCCTGGGAGATCTGTGTCTCTTTCCCCATCAATGCTGGTCTCTAAGCTCCGGCGGGGCTGTTTGCACCCTCCCTCCCGAGGGTCATGGCGTGTCCACATCTGAGCTTTTGGTCCGGTGACTCTGCTGCACATGGGGTCCCATCTGCTCGCTTAGGCAGCAGTACAGAGCGTGTGTGACTGAAGACTGAACCCAAGTCCTCAGCAGAGCTCTTTAACAGCTCACGTCCAGACCCTTGCTTTCCCGGGGCCTTGATCTGCCTTGAGGGCTGTGCCAGGCATAGGACCATAGGAATGGTCTGTGGGCCACTGTCCACAAGCCACTGGTGTTCCTCATGCCTGGACTGTGGAGCCCACTTGAGCGAGGTGTGTGGCTCCCAGCTCCCACCCAGGCCACACAGGCCTGGGCACAGTGAGATGTATGCTGCATTCTGGGCCCACTCTTGGCTCCCTGAGGCCCTCAGCACCATGGCTATGACCTGGTGTCTGGGTCTCTTTGTCACCCAGTCTGTCCACTATTCAGTGGAAGCTCTGTGTGGCCAGGGACAGCCGTGCCCTGTCTGCCTCACAGGTCCCCGGCACCAGGAGGCTCAGATGCATCCTAAGTTCAGGAGCATGTGGTGAGATTCACTTGGTTGTGGGACTGTCCCCCATGACTCTTGTCCTAGCCAGGTCCTAGGTGAGGGCGATGATGTGTCTCTGAGCTGGCAGGTGGCAGATCCAGAACCCCAACTGTGTGGCTTGGTCCTGATGCCATCATGTAGAGGAAGTGGACAGGACACTGAGGCTTGACCTGGACAGCCAATGTAGGACCTTTATGAGGTGTCTGAAAGGAGGAAGTTTCCGGCAGACAGCATAGGATGCCACTGGCACCTCTGCCCTCCACTCTCTCCTTCCCACCCTTCACAACCTGCGTTCAGCTTATGAGTCCATGAAACGTCAACAGAGGGGACCCTGCACAGGGTGTCCACAGAGAGGGGTCGGGGGGGGGTGTCTGAAGAGGGTACTTACAGAAGGGACCCTGCATAGGGGGTCCAAAGAGGGGGCCTGCAGAGGGCAGCCCACAGAGGGGAGTCTGCAGAGGGTGGCCAGCGTGGGGGGTGCTTTTTGTGGTTCTCAGGGAGCTTCATTTCTGCCTGACACACGCAGGCCCTACTCTACCCCTCTGCTCCCTCCACTCAGTCTGGGCTCTCCCTGGAGACCAGGTGGAACCTTCTGGAAAGTGTTCAAAAGTGCAACAGGACTGACCACGTGCCATCCCACAGGTTGGTTTGTGTGTCTGTGATGTGGCTGACACTGACTGGGCCACACATGGGCATGGTGATGGACCCCAGCCTTGCTGAGCAGCTCCTGGGGTCACAGGGCAGAAGTAGAGCAAAGAGGCAGCTATGAGCCAGGGCTGAGGGGGCTTCTGGGAGGGGGTGGCCAGGGAGAAGCAGTGCCACCGTCAGGCAGAGGGCACAGGAGCGAGGAGGAGGCAGTGGGCAGGTGGGAGAACCTGTGGGGACAGCTCTTTCTGCTTGTCAGTGGGTGGGGCAGGTGGGAGGGCCTGTAGGGACAGCTTTCTGCTTGTTAGTGGGTGGGGCAGGTAGGAGGGTGCTCGCAGGAACTGGCAGGTTTGGTGTGGGTGGTGAGGCCCACCGGGGCAGCTGCAGGCTGACTGCCCCTGCTCACGCCCTCCAGTGGGGGAAGGGACTTCTCAAAGGCAGCATCTTGGCCTATCTGGACCCAGTTGGGCCCTGGGCCTCACCAAGGCACTGTCCCTGTGGCCAGAGGGAGGGGCATGTGACAGCGGTGTCCCTGTCTCTGAGGGCTGTGCTCCAGCTGCCCAGGGGGCGTGGTCCTTCCTTCCCTACAAGATGCCATGGGAAGGGCTGTGGCTGCAGACGACCACTAGGCCATTTCTGGAGGCCTGTTTTGATCACATGACTGTCTTTGTGGTATATGTGTATGCCTTCTAACATTCACCAGACTCACACAGCTCTGGGGCAGAAGAGGAGGTGGTAAGAGCCTGAATTTGGGAGTCTGCAAGACTAGAAACAGACTGTTGTCTTGTTCGGAATAGAGGCTGTGCAGCCAGCCCTGGTGGGGCCACACCTGGCACTGTAGAGCTGGCCCACGGTTGCACCCTCATAGCCCACAGGGGCTGGTTCTGGCTCTGCCAAGGGTCTCAGGCAATCTGTTAGGGATGCTGAGTCACTGGGACAGAGCCCCCTGCCTTGTGGGCTGAATGGCTGTCTGTGTGCTGGGTGCTGCCCCAGCCTTCTCTGTAGTGACCAGGTATCTCAGATGTCAGTGTCAGTTGTGGGTCAGTCAGGGAAAGTAAGTGGGGCTTGGTCCCCCTTGGGAGTGTTATAAATGCTGCAGGCCACCTCTGGTGCATTTTAGTAAGTGAATGAGGAATGTACACTAGGTAGGAGAAGTAACAAAGTATCAGGTATACTTTGTAACAAAGTAACAAAGTATATTTGAAGCACTAACAATTACTGGTTGCTATACTGAATAACTTTAAAACCAAAAGGAATTCCATTCTCAGGAAAAGCAAAGTGCTGGTGGGTGTCCCACAGAAAAATTAAACCAGAAAAAGGAAAGAAAGAAAGGAAAACAAACCCTAAATTTTCTCCCAGCACATGTTGGTGTGTGGTTGTATGGATCTTTATTGTGATTGCCGGTCAGACACACTCACTGTGGGGTTTTAATGACACGTATTTATCACTGTCTTAGTGCTTTGCCGTCTGGAGTTTTATCCTTTCCTGGGGTGGCCCTGTGTCCACTCTGTACTGATCCTGTCCCACTGGTGGCTGGATCAGGACAGTGGAGGAAGGAGTGATGGTGTCTTGGTTCATAATTGGACCAGGAGCCCCACAGGGGTAGGATCTGCAGCCTTCTGATCTCAACATTGTTCTTTTTTAAGTGCCAGAGGAGGCAAGAAAAGCTTCATCTTTCTCAGCTGCACCCCTTTTAACAAAAGCATCTGTTCTGTAAAATTTGAATTTAGTCAGAAGGCTGAACTTAAAGAGTGGGAAGACCACAGTTCCCTTAAAGCTGTGGGTTCCCTACCCGACACTTTTCAGCACTGAGGATGGTCGTGCCTGGGCCTGGCTGGTATGGAGGCGCGCGGCTAGTGCTGTGGGTGGTCAGCTGCAGCCTCCTTGTGCTACTTGTCTTTTCTTCCTGCATGTTGCCAGCTCTGGTGTCTGCTGCAGCCACCATCTGTAGTGGGAGACAGCTGAGCGGGAGGTGATTTGTCCCAGGGTGTTTTACTGATGTAGAGGAGCAGGGCTTCCTCCCCTCCTGCTTTGGGGACTGTGTTCTGAGGAGTGGTTCCACCTGTCCTGGTTTCACCTGTCATGGTCCCACCTGTCATGTTCCCACCTGTTGTTGTCCCACCTGTCATGGTCCCACCTCTTGTGGTCCCACCTGTTGTGGTCTCACCTGTCATGGTCCTACCTCTCGTGGTTCCACCTGTCATGGTCCCACCTGTCGTGGTCCCACCTGTCATGATCCCACCTGTCGTGGTTCTACCTGTCATGGTCCCACCTGTCGTGGTTCCACCTGTCATGGTCCCACCTGTCGTGGTTCCACCTGTCATGGTCCCACCTGTCGTGGTCCCACCTGTCGTGGTCCCACCTGTCGTGGTTCCACCTGTTGTGGTCTCACTTGTCATGGTCCCACCTCTTGTGGTCCCATCTGTCATGGTCCCACCTCTTGTGGTTCCACCTGTCATAGTCCCACCTGTCGTGGTCCCACCTGTCATAGTCCCACCTGTCATGGTTCCACCTGTTGTGGTCTCACCTGTCATGGTCCCACCTGTCATGGTTCCACCTGTTGTGGTCTCACCTGTTGTGGTCCCACCTGTCGTGGTTCCACCTGTTGTGGTCTCACCTGTTGTGGTCCCACCTGTCGTGGTTCCACCTGTCGTGGTCCCACCTGTCATGTCCCACTTGTCATGGTTCCATCTGTCATGGCCCCACCTCTCATGGTTCCCTGCTCCATTCTCATGCTTTCTCAGTTGAAGACTATGAAAACTGTGCTCATAATTGAGAGTCACTCCTGACAGGACTGGTGTTATTTGGGATGGAAGTGTGTCTATCAAGAGATAAAAATACACAGATACCCCTAGAGAGGAGTAGGGTGGGGAGAAGAAGAGTGCCCCAGACCCTGCCAGAGGCTGCTGAGCCCCGCAGGGCCCTGTAGAAGCTCCTGGACATGGGTATGATGTTCTGTGGGTTGTTTATTCATGCAGCAAATGTCTCCTGAGCGCCTGCTGTGTGCCCACCTTGCTGGCTGCAGAGACACTGCCTGGGACTCCCAGCTGTGTGAGGGGAGGTGGCTCGGATGTTGCTGTCCCTGCCACTGAGCCCTACTCAGCCCACCGGTGCCCATGGCAGCCTTGATCACAGCTTCTGCATCAGGAGAGACTTTAAGGTGTCACTGCGTATTGTATCTAGCCAAGTGGTATATACATGAAGAGCTGTTTTAATTCTAAACCCAAAAACCTTAAAGAAAAAGCTGAAGACTACTCTGAAGTACTTCCGACCGGCTATAGCCTCCTGGCACGTGGCGTGGGTGGAGCACAGGCATGAGGAGTCTCTGGGCTGGAACGTAGAGCAGATGAGGCTGGAGCGTTATCTGAAGCCAGCACAGCAGCATCTCTGCCGTTATGCCAGTGTGTGTGGCCGCTGCCTCCTGATTTTGAGTCTCTTCGGATTTGGGCTTCTGCATGGGGGTGACTTGAGTGGGGTCTTACAGGATAGGAGACGGCTGTGCTTGATCTTGTGACCTGAGCTCATGAGTCCTTGAGGGCACCGTGGCCCTGTTGGGCTGCACAGCTCTATGCTGGAGCATTCTCTGGGAGGGACTCTGGCCTGGCTGCCGTCGCCACTGTCCTTAGCACTCTCCAAGGAAACCTGCCGAATTCAAACTGTTTTAAGACATTAATCTGGTCAGTTACGTTCAAATAATTTTGAAAAAGTCTGTGAAATGGATAATTTTTCTGCAAATTGTATATAATCAAATTGACTTTAGAAGAGTGAGAAAAGCCAGATTGGCCAGTGATTAGGAGAAAAAACTGATGCGCTTATCAAAGCCACTGCCCCCTAAAGCTCCAGGCATAGATGCTTTCAAGAGTGGATTATGCCAAACTGTTAGGAACATCCGGCTTCAGTTCTGTTTAAACCATCCTAGCTTAAGAGAACACAGGCAAACTTAGGACAACACCAGGGCCTGAACACAGGCAAACTTAGGACACCAGGGCCTGACCCAGGAGCACTGTGTAGACACGACAGAGTGGTTTCCTTAGTGTCAGTGAGACCGTCTCACCAGCTCAGCAGGCAAAATGGGACCCCGTGTAAGTTCCGTGGCGCATAAGAACCCCAAATGTGTGAGTACTGGAAACGTAGGGATAACGGGCTCATATTCAGAAAGGTTGGTAATAATGCCTTTTTTTTGTTGTTGCAGTTTGGCTGAGGCCAGGTTTGAACCTACCACCCTTGGTATATGGGGCCAGTGCCCTACTCACTGAGCCACAGGTGCCGCCTTGGTTGGAAATAATATGATTTTGTGTTTTCATGATAAGTTAATGGTTCATCACTGGAAAAAAGTTTATAAACTTAGTTATCTTTGTAGGTGCTGAAAATGTATTTGATAAAATTCAACATTTCATGATTAAAAATGATGATGACAGTTGTTTGTTTGTTTTTTAAGAGATGGAGTCTGGCTCTGTCACCAGGCTGGAGCTCACTGCAGCCCTGAACTCCTGAGCTCAAGAGATCCTCCTGCCTCAGCTTCTGAGCAGCTAGGAGTACAGGTGTGCACCATGACACTTGGCTAATTTTTAGATTCTTTTAGTAGAGGTAGGATCTTGCTGTGTTGTCCAGCTGGTCTAGAACTCCTGGCCTTTAGTGATCCTCATGCCTTGGCCTTCCAAAGTGCTGGATTATAGGCCTGAGCCACTGGGCCCAATCCCAAATGATTATTCTTAATAAAATGAAAACATGTAGCTATTTCTGTAGTATGTGCCCTTGAAACATGGGAACAAAGGATTTCCACTGGAGTCAGGGACAAGACAAAAATGTTCTGTATAAATATGTTTTGCTTCATTAGTTCCAGGAGCTCTGACTCTGTATAGTGCAATTAGCAATTAAAAAGAGGCAAGGGTGAATGCTGAGCGTTAGAGTGAAGAGACATTATTTGCAAGTAGGATTATGTATCTGGAAAGTGCAAAAGAATCTTCTGGAAACATACAATACACAGTAAAAGAATTTGGTATTTAATTACATAAAAGTCAGTAACATTCCTATGTATCCAGTCAGTGGAGATCCCATTTATGAGAATAAAGTGTGTAGGCCAAAGGGTAAGAGAGGTGACCTCTGTGGGAAGGTGACTTTGATACAGTGAAAGGGGGCGGAAGAGAGGACAGGAGCAAAAGGAACCTGTGGCCTGTTCATGAATGAAAAGATGTGATAATTTAGGGAGAACCAGGACCTGTTGCTGAGTCTTAGACTGATTGCCCAGGAGGACATGCGCATCAGTCAGAGGCTGCGGTGAGAGTCGGGGCGTTGGCACTGCTGCTGTCCAGCTGTCGCGTGGGTGTTGCTGGTCCTAGAAGGGCCAGAGGGGCCAGCTGTTCCTCCTACCTGTCTCCTCCTCTCTGTGTAGGTGGCACTGTTCTTCTCAGATGGCCTGTCCAGTTCTCACACTGCAAAAGCAGGAAGCCCTTCAAAGTCCACAAACAGAGCACCTGCCTTTTCCTGGGGCAGCTTTAAAAACCTTTTTGACTTAGAACTGAGTTTAGATCTGGTTCCCGTGTTCCCCCAGTAAGACCATGTCTGTGTACTTGTCAGAGCTGGGACGGCAGCACTGGGATGCTGCTTTGACCAAACCACAGACTTTGTTTGGTTTTTCCCAAGTTTTTTTTTTCTTTTTTTTTAAGCTAGCTTAACATGGTATGGTAAGGGTTCTGCCAGTTTCCCCAGAAACACCCCTTTCCTGCTCCAGGCCCCATCCAGGGCACCATGCTGTCTCTGGCCTTGTCTCCTTGGTCTCCTCACGTCTTTGGCCCTAGATGGGATTTTACCCCAGCCAGCCCTAAGCATGTCATCATCACTGCAGTCTCAAGTGACCCTCCTGCTTCAGCCTCTGCAAATGCTGGGACCATGGGCATGACCCACTGTGCCCGCGCTGACCCACTTTCTGTTGCGTGTCCCTCAATCTGGGTTTGCCTGGCATCTTCCCATGATTAGGATGGGGGAGTGGATTTTGGGGAAGGAGGCACAGGACAGCTGACGGCCTGTGACTCAGCACCAGTGATGTGAGCCCCTTCCCTTGGGCAAGATGGTGTCTGCCAGCCTCTCCACTGTCCAGGCCCCGTCTCCCCGTCCGTGCTCTGGTCACCAAAGCTGGTAACTAAGTCTGTCCCCATGGCTCTGCCTCCTGCCAGGGCACATGTTATCTGGGGTTCTCTGTAAGGAAGGCCTGTCTCTCTTCCTCACTTATCTACACAATTGTTTATTTCTACCAGTGTGTACTCATGGGTACTCACGTTGCTCCTTGGATTATGACCTGAGGTGGTGTCACCTTGTCACTCATGTTTCAGCTGAGGCCGCAGAGTCTTCTGGCTGGGCCCCAGGTCAGGCATACCTGTCCTTGGAGCACTTGTTTGGGCACCACAAGGACCTTGGCTGGTCTGGCACGTTCCCTGCTCTTTCCCAGCCCTGCAGTCAGTCAGTTCTCTGAAGAGCCTGGTTCTTTGTATAGAGGGTTGGTATTTGGAAACTGGGATCTGGGGACTGCTCCCGGGCAGCTTGTGCTGGCTTCTCATGGGGGACTCTTCCCAAGGGGCGCAGAGAGCTCTCCGAGTCTCCTGGGTGGCTCAGGCTGGCTTCTCATGGGGGATTCTTCCCAAGGGACGCAGAGAGCTCCTCGAGTCTCCTGGGTGGCTTATGCTAGTTTCTCATGGGGGACTCTTCCCAAGGGGTGCAGAGAGCTCCCCGAGTCTCCTGGGTGACTCATGCTGGCTTCTCGTGGGGGGCTTTTCCCAAGGGGTGCAGAGAGCTCCCCGAGTCTCCTGGGTGGCTCATGCTGGCTTCTCGTGGGGGGCTTTTCCCAAGGGGTGCAGAGAGCTCCCCGAGTCTCCTGGGTGGCTCATGCTGGCTTCTCGTGGGGTACTTTTCCCAAGGGGTGCAGAGAGCTCCTCAAGTTTTACCCAGTGCTGAGTCTGCTGCCTGCTCCTCAGTCAGGCACTTGTAGGGCTCAGATGACCCTGGTGTATCCCTTGGGCTTGGCATATTTGCCTTGGAGTGCTAGTGGTGTCATTTCAGATCTCCACAGGACTGTTTGGAATTTGACAGGCTGATTTTAGAGTTTTCATGGGCAAACAAACATGTATGCAGCAGCCAGGAAAATCCCAAGATGGCAATGTGATGAGGAGGGATGGCTTTAGCAGGTGGTAAAATGTATCGTAAAGTCGTGGGAGCCAGAGAGGCTCAGATCTCCCTGAGAGGCGGTCCATGGGCTGCATTAGAACCTGGAGGTGTCTGGGACTGGCATGGGGTGAAACAGCATTCCTGCCGTTGTCCCCTCAGTGTGTCTGGAACAGTGGGGCAGCCGTGGCACTAAAATGAGATTGAGCCCCATTCTCAGCCCCATAGCAGTGAGCTCTGAATGGGGCACAGACTTGCTGAATTTTAGCCTCTAAGAGACTGTCCATTGGAAGGCACACCCTTATTTTCATGTTTCTCAGAAAGGGAAAAGTAAACCACCGGCAAAATATAATTAAGAGGGTATCGTTGGTAAGGTGTATTTTGATTTCAGAAATGTGACAAATTTGTATATGAAAACAGATAAAGCATAGTAAATGTAAAAAATTAAAAGAAAAATCTTGACACAGGGAAGGTCTTTCTCAGTAGCACACACATGTGAGTACAGATGAACACAACTTCCAAAGTTGTCATGGAGGGTCAGAAAATCCATCCCACGAATGCGGGCATGTCTGCTTTATGCCAGGTACCACCTGGGCTCTGGGGAGCTGCTGGCCCCGGGTAGAACTTGGCTCTGTGCAGACCCCTGAGGCTGTTCATCTCTGAGTGTCCTGGGCGCCTCCTTGGCCAGGGTCTGAGTGGAGATGCAGGGCTGGTGTGAGTTCAGAGCTGCTTCCACACCGTGGCCTGGAGTCCAGCTGATCCCTGCTGCTGTTCCAACAGCCTGTTATTTAAAACATATTATTTAATTCTCTCTAAATTCAGGGCTTATTCAGAGAAGATTCCGTGTGAAGTGAAGCCCCCCTTGATCTTATAGTACCTTAGTGTTGAGTCACCACATCTGGCGATAGGTTTCTGAAGATTGTGGTCGCGACTTCAGATGCTTCCTTGTTTGGTGACACCACTGTGCCTGTCGGGTACGGTTTTGTGTGGGGTTTCTCTTGAGACCATTTGCATGAGTACTGGTAGAAAAATTTGCTTTAATATTTTACAAGTTCTTAGCTCCATAAGACCAACAGAATTATTAAACTGCCTTTAATTAAAGCCTTAAGTTTTCAATTTTAAGTAAATTGTTAAGAATTTTTTGTGAAACAGTTAAAAGTTAGTACGGATGAGATTTTATAGCCTAAATCAGCAGTCCTCAAACTTTTAAAATAGGGGGCCAGTTCACTGTCTCTCAGACCATTGAAGGGCCAGACTGCAGGCCCCGGGACAAGTCAGCTGCTAAGCAGGACAGGCAGCGGCAGCAAAAATACCTGGTGGGCTGGATAAATGTCCTAGGCGGGCTGCATGTGGCCTGCAGGCCATAGTTTGAGGACCTGGCCTAAAACATGTAAATTTATGGCATAAATTTGCCAAGATAAGCAGATAAGTTCTTTTTTGGAAATTCTTTTATATATTGAACTTACCTGGTTAGTTTTAGCTATACAGTAGACAGTGTTGAATTTGAATACTCTAAATATTTTTCTTCTAGATTGTCAGTTCTCTTTAGTTTAAATAAAAAATTTATTTCACCTGGTTTATGTTGTGATGTTTAGATGATTCCTTGTTGGTGACTGTACATTTGTTTTGTCTGAGCTATGAGCTTTCACACGGCCACTGGGATTTATCAGTGACCCCAGCCCCTCTGAGAACACAGCTGGGACACCGTCTCAGCACTGGCCATGCTGGGGGCTGCAGTATGGGTGGAGCAGAGGCCTGTGGAGGGCATGGGAGGGAAATGCTTTGACCATCCCCTATTCCTTGGGGTTCCAGAAACCCTCTGCCCTGCTGGTGACACTCATAGTGAGTTGTGTGTGAGCTGGGGAGAAGTGTATATTTGCTTCTAATAAATTATTGTACTTTTCTAAGTACTGATACACTTGCATATTTTGGTCAGGTGGAGTGGACCTCGTATACCTGAGGCATGGCCTTGCAGGGGTGTGGTAGCTGCTTCTCCGCCAGCTCTGCTGCAAGGCAAGGGTCCATCGGTGTGCTGGTCCTGGGGGCGAGGGACTGTGGGCGTGCTGGTCCTGGGGGCAGGGGACTGTGGGCGTGCTGGTCCTGGGGGCAGGGGACTGTGGACGTGCTGGTCCTGGGGTCAGGGGACTGTGGGCATGCTGGTCCGGGGGGGGA
>NW_003852470.1:912964-918528 GCF_000181295.1 Otolemur garnettii | reverse complement strand
GGGGGTGAGGGACTGTGGGCGTGCTGGTCCTAGGGGCGGGGGACTGTGGGCATGCTGGTCCTCGGTGGGGGGACTGTGGGCATGCTGGTCCTGGGGGGACTGTGGGGGTGCTGGTCCCAGGAGTGGGGGACTTATGGGGGTGCTGGTCCTAGGGGTGGGGGCTGAGGAGTGAAAGAGACACCATCTTGCCCCTCCTCTCCAACCCCCCCCGCTGCCCAGTCAGGCCTTGCTGGGTGTGATGTGTGCCCACTCCTCTGGCCTTCCCTGACCAGCAGCCCCTGAGCACAGCACCAGACAGGTGCCGTTTGCTGAACAAGGGCAAGGACTAGAGGGAGGAATGGGGGTGGGGGATTGTACAGCAAAGCCGAGAGCAGATGATCCCACTGCGTGGATGGTGCCATTTCTCCTTGTGCCTGCCTGGCCCATCCCCATCTCAGTGACACTGGATTGTCCCCTATGGGCCTGCCAGGCCCTGTCATTGCCCAGCTGTGGGAGGGGCTTCTCTGAGACCTGAGCTGAGACTGGCCCTGGTGGTGGCTCCAAGGCCTCAGCTGCCCTATCTTGGCCACCGTGTGTGGTGCTGGGCCACTCATGACCCTCGACAAGCAAACCTACCCACTTTGACCTGAGCAGTACTGTGAGGAGTTTAGCCGAATGATCAAAAGCATAGGTGGTATCAGTTGTGCCCTTCACGTTCCAGGTGCTCCTGCCAGGACTGGGCCTCAGGGCCCCTGCCCCTGTCCCCACCCTGGGCCACCATACGGATGGATATTCAGGACTGGGTCCTGAGCTGGCTACCATGTCCTCACCTGCCAACAGTTGGTAGCAGGCTGGAGCCAGGGTAGGCTGTGCCTACTGTCTCTCTGCTGTGGTCCCCCGGCAGTGAGGCAGGGCCAAGGCCCAAGGCTGGGTTCACGGGGGCTTTCATTGTTTGGGTCTGCGCTTCCCGATAGCTGGGTGGGCCATAGTGCGGGACAAGTCTGCAGAGGGCTCCTGGGGCCTGCACACCAGGCACTGCACTGTCCCATTTGGCACCACAAGTACAGTTGAGAAAGATATAACTGGCCCAAGGAGCCAGGCTAGGGACCGTGTACTTGGGGTGGCTGGGGGCTATGTGTTAGTAAGTTTTCATCACCTGTAGGGCTCCAAAGCTGATGATGAAACGCTAGGCCTTGGGGGTTTCCCCTTGATCTTTTTACCTTGAGAAGTATTCCCTGGAGAGGCCCATGGATGCAGCTGCGGGCCTGATGGTGTGGTCAGCCTGGTGCAGCCCACAAGCTCGTATGCTCAGGGTGGTGGGCAGAGGATATAGCCCAGGCACCGGCAGAGCCCGGACGTCACTGTCAATCGAGTTAAAAATCATTAAACAGTAACCAAACCAACATAACCACATTCCCAATCGTTTGGAAACTAGTGAAAAAGGGAGAAGAACAGGCAGCATCCCACTTCCCCAACCAAACCACGGTGCTGTGGGGTGTTTATTTCCAGCTTTCCCCGTAGAGGACGTTTGTTTAAAATGTTGTAGCATGTTTACACTGGCTAGGAGGAGTCACATGTGACCTTAAATAATTAGTTCACTGATGCCTGTCACGCTCTAAGCAGGCTTTCTGGCAGTGCCCACTCTGAGTGCCCTGAGCTCCTGCGTGGTGTCTGGGGCCTGGTGGTCGGGGAGCGTGTGACGTCCCTAGTAGCACCTGCTCTGGGGCAGCATGTGCGTTCTGCGGAGGGCTTGTGTGTCCCACTGTCCCACTAGCCCACATGCTCTGGTCCTTGTGTGCTCCTTATGCACAGGATCCACTCCAAGAAGGGGAGTTGCGTACTGCCCAGACCCCTGCCCTGCAGTGCCACGTCCCCGGCTCTGGTGGTCCCATACTGCCCTTCTCTGCCTGGCACGTGTGCCCAGCCTCTGAAGGCCATTCCTGGTGCAGGTCAGACTACAGGTTAGGACTGGGCAAGGACACTGTGGCCTGGGACTGTTATCTGGGGCCATGACTCTGTCTAGTCCCTCAACCAAAGGTCAGAGGTATGTCCCTCCCTGGCCTCCAGGGCCACACTCCTCTGTTTTCCAACAGCACAGCTGGAGCCATTTTTCCTTCTGGGGGTGGGGATGCAGGTGCTAGTGGACCTGGGGCTGGGTGGGACGAGGGAGCGGGTGCTCTGCAAGGCCTCCCCAGGGCTTTGAGGCTGGGAGGAGGTCAGCTGGGGGTCATCTCTGTGCTCACCTCCAATTCCCATCCCCTCATGCCCCACAGCCTCCGTCTCTGGTGGTCTGGACCCTGCATGCATGCTGTCACCTCACCTTCTTAGTCAGCATGTGGGAATATTCTAAACTGCCTTGGAACACAGGCTTTACTCAGTACTTCCAACTCTTTCTGAGTGAACAGTCTCACCTCGCTTCACTGTCCAGGCAGAGCAGATGCAGCCTTGCCCGTGCTGATGGACTACAGGCTATGGGAGCCCTCGCTTGAGTGGGAAGGGGGGCCAAGGCCTGGCACTGTCCCTCCATCCAGATGTGCTCCCCAAAACCCTCATGTGGGAGGCTGCCGGGGTGTGCTCTGCTTTGCACTTCCCCCAAAATGTGGTTATACCGCTAAATTGGCAAGAGCCCATGGCGGTCTGAGGGCTGCAAGTTGACCCTGCTCCATGGGGACCCTTGGGAGAAGCCTCACACTGGACTCAGGAGAACCTGTAGGGCCCTTGGGAAGGTGGCAGGATGTGGGGAGGGTTTGGCTGGGCCAAGAGAAGTCAAGGGGCTGGAGGAGGAAGAGTCAGGGCTGTGCCCAGCCAGGGCCACTGTTCTTGTAGAGAAGCTGGAAGGCAGAGCAGAGCCACAGTGCAAGATGCCTGTGTGCAGTGGGAGTGGCGGGGGCAGCCTGGTCCACATGCTGTGCGTTGGCTGTGCCCTTTCCTGTGGTCGCTCCTGCTTCCTGTCCCTTTAGAACAGGACTCTGAGCGCCCTGCAGCCAACCCTGGCTTGCGTTATTCTAGTCTGCATCTCTGATGAGATCTGCCCAAGTATACCCCACTGTGTTGCCTCCTTGTCAGGGTTTTTCCTCCTTGTGCCTTTATCTGGGGCCATGCATGCCTGGCACCGTGGCTGACAGCACCTAGAGTCCCCTTGCTCTGGAGCCCCATGTGCCAGTGGCCTTCAGGGCATCCCCAGGCCAGGTGGGAAGTGGCTGAGGCCTGGAGAGAGGACAGGAGGGGCCCAAGGAGTGGTGTAGATGGACTGGTGGGTTTGGCGGGCTGTGGGGAGGAGGCATTGGATGTTGTGGGCACCCTCTCCTGGACTCGGGGCAGCAGCCTCTGTTGTCCACGGACACGCCTCTCTGGCCCCTCTGCATTGTCCCTCAGCAGCAGACTGTGACGTCAGCACTTGACATGGGCCCCTCAGTCTGCAGAGCCGTGGCTGCTGCGTGTGGGGTGAGCTCTAAGCAGCTGGCAGCTGAGCAGCTCTGACGTTGGGATTTCTTGGGTTATTTTAGTTGTGGGTGTGTTTCTAAATGTCAGCAATTTGGCCTCATTTAAAATTTGTTTTGAGATGAGGTTCAATATTGAACTTGCACTAAAGGAAGGAAACCAGGATTCTAATTAAAATTTGGAGAAAGTCATTTACTCCATGGGAGATCACCACACCCTATGGAAAGTACGGCTGCTCGTGAGAAATAACCCTCACACTCTGGGGTCTGTGCAGACCTGCAGCTTGTACCTGACCCTGAGCCTGGTCCCCGGCATGTGAGCCTATAGGTTGGGATCTGAGGAAGCAGCTGGGGGCTACAGTTGACCTGACTTGGGAGCCCTTATTGAGGAGTCAGGCAAAAAGCTCAGTGTCCCTCATTTGAGACCCCAGAGTGTGTCAGAGAGCCCCATGCCAGGGCCTTGGCCTGGGATGTATACCATGTTGGAGGTGGGTGGAGAAGGAGCAGAAGGGTTCCTACCACGGTCAGATCCTAGACCAGGAGGAGGAACGGTGCTAGGGAACAGTGCCAGCCCATGTGGCCCGGCTGACTGAGAGCCCTGGCAGGCATCTGGAGCTCCTGTAGGATTCTCTATATGTCTTGGGGATGGGGAAGATGTAGTTTATAATCTTTTCTGGTTTTAGCCCACTTTGCGAATGGCCCCACCAGACTTTCTGAATACGTCTAGATACACATGGTGTGTCCAGAGGCAAAGGTGGGTGAGGTCCCCTGAAGTTCAGGGTTTTTTCTAGTATTTATGGTGGTCCTTGTGTCAGCACCGAGCATGTTTGAAAGTGTCCCTGGGGCTGGGACCTCCTGCCAGTGCTTGTCCTGTGCAGACTTCAGAGGAGAACAGCTCCCAAGTGAACCTGTGCTTGTGGCCCAGAAAGGATGGCTGGGGTCGAGTGGCCCACACAGATCAGGGATGCATGTCCTCAGACTCAGAGACATGTACCTGGCATGGGTTGGGCAGAGTTCCGCACGGGGCAGGCGTGGGTGTCCCATTCCTCTGGCGCCTGGCCTCGTGCACACAGGTGATGCCCACATGCGAGTGACATGCTGCGTGGAGCCTACCAGGGTGAGCCTACCGGTGTGCTGGAGAGGAGCTGGGCCAGGAGGTGGCCCTGCTTCAGTGGGAACTGGATGTTCAGCCTACTTGGGGCAGGTACGGCTGTGGATGGCCCCTCTGGGCTTGGGTGTATGAATGGAGTGGGGCCCTGTGGCCCCTGGGCTGTTTTGACTACACAAATGTGCTGATAAAAATGTCTGTACCCATTTAAGATAGTGTTGTGTTTTCTAAAAATCAGTACTTTGTGTTTTAATTTGGGGACATTTCCTAGTTTCTAGAGTTTAAAAAATATATTCTGGCCTCAGCCTGATGGCAAGTATCTGTGAGAACTGAGGTACAAGTCCCTTCTGGGAGGCCCCTGATCCCCAAACAGGCACCTGCACTGCGGGACAGCAGAGCCCCTGGCACGTGGAGCAGCTGGTCCCCCAGGGCCTCTGCCTGGGTCCTCTCGTCAGATTCTTGAGGAGAAGGGTGAATGTCAGGGTGCAGGGGGTCTAAAGCTGGTGTTCATGTGGTCTGGGAGTCAGTGCCCTGTCAGTGTTGGCCCCCTAGGCTGCAACCCTGACTTGCTCAGAAGGCACCTGGCTACCCGGACACGCGGCTGCCTGTGTGAAATTCTCAGGACAAGATGGAAAACTGCTGTCCTCACTTCAGAACAGAATGTCTCTGGGTAGCATGGCTCTGGATGTAAAGGATATTGGAAGCATTTATCCAGTGAAGCCAGACTGGGAAAGTTATTATCAGGGAGAGTGTGGGCACATGCCCCAGGGGCATCTGTACCCCTGTCTCTGGAGTGTCTGCATGGCGGCTTGTCTATGGGGTGAGGGTGACAGCAAGATCTTGATACTTGTGCCTCTCTGTGGATGCATGTGCAGGCAGACACACGGCATGTGCGGGAAGTTACATGCACAATCACACACACAGTATGTGTGGGACGGTACCTGCACACTACATGTCCAAGCATGCACATAGCATGTGTGGGAGGTTACATGCAGACTCACACACACAGCATGTGTGGGGGTTACATGCAGACACAC
>NW_003852470.1:912074-912384 GCF_000181295.1 Otolemur garnettii | reverse complement strand
GTTACATGCGGACTCACACAGCATGTGTGGGGGTTACATGCAGACTCACACACATACAGCATGTGGGAAGTTACATGCAGACTCACACAGCATGTGTGGGAAGTTATATGCAGACACACACACATACAGCATGTGTCAGAAGTTACATGCAGACTCACACACACAGCATGTGTGGGGGTTACATGCAGACTCACACACACAGCATGTGTGGGAAGTTACATGCAGACTCACACACACAGCATGTGTGGGAAGTTACATGCAGACTTACACACACAGCATGTGTGGGAAGTTACATGCAGACACACACACA
>NW_003852470.1:899462-911790 GCF_000181295.1 Otolemur garnettii | reverse complement strand
TTACATGCAGACACACACACAGAGCATGTGTGGGAAGTTACATGCAGACACACACACACACAGCATGTGTGGGAAGTTACATGCAGACACACACACACAGCATGTGTGGGAAGTTACATGCAGACTCACACATACAGCATGTGTGGGAAGTTACATGCAGACTCACACACACAGCATGTGTGGGGGTTACATGTAGTCTCACACACAGCATGTGTGGGGGTTATATGCAGACACACACACACAGCATGTGTGGGAAGTTACATGCAGACTCACACATACAGCATGTGTGGGAAGTTACATGTAGACTCACACACAGCATGTGTGGGAAGTTACATGCAGACACACACACACACAGCATGTGTGGGGGTTACATGCAGACACACACACACAGCATGTGTGGGAAGTTACATGCAGACTCACACACACAGCATGTGTGGGGGTTACATGCAGTCTCACACACAGCATGTGTGGGAAGTTACATGCAGACACACACACACAATATGTGCAGAGGTTACATGCAGACTCACACACAGCATGTGTGGGACGTTACATGCAGACATACACACACAGCATGTGTGGGAAGTTACATGCAGACACACACGCAGCATGTGTGGAGGTTACATGCAGACACACATATAGAGCACGTGTGGGAAGTTATATACAGACTCACACACACAGCATGTATAGGAAGTTACATGCAGACACACACACAGAGCATGTGTGGGAAGTTACATGCAGACACACACACACAGCATGTGTGGGAAGTTACATTCAGATACACACACAGCATGTGTGGGAAGTTACATGCAGACTTACACAGCATGTGTGGAAGTTACATGCAGACTCACACACACAGCATGTGTGGAGGTTACATGCAGACACACACACAGCATGTGGGAGGTTACATGCAGACTCACACACACAGCATGTGTGGGAAGTTACATGCAGACACACACACAGCATGTGGGAGGTTACATGCAGACTCACACGCATGCACAGATGCCTGCTTGCAGAGGAAAGAAGGGAAGGGGGGTGCCTGGGGTCTTTCCTGGTGGTGCTGACCCAGATATGCACTCACCTGGAGGGCTCAGTTTGGTGGCCTTCCCTGCTCTGGCTGAGTGGGGCTGGTCTTGCTGCCCATTGTCCTGCGGTCTGCACAGTTCCCCGGGGAGTGGGTGGGCTGGGCTTTTGTGGGGACACAGAGAGAGAGGATGAGCTACGGCTGCTGGCTGGCGGCACAAACGCCTAAGATGTTGCCACACCTGTGTTCTGATTTCTTTTCTTCTCTGTGAGGCTAACTTGCCAGGGTCCTTGGAATGTGGTCTGGGGAGTGTTGCAGCAGAGTGCACACCCTACTGCCCATGAGGGCTCTTCAAGGCTATGAAACACACAGACGACAGGTGCAGGTCAAAGGCAAGGAGTTGAGTTGCAGATGTTAATTGGGCAGATCAGTGGGGCAGTGTGCTGTGATGTCTCCTCAGAGGGGCAGGTGTGAGCTGTGACTTGATTCCTCTTAGTTTCTGTTTCATAGTTTACCTTTCTCTGTTAGCTGGTTTCTTGGTGTGGCTGTCCTGTCATCCACATTTCTAGGATGAGGCTGAGGGAGATGTAGGCAAGGAGTCCGTGGCCCTAGTGTCTCAAGAAGGGTGCCAAGTGCCACGCTGATTGGATGGCTTAGAATCAGTGTCAGGATGTGTGGCCCACCCAGGCAGATGGGGAAGGAAGTGCCAGCCTGGCTGTGGGGCGAAGGGAGGGCCACTGTCTTTGGTCTGCCCCACTGTGTGTGTGTGGGCCTCTTCATCTCAGCACGCCAGAGGGTACCGCTTCACTCCTGAATTGTTGCTTGCTCTTTGTTTTGAGGCTGGGACTGCAGCTCTGATGGGGACATTTTGGGGCTTAGAGGTGGCAGTGTGGGGCACTGGCACTGTCAGGGCCAGGCTCCCAGAGTGACTGACAGTGTGAGGGAGCGAGTTCCAACTGTCTTCTGAGACTTACAGTGGTCTGATTCCTGGAGAAACAAGGTGGTTGAGCTTTTATTGCTTCTCAGCCCTGACTGTCTTTCGGTGGCTCCTGGTTCTTGGAACTCTTGAAGCTGCCAGGGTGACCATGGTGCCATCCCTTTGGCCCTTAGGCGCTGTGGTGTGGACATCTGCCCAGAGGCCCCGTGGCTGTCCCCTCTCCTTGGTCACATCCTCCTGCTGCTGCTGGTGGGGACTTGCTGAAGCTCCCAGAGTTGCCTCTGCAGTGGATCATCTGCCTGGAAGGTTCCAGGGGTTGTGTCTAGTTGGTTTGAGAGTAGGGATCTGTGACAACTTGCAGTGGACTTTGTTAAAGAAGCAGAAAAGCAAAATTATGTCTCAGAACTGGCCATGCTTAGGGAAAAGTCATAGAAAGGGCCTTTGAGACCATCAGTGCCAATCTTTTGGTTTTTATTCTTAACGTCTCCAAGATTTGATTGAAAATTTCATCGTATTATAAGGTTGAAAGGATTTTATAGTTAGTGCCCTACTCTCACCCCCGAGACTCTTCTCTGTTGTGTATTATACTTGTTTTGCAGAGGTTACCCATCTATTCTTCCACTGACTGTTGCTGCTTTTGATGCATTTCAAAGTAAATTGCTGACATCAGCACATGTCCCCAAATGGTTTTTGTAAATTACATTAACTAGAGCAGTGTTTTCAACCTTTTCTGTCTCACGGCACCCTTGAACCTATAATTAAGCTTCCACAGCACACTTAAATGTTGTTGATCAAAAAAGGAGTAACAAAAAGAATGTACTTACAAAGAATGTGCTTTGAACTTTGAAAAATAATTTAATTAACGATCTTTAGAAATGTTTGCGGCACCTGAGATCCCTTCTTAGCACACTGGTTGAAAGTCACTGACCTAGATTTTAATATCTATTTTTTTCTTTTGGTATAAAATTTAAAAATAGCAAAATGTACAAATCTTAAGTGTATGTTTGCTAAGCTTTTTAAATTTTGGATTAATACAAGGGTATAAACTATTAGTTATAGGGTTTGCTTTATTAGGTGGGCCCTCACCTGGAGCTGTGCCGTATACTTACACTGTGCCTGTCAGGTGGGAGCCCACCAGTCCCCTCCCCCCCTTCTCCCACCTTGAATTGAATTGAGTTTTTCTCCTATGTGGGTGTGTATTAGATTGTCTACTGGCTATGTATTAGTATAGAGTACACTGGATTCTTGCTTCTGCGTTCTTGTGATGTTTTACTAAGAATAATGTGTTCCACTTCCATTCAGGTTAATACAAAAGATGTAAAGTCTCCATCTTTTTTAGTGGCTGAATAGTATTCCATGGTATACACACACCACAGCTTGTTAATCCATTCCTGGGTTGGTGGGTATTTAGGTTGTTTCCACATCTTGGTGATTGTAAATTGAGCTGCAAATGTCCTTATGATAAAAAATGATTTTTCTTCTGGGTAGATGCTGAGTAATGGGATTGCAGGATCAAATGGGAGGTCTAGTTTGTGTGCTTTGAGGAGAACCCTCTAGTTTGTGTGCTTTGAGGGTTCTCCATACTGCTTTCCAAGGAGGTGTATTAGTTTGCAGTCCCACCAGCAGTGTAGAAGTGTCCCTTCTCTCCACACCCACGCCAGCCTCTGCAGCTTTGGGACTCTGTGATGTGGGCTGTTCTCACTGGAGTTAGGCGATATCTTGTTTGCTGAGTTTTGACAAATATTTATACCTGTTTGGCCAAATCCTTATCAAAACATGACATTTGCCGCCCTCCCACCAGAGGGGCCCTGTGGTCTTGGCTGTGATGTCGCCCCTGCAGACCCACCTCTCTAAGGTTCAGTCTCCTGGCTGTTGGTTTTGAGTTTGGTCTGTGTTGTCTGCACTGAAGTTTGTTCTCTGTGGCGGCAGAGCAGGCCCTGCAGTGTGAGCTCACCACGTGTGCCCGCCGTTCACTGGTGGGTGCCTGGGCTGTCTGCGTTTCTGCTGTTATCACCAGGGAAGCTGTGAACAGTCTAGAGACCGTGCTTCATTTCTCCTGTCAGTCTCCCCTGGGAGTGACCTGCAGTGTCCAGGGCAGGTGTGTTTACTTCTGTCAGACTCAGAACCTTCCTGACACGAGCAGGCCGTTTTCTCTCCCGCTGACGATGTAGGAAAGGTCAGGGGCTCCGAGTCCAGCCGCTCCAAGGGGTTTCCTTGGAGTCTCTCTGATGGTTTGGGATGTAGGCGTCTGTTCAGGTGCTTATTGGCCAGAATGTGTTTTTGTTTTGCAAAGTGTCTTTTCATATCTTTTGCCTTGTTTTCATTGTTGGGTTGTAGGAGTTCTCATGTGTTTGAGATTCCAGTCCTTGGTGAGGTCTGTGTTTTATGAGCATTTTCTCCCAGTCTGGGGCCTGCTTGTTGGGTGTTATTAGTGTTTTGCTCCTCACTTCTTTTCTTTTCTTTTTGGTGGTGTGGATTTTAAGAACCTCATTTAGTCAGGCCTTTAGAGGGCTTTGGAAACCTGCGTTTAAACAAGGGCTGCAGATGATCCTAGATTCTGATTTAAGTGTGGTTTGGGGAAGCAATTTAACTTTGTGTATCAGATTATATATACATAGAATTAAATTAAGAGTCATGTAACTGAACAAAAGTTTCTTTATACAGAGTCTTAATAGATATCTAAACACAATATGGTTTTAAAAGTGAAATGAAACAAAGTAATGGTTCTGTAATACTCACAGAGCTGCTCACACTGGTCCCGCACCTGCGCCCATGCTCAGCGCAGTCTGGAGCAGGTGCATGGGCACAGGAAGGCGCGTGAGGGGAGGCCCCACGTTCATGGGCATCACTGCAATATCATCACGGCTGCTCTGTCGTGTCACAAATTATTATTAGTTTCTTACAGTGCCCAATTTATAAATTAAGCCTATCATAGGTATGGGTATATAGGAAAGCCCTTCATGTGTCTGTGGTTTCAGGCACCCACTGGGGACCTGGGAACATGCTCCTCAGGTGGGCACTGTATGCATGGAGGCATCTCTGGATCCCAGGGCTCCTTGGGTACAGAACTCCTGTCTTTAAGTCTCTTCTCCTGTGTCATTCTCTGTCCCCCTTCTCAGTGTTGGGTCGCATCCCTCGACTTTCATGGTCGGTGTGGCACTGTTCACAGACACTTAGCACTGATGGTAGCTGTGGGGTCAACACCCTTCTGGGTGTCCTCAGAGCTGTGTCCACCTCCAACTGGCAGCGAGGGCCACCTCCCTGGGCTGCGCATGTGTGCTGCACCCTGGGCTGGCCCGGCCTGCAGAGCAGGTGCTACCAGGCTCCCCTTTCCTTCCCAGGAGGACATGTCCCCGAGGCCTAGTGTGCTTCTTTGTGGACACATAATGGCGCCAGCTTGGGGGCAGGCTGTCCTTTGAGGTGTGAGGTGAGCCGCTGGAGAAGTGGCGCAGACTGGCCTTCGTGTGGCCAGGGCCCAAAATCTGTTCCTGGGGTCCCCACTGGGCCTGCAGGGTGGCCTTCTTTCAGAGGAGGCAGGTTTCTAGTTCCCAGGCTTCTTTTGGCCTCCCTGCCTCCGACTCCGTCACCGTAGCTAGGCGCCTCCAGGACGGGGGGTGGGGGGGAATTGGGCACTCGTTCTGTAAGGAGAGCAGGAGGCTCTCAGTGTCACCACAGATGGGGTGTGGCAGTGGGGCTCCATGGTGAGCTTGTCACTGTCCCACACACGCCTGCGTGGCATGCTGGCAGGGCACAGCCACACCCCACTCCCTAGAAACCCACTTGACTTCACCTGAGAAGCAGTGGTGGGCCTGATGGCCTCACTGTCACATGGGCCCTGGAGGCTACCTGACCAGCCAGCCACCATGGGCACCTGCTTGGAAGGGGGTCAGCAGGTGGTCGGCAGGTGACAGGTCACTGTGCAGAGGTTGTCAGTGGGGTGGTGACAGGCTGTTTCCTAGATGGACTGAGACTGGTGGGTTACAGGACATGCCAGGTTCTTGGGTGGGCTTTGCTGGTCATCCTCATTGTCTCCTGTTCCCTCCAGCTTGAAGCTCCCAGGTCTCTGAAATGAGTGTGATGCCCTTTTGCAAAGTCGTCGACTTTTAAGCCAGGCAGAGAGCCGCCTGCGTCAGAGGCAGCACACTGCAGAGCTGCGGGCAGGCCATGGCCGGGGCATATTCTCTGCGGGGCCTCCCGTGGTGCTCACCTGTTTTGCATTCAGAGCTAAACTCTCCTGTAGAACAGGGTGACAGTAAGCGCGTTCTGTCCCCTGTGTGTGCCTCCCCTGCTGCAGTGCCTACTGCCGCTCCAGGACTGTATGTGTTGTCCCAGGGAAGAAGGGGACCCGTGTGAAGACGGAGCAGATGGGCAACGAGGGTAGTTGGTAGATGGAGGAGTCGGAGCAGGGCAGTCAGGTCAGGCCTCTGCCCCTGTGAACTGCGGGCGGCAGAGTCTGTGAGGGCATCGCAGGCCCAGCCCCGGCGGCTGGCATGGCCCTCCACTGCTGTCTGTGGTGTGAGCAGGGCCTGGCATGGCTGCTGTGACTCAGTCAGATCATGGTGGAGGGCCTAGGCCAGGACAGGGGCCTGTGTCCACTGGCATCTCCTACTGAGCAGACCGGAGGGCAGGGGGAACTCCATGAGGATGTGTAAACTGCTCAGGTCCCAGCTTCTGTTCTGTGGTTCTCGCATCTGGTGCTTAGAAACTGGCCAGAAGCAGGGGGCTGGCCATGTGCATGCTGGCCAGGAGACGGGGGCTGCTGTGTACCGTCCCCTCAAACTTCATTTCTTAGAATTTGATCCTCTCCAATGATAAGATGTCATTTTAAATATATTGTAGGGTGCACTTTTTAGAGGAAAAATACTTATTTTATTATAAAATCCACCCTTATTTTATTATAAGAAGGGTGCCAGCCCTTCTTCTCAGCAAGTTGAGTTTCTTGGAGTGCACATCTGCTAGAGAATTTTGCCATAATTTCTAAAGACATGAGCTGATTTTGTCTCCTTATTTAATTAAAGAGAAGGCCATTTCTGAATTATCTCTGTGGGAAGATATCTGCTGCTCTTTTTATTTCCATTTCCTTCTGAATTCTTGTTCTGCAGGGTCCGGCTAATGGGAATAGTGTTGCTCAGGATTCAGAGAAGGCCATGGCTCCACAGGCCTGTCCTGTCACTTGGTGCTGCCGATCCACCAGCTGGGGACAGTTCGTGCTCCTCATTTGTGGGAGGCCCAACCGTTATTTCCTTTTACAAAACTATTTTTAGCTTCCACATTCTTATGACTGCACAGACGAGATGACTTTTCTTGTGAAAGGAAACAGTTTTCCGCAGGGATAAGCAAGCGGCATGGGGCAGGATTTCCTGCGCAGCAGGCTCACTACCCTGGGCTCCTGCCGCCCCCTGCAGTGCCACCTGCGTCCCTGGGAGGCCTTGGCCCTGCTGCGCTGTGGCTTCAGGAGCCCATGGGGCTTGTTTAAGTGGCTGTATTGGAAAGTTTTGAGGAAGTATTTGAGAACAAATGAGTTTATGGTCTGGGGAGAGGGCAATGTCGCCTGCATCTCAGATGGTCAGGTGGGGACCCAGGGCCTGGGGCCAGCACCTTTCTTAGGCCCCTGTGGGGGGTTTGTGATCTGTGTCCCAGCTCCTTGGCCACCAGGTTCTACATTCCTCCTCTGCTCTGCAGCCTTCATCCCTGTCTAGAAATAGTTTGGTGCCTGTGGCTCCGTGTGCCACATGTGTCTGCATGAGCTGGATTGCGTGGTGATGGAGTACAGACTAAGCCAGTAATGTGCCCAGCAGGTTGTGGGCTGTGCTCAAGCTCTGGCATGTCTCTGGGGATGCCCCTGAAGCACCCTGAGGGGTCCGGGCAGTGATTTCTGCAGCCTGGAGAGAGGCTGGAGGGAGTTTTCACTCACCATGTCCTGCTAAGGAGAATGTCACTCGCATAGGCCCACCACCTAGGCACGCAGGCCGCCCCTGTAAGTTGTACAGGTGCCCGCAGTATTTGCACAGAGCGTGCCCATTACTTGCTGGACAACCCTCAGTGTCCACTGTCTGGCAGTTGATCTCGGGTACAGCAACATCACAGCACTGTCCAGACCACATCCACTGCCTCCTCCTTTCTTCTGGAAGGTCCTCAGGGATCACAGTTGTACTCGAAGCCGTAATTCCTTAGCTGTCCAGGGGGGATGTGCCCCTTTGGTTCTGGTGACACTGCTGTCCTGAGAGTCTGAACCCCTTGTCTTGCAGGTTGGTTGATTTGGTTATCATGGCAGTTGCTTTATTATTAGTTTCCTATTAGAGGTTTTGGGCAAGAACTTTGCCAAGGAGTCTTGGGCACTTGCCGTGGCCCAGCTCTGGAGGGTCTGCTGCCCTTGCTGGTGGACGCCGCCTGTCTCTGCCCTCAGTTGGTGGAGCGGCAGTGTCTTCTCACAGATGTGGGTTGTTCAGAGATCTTCTCCTGCGGCTCCTGTGGGGGGATCTTTTGCCCATTTTTCTATCTGGTTTTTGTGTTTTTTCCCTGATTTGTGAGCTCTCTACAGTTGGGAAGGTAGCTGCGTCTGCCATGCGTGTTGACACATATCAACTCTGTTGATGTTTGTCTTTGGATTTTGCCATGTTTTTCTTGCCACACAAAAGCTTCTTTAAAAATAGTATTTGAACTTAATTCTTTTTGAAAATTGTGTTTGGACTTCAAGTCATAGTTTTTTCCCACATGAACTTTGGAATCACCTTGTCTGGTTGGGCTGGGGGTACCGAGCCGCCTCTGAGGAAGGAGGGTCTTCCCCGACTCAGCCGTCTTGTGCCTCTTCAGGAACGTGTGAGAGTTACTCCCTCACTGAAGTTCACTGGTGAGTTCATTTTTAACTTTATGTTTCTCTGTGTTGCCGTCATAGACGGGGTTTTCTTTCCAAACATATCTTGTGATGCATCATTGTTTGTATGTATGGTGGCTAGTGATTTTTATTTGTTAGTTTCATAACCTGGCATTTTTCTTAAACTCTTTTGTTGTTTCGGTTTTATCATTGTTGTGACATTGTCCACAGACTGGAGGGATGGCTCTGCCACACAGCCCCATGGCCCCCTGTTTTCTCTTTCTGACCCCTGCTGTCTTGGGCGTTAGTTAGATGGTGCGAGAATTAAGAGGCAGCCTCACCTCCCCCCTGGTGTCACGGGAACGCTCCGTGTACCCAGCGTGTGTGGTGTGTGGTGTTTCTAATGTTATTGCTTTTCAACAAGAAGTAATGAAGATCATCAGACCAAGCATTTCCGTCAGCAAGCTACGTCACAGAACTATGCCCTAGACTGAAGGAATGTGGTAGGAAGTTGATGAATACAGATGTAAAAATTATTGAATATAAAACAACAAAAAAAGAAGAAGAAGAAATAGTAAATTAAGGAAATGTTAGAGTTGTTTGTTTGAAAACATAAATGAAGTGAATGTTTGCTATGGCTGATGATTGCAGACAGCAGCACCAGGACTGGGGTGGTGCTGCAGCTGGCGTGGTGAGGTGGCTCTGGCTGCAGGGCAGCACTTCCGCTCAGAGCCTCAGTGTGGCGCTGTGCAGGCGGAGTCCTAATGCCCACGACTGTGTAAAAGGGTACCATGGTATACATATATGAACACGTCTACAATATTAGGACACGTGTTACTTTTCTGGGCTGAGTTACAGATTACCACCAATTCAGTGGTTAGAGCCAGCCCCAGGTTGCTGCTGTGTTCCTGCAGCAGGCTGCTCAGGGCTGCTCAGGGCTGCTCAGGGCTGCTGTGGGGCTGTGGTCTCACCTGGAGGCCCGACCAGGGTAGGAGCCACCTCTGGTTGTTGGCAGCTACCGTACCTGTGCAGCTGTGGGATCATGCTGCTTCAGGGCCCGTGGGGAGATTCCTCTGCTTCCCGTCTGTGACCTTTAGACTCTCCCGAATCCACTCCCTTGATAAGGTCAGACCTCCCCAGGACAATCTCCCCCTTTATTAATGTACAGTGAGCTGATGAGGGAGTTTAATTATAGCTGCACAGTTGCCTCACCTTGGCCTGTGGCTTGCCTAGTCGAGAGACGCGTCTTCCCCTGGGGGTGGGCCAGCCATGCCCACACTGGGGTGGGGTTGCCTTGGGTGTGAAGTCCAGGGCTGGGGCATCTGGAGCCTGATTCTAGCAGGAAGTGCTGAGCAGTTCCTGGTTTATTACCAGTTTTATCACAGGAGTTGTTGACTTTTTTTTTTTTCCAGAGACAGAGTCTCACTTTATCACATTTAGTAGAGTGCTGTAGCGTCACAGCTCACAGCAACCTCCAACTCTTGGGCTTAGGCGATTCTCCTGCCTCAGCCTCCTGAGTAGCTGGGACTACAGGCACCCACCACAATTGCCCAGCTGTTTTTTTTTTCTTGCAGTTTGGCTGGGGCAGGTTTGAACCCACCACCCTTAGTATATGGGGCCAGTGCCCTACTCACTGAGCCGTAGGTGCTGCCCAGGAGTTGTTGACTTTTACTGGAGAACTTTTCAGTTAATTTTTAAAAAATAACCTTCACTTATTCCTTCTCCATCACTTTTCCTTTCTTTATATAAATGCAGAATTTTGTATTTTTTTAATTACCACAGTTATCCAAGTAGGATAAATCCAGAATTTTTACTTTTACCGTTTTTTTCTCCCTAAGAACTTTTTGAACATTATTTGCAGGGCAGGTCTACTGACTAGTCTGAGAAAGCATTTCTCTGTCACTTTTCAAAATTATTAAATCATTGCTGTGTATGTTAATGCAATCATGGAGTATAGTGTGGTGTTTTTATATACAATTTGAAATATTTTCATCAATCTGATTAACGTAACCTTCATGTCATTTTCTTCATTATATTAAGACATTTATATTCTACTTTTAGAAAGATTCACTTGTACCCTTGTAAGATAAACCATAGAGGTGATCCCACCAATTGCCCTCCCTCCACCCATCCCCTCCCCTAGGCATATATCTAGAAGACCAAAAATCACATTACAACAAAGATATTTGTACCAGAATGTTTACTGCAGCCCAATTCATAATTGCTAGGTCATGGAAGAAGCCCAAGTGCCCATCGACCCACAAATGGATCGATAAATTGTGGTATATGTACACCATGGAATATTATGCAGCCCTAAAGAAAGACGGAGACTTTACGCCCTTCATGTTCACATAGATGGAGCTGGAAAATGTTCTTCTTAGCAAAGTATCTCAAGAAGGGAAGAAAAAGTGTCCAGTGTTCTCTGTCACTTTTGAAGGCTCCTTTTGCTGCCTGTGTGATCAAGGTTGTTGGGGCTTTTTGTCTTTGACCCCTTGGAATATCCCATCCCACTGTCTCGCTTGGGTGTTTTCTGTTGCCAAGTTCAGGGTAATTCTTGTCCTCATTTCTCTATAGCCAAGGTGTATTTTTTCTTGCTTTTTTGAAAATAATGGCCCTGGGTGTAGAGTTTTTGGTGTTTACCCTGCTTAGAATTCTCTGAGCTTTGTGGATTTGTGTCACTAACTCTGTAAAATTCCAAAGTGCTCCGTATGTTGTAGCTATAACTAGAAGTCTTCAGTTTCAGTAAAGATAATAATTTGATTTCTAAAAATTTATTGGAATGGTCAGTTGTGTCAATGTTTTTCAAATATCAAGTCGTCATGTGTTTGTTAAGTGGTCTGCCTGGTTATTATGTGTGGATTTTCAAGATTTGTTGCTGAATGCTTGGGTGTTTGCGTTGACAGCTGTCAGTGAGACGGGCTTGAGTCCTCCCTTGTGTTTTATCTTTATCACGTCCTATGTCAATATTTCTTTTGTAGTAGGAAATTAGAGTTTTCCCTCTCTTTACGTCTAGAGCTGTGCTATCTAATAACATAGCCACTAACCATGTGTGACGACTTAAACATGTATTAATTAGAAATTAGCTACAATACATCTGGTTATTTAGTCACACTTGGTGTTTGGTGTGCAAATGTGGCTAGAGCAGATTAGAGCATTTCCCTCATGCGGAGAGTTCTGCAGGACAGATGGATCCGGAACCCGGAGACGTGCTGCTGGGAAACTGCGCTGCCCGCATGGCCTATTCTGCACCCTCTGTGTGTCTGTGTGTCTGTGTGTGCATGTGTGTGTGTGGGGGGGGTGCACTTGTTCCTGCACATGTGTGATGTGTATGTACAGTATGTAGAGTGTGGGGTGTTATGTGGGTGCCCTCCTGCACGTGTGTGTGTTGTGTGTGCCCATGTCTGTGTGTGCCGTGGGAGGTGTGCCCATGCATGTGTGTTGTGTGCCCATGTCTGTGTGTGCCGTGGGAGGTGTGCCCATGCATGTGTGTTGTGTGCCCATGTCTGTGTGCCCGTGGGGGGTGTGCCCATGCATGTGTGTTGTGTGCCTGTGGGGG
>NW_003852470.1:893490-898924 GCF_000181295.1 Otolemur garnettii | reverse complement strand
GGGGGTGTGTGCCCATGCATGTGTGTTGTGTGCCTGTGGGGGTGTGTGCCCATGCATGTGTGTTGTGTGCCCATGTCTGTGTGCTGTGAGGGGGTGTGCCCATGCATGTGTGTTGTGTGCCCGTGTCTGTGTGCCCGTGGGGGGAGGGTGTGTTGCACCTCCACGCTCCTGTGTGTGGATGTCTTGTGTCACAGGTGTCACGTGTGTTTGAGTTGTTGGCCTTTTCTGTTCAGAGTGGCTTTCCATGCAGTGGAGAACTAGCCCAGCAGCTTCCACTCCAGCTGTGTGTCTCTCCTGTGCCTTTGCCTCTGTGGTTGTGTGGTGGTGCCGAGAGCCGTTTGTGATGCTGCGAGTGTGTCCCCAAAACTCTCCCTGTCCTCCTCTCCCTCCAACCTTTAGAGCTGAGAGTTGAAAGGTAGGTGTCAATGATGTGCAGTAATTATAGGCAGATTACAAGTAAAGAAAAGGAAAAGAGATTCACTGGCTTAGTTATAGCCCATCCACCCTCTGCTGTGTCCCGTCTGTCTCCCTTCCCTATGGCGAGGACTGTTGGAGGGCTCAGAGCAGCCTGCCCAGGGCTCCTGAGACAAGCTGGCCCTCTGGCCTGCACCTTCTAGGCCTTTCTGTGGAGTCCCAGGGCAGCTCTGTGCCTGCGTTAGGCCCCGGCAGGAGAGCCAGTCCAGCTGTGGTTCTGCAGGGCCTGCTGTGGCTGCAGACTGTGCTGGCTGCTGGGGGCAGGTGGGAGCAAGGCTTACTCCCTGTCCCGTCTGTTCCCGGGGATGGTCATGCTTCCTCCGCTCCCGTGTGCTCATCATAAATCGTGGTGAAATACGCCTGGCATTTACCACGTGAACTGTTTCTGATGGGCGGTTTCCACGTGAACTGTGTCTGATGGGCGGTTTGGGGCCTCAGCATTTAGGGCTTGTTGTGTCAGACCGTCTGCGTCCGGTCTTTTCAGCGGCTCACGAGCCATTTCGGTGCTTCTCTTGTCTTTCTGTCCTTCAGTGACACACCGGCTAGCCGTGCTTACTGACGAGCTGTCTGGAGTCCTCCAGTCGTTGGTCTCTTGGAAATGGTATGAACTTATTCGTGTGCAGCACATTTTGTTATTTAGAATTATTCTTTTTCGGCTTGACTCCCAGAAATAGAATCCCACATTTGAAAGGAATGAGCAATTTTAAGCATTTTCCCAGCTACGTTTTGATAGTTTATTTATTATCCTGCAACATCATGAGAAGAATCTAAGAGTGCTTTGGAGAAGAAGACGGCGTGTGCTTCCCACAGGGTGGCGGCTGCACGCGCGGAGCTGGGGCGGCGGGAGGCCCAGGGAGAGAGGCTTTAAGGCCGCCTTTCTGTGCTGATCTTTCATTCTTCGGTGGCTTTAAAACTAACCGCGGTAACCAAACTTGGGCTCGAGAAGCCCTTGCTGAGGAAGATCCCATCTGCCTCATTTGGCCCCTCACCTGGCAGGACAGACGTGGGTTTGGCGTGGCCGAGTGGCCCTGCAAGACCCTTCTGGGCAGGACCAATGGCCCTGTGATCCCAGCACTCTGGGAGGCTGAGGAGGGTGGATTACCTGAGCTCAGGAGTTCAAGGCCAGCCTGAATAAGAGTGAGACCCCATCTCTAAAAAACAGCTCTACATCCACCACTCGGCTCTGTCTCTGCCACTGTGACTCCTAGAGGGACCTCATGGACATGGAATCATACAGAATTTGTCTTTCCTGAGTGGCTTATTTCAGTCAGCCTCGTGTTCTCAAGGAGGCAGCACGTGTCAGAATACCCTCCCCTTTGAAGGCAGAACTGTGCGGACACACCACGTTTTACCACTTACCTGTGGTTGGACACTTGGGTTCCTTCCACTTTCTGGCTAATTGTGACTAAGGCTGCTGTCAGCATTTGTGCACTGCTGTCTGTTTACATCTCTGCTTTCTCTTCTTCTGGGGATATTCAGAAGTGGAATTACTTGAACATGAAATCATTCTATTTTACTGTTTGAGGAGCTACCACACCGTTTTCTGTAGCACCCCAACTGCACCGTTTCACATTGCTTGACACGGGGTCCAGTTTCTCCACCCCTTCCCCAACATCTATCATCTTTTTGATTTAATTTTTATTCTGTGTGCTAGACGTTTCTCCCTCGTGTTGTTAGTGGCAGGGCGGCCGGCACCTTCTCCTACGCCTGTCAGACATGTGGATGTCTTCCTTGGAAAAACGACCCCTCAAGTCATTCGCCTATTTTAAAATAGGTCTGGTCTGTGTCCTTTTATTGTTGAGTTGTAGGGGTTTAAAAAATATATCGTGAATATTACCCTTTGTGAGAAATGTGACTCGCCAGTTTTTTTCCATCCTGTGGATTACATTTTCACTCTGTTGCTAGTAACATTTTATTTTGATGTGGCCCAGTTTGCCTCGTTTTCCTCTGTTTCCTGTGCTTTTGGTGTTCTGTTCGAGAAGTCATCACAAGTGTCCCATCATGGAGCTTCTGCCCTGTGTGTTCTTCTACGAGAGTCTGATGGGTTTAGGTCTTTGATTTCTTTAGAATTGGTTTTTGTGTGTAGCACAGGTAAGGGTCCAATGCTCTTTTTCTGCATGTGGGTGCACAATTTCCTCCGCACCATTTTTTTTTTTTTTTTAGTGGCAGAGTCTCACTTTGTTGCCCTTGGAAAAGTGCTGTGGTGTCACAGCTCACAGCAACCTCCAGCTCCTGGACTTAGGAGGTTCTCTTGCCTTAGCCTCCCGAGTAGCTGGGACTACAGGCGCCTGCCACAACACCTGGCTATTTTTTGTTGCAGTTTGGCCAGGGCCGGGTTCAAACTTGTCACCCTCGGTACATGGGGCCAGTGCCCTACCCACTGAGCCACAGATGCTGCCCCCTCAGCACCATTTGACAGAGATCTGTCCTTGTTTCATCAAATGGTCTTGGCCCCTTGTCAAACATCAGCAATCCAAGGGCTTATTTCTGGGCTCTCTTCCGTCGTTCTGTGTGTCTGTCCTGGGCCAAGGCCACACTGCCTTGGCCACTCCTATGCAGCGTCAGGCAAATGGGGTGTCAGAGAGTGCAGACCTCCTCTTCATTCTTTTTCAAGATTAAGTTGGCCCTTGAGATTCCATTTGAATTTTCACGTGGATTTTTCTATTTGTGCAAGGAAAGTTACTGGGATTTTGATACAAGTGGAATTGGTCTGTGGCTGTCCTTGGGTGGTCCTGGCACCTTAATGGTGCTGCGTCTCCTCATGGGGACTGAACACAGGATGTCCTGCTGTGTGCTGGTGTCTTATTTAATTGTCTTCAGTACTCTGTAGTTTTCAGTTTTGCCTCCTTGGTTTAGTTTATTTCTCAGCATTTTGTTCTATTATAAATGAAATTATTTTCTTAATATCCATTGTTCATTGTTCCTTATTAGTGTATGATAATTTTTGGTGTTTGGTAGTTCTCACAGTCTCTTCATGGGACTTTCAGGGTTTATACATGTAAGATCATGTCATCTGCAAACAGAGGTCATTTTACTTCTCCCTTTCCAATCTGGATGCCTTTCATTTCTTTTTCTTGCCTGATTGTTCTGGCTGGGACTCCTGGTTCTGTTGAGAGGCAGTGGCAAGAGTGGGTACCCTGCCTCCTTCTCAATCTTATGGGACAAGCTCTTCATCTTTCACTATAGAGTATGATGTTTGCTGTGGGTGGTTTAGATTATTTTTTCTTTTTTGAGACAGAGTCACTCTCTCACCCTGGGTAGAGTGGTGTGGTATCACAGCTCACAGCAGCCTCAGACTCTTGAGCTGAAGTGATCCTTTTGTGTCAGCCTCCCAAGTAGCTGGAATACAGCCACCTGCCACAACGCCCGCCAGGTTTTCTATTTTTAATAGAGATGTGGTCTTGCTTTTTCTCAGGCTGGTCATTACAGAAAAATACAAATCGCTCCAGATCCCACTACCCAGAAAGAATCCTTGCCTACATGAAACAGCTGTCATCCAGCCAGCAGAACTCTAGTGAGAAGGGCTGTTGCACATGGGCCTGGTGGCTCACGCCTGTAGTCCCAGCACTTTGGGAGGCCGAGCTGGGAGGGCTGCTTGAAGCTGGAGTTCAAAACTAGCTTCTGCAACTAAGTGAAACCCTGTGCCTGCAGAAAATGAGAATAAGCTAAAAGTGATGGCACATGCCTGTCGTCCAGCTACTTGGGAGGATGAGGCAGGAGGATCACTTGAGCTCAGGAGCTGGAGGCTGCAGTGAGCTGTGCTGATGGCACTCCTGCCTGGGCGACAGAGCCAGACCCTGTGTGGAGTCCATCTGCAGTCTTAGCCATAGCCTTGTCGGGAGAAAAAGACACTGAATTGGAACTGAAGGAGTTTCTTAATTTGAGATCAATATTTATTGGTGTAAGAGGTATGATACCTGTAAAGTTCTTCTCAGGATAAGAAAAGTTTTTAAAGCTTTATGAATTCAGAGTTTAAAAACAAATTTAATACATGTTTCATGAGTGGGCTACTTTGACAAGGCAGTGCTTTTTTATTATTATTATTAAATCATATTAAGTATACAGTATACATGTCTTAAGGCAGTGCTGTTCTCATGCAGGCTCTCGCCTCCTGGCCTTGCACTGAACTTGGAGATGTCATCATGTGGGTTTTGTCAGTGTTCACAGTAGTTACGACCTGAGGCATCTCTCTGCCCCTCTTCAGCCCCCAGATCTGTGCTGTGTACAGTGTTGTGGACTTTCTGTCCCTGAGTCCTGTGGTGTCCTCTGTCACCGAGCCTTGCCTGGTGCCTGCAGAACTCTTCTTTCTGGAAGTTGGGGTTTCTTTTGCTGCCAGTCTCTGTGGGGAGCACTATCCCCTTCCCAGGACCAGGCACTTAGCCTTCCCTCCCAGGCATTCTGTGGTGCTAGTCTGTGCTTCCGCATAGCTTCTCAGCCTGGTCTGTGGGTCCCTCCCTCATCAGGGACCCGAGGTCCCTCCTGCTCTAGGCTGCTGCCCTGTATTTCCATGACCTCTCTGGTCTGTCACTTCCCTTGCTGTCCACTCTCCTGCAGGGAGGCGTGAGTCCAGGCTCTGCTGTCTGTCTGTCACTGCTGCTGGGGACTGCCTCTCCCCTCGCCCTTTTCATTACTGTTAGTTTTGGGGAAGAGGACCTGGTCTTTCCTTGGACACCTTTGCCAACTGTACTGGTTGGAAAGTGTTTCTTGTCACGTTGACTTGTAAAGCCGTTCTGCCAGTGCCTAGGCACCATGGTGTGTTGGGCTGGGACCTGGAATGTTCCATTCCTGACTACAGTGCCTGAGGTAGCCAGGGTGTGTGCTGGGGCTGAGAGACCTGCAGGGCGGTGTGCATGAGTGTGCCCTGGGAGACCTGCAGGATGGTGTGCACATTCTGAGTGTGCCCTGGGAGACCTGCAGGGTGGTGTGCACATTCTGAGTGTGCCCTGGGAGACCTGCAGGG
>NW_003852470.1:879993-892226 GCF_000181295.1 Otolemur garnettii | reverse complement strand
GAGACCTGTAGGGCGGTGTGCACATTCTGAGTGTGCTCTGGGAGACCTGCAGGGTGGTGTGCACATTCTGAGTGTGCCCTGGGAGACCTGCAGGGCGGTGTGCACATTCTGAGTGTGCCCTGGGAGACCTGCAGGGTGGTGTGCACATTCTGAGTGTGCCCTGGGGTGAGAGACCTTCAGGCCAGGGCTATTCATTCCCTCTTGTCTGAGTGGTGGCTAGACCCAGGTGACCTGGGCACTCTCTTTCCAGGCACTGTGCAGCTCTGGTTCCTGAGCCAGGTTTTCTTCTGGGGTGTGAGCAGCCCTGTGATGCTCTCCCGCCTGGGTATGGGGCTGAGCCTGGGCCTGGCTGTGAGTGGTCTGCCTGGCCCCTGTACTCAGAGCCCCAGCTGTGGATGCTTAGGGTTCTGCTTGGATCTGGGTCTGAGACCAGGGCAGGGGCTTTCACCCAACGGTAGGAGAGGGCATTGTTTATTTTTCTTAATTGTGCTTAAAAAGCAGAACATTACGTTTACCGCCTTAACAGTTTTCATGTGTACATTTAACGGTGCTAAGTGTCTTCACGTGGCTATTCTGTGGTTCGCTGGAAGTTGACATCTTGTACAATTGAAACTAGCCCCCTGGGAGACGCTGCCCCACTGCCCCCAGGGGCGTGTTTCAGCCAGCATTCTCTGAGCCAGTGCCCAGCAGGCACACAGCCTGAGTGTTTGCCTCAGCTCCTGTCTTGGTGGCCTCGCTACTCTTGGGATTGACTGGGCTGTGCCACTGAGGCTGTAGTGGCCACAGAGATGTGGGGCGAGCCGAGTGGGCTGGGGCTCAGCATAGCCATTGGATGGGTGTGACTCAGCTGGTTCCTCCTCCTCAAGCTGAGGGTTTCTAAGCCTAGGACTTGGCTCCTCTGGTCCTGCCTAGGAGCTTCCTGGAGCAAACGTGTATGGGTGTGCACGAGTGTGTGGCTGTGCATGTGTGTGTGGGTGTGCGTGGGTGTGCACATATGTGTGGGTGTGCATGAGTGTGTATGTGTGTGAACATGCGTGTGGGTGTACATGAAAGTGTGTGAGCATGTGTGTGGCTATGAATGAGTCGAGCATGCATGTGAGTGTGGGCTTGTGGGAGTGGGCATGTGAGCCTGAGAGTGTCTGGGGCGTGTGTGTGTGTTTGTGTGTGTGTGGACATGAACACAGCCTGGGGGTTCTGGTGGTGGCTCTACCAAGAGCTTCTGGAAGATTCTGGCTCTTAAGACTGACCCTGTCCAGGGTCCTCCCTGCCATTCTCTCTTTGCCCCAAGTAGAAGTGCCCTGTTGTGTGGCTGTGAACGTTTCTGCTAAGTCCAGTTTCCCGTGAAGTGGCTTTGGCCCAGGCACGTACACTGGTGAAGACGTGATGGTATCTCGCCTGCTGGAGCCTGGTTACATTGGGTGCCATCTCTTCTCTGGGAACACTTAGAGCACAAAGTGCTGTCCCTTCCCCATGATCCACCGCAGGGGCGGGGCTGGGCTGCAGGCCTGGGGCACACAGAGTGCTGAGTGCGTCTGTACCAGGTGAGGTTCCCCCATAAGCTTCCTGTCCCTGGACAGCCCGGGGGGCATGGTCCCTCCTGTGGAGATGGGTCCCCTTTGTGGATCAGCATCCATGCTCCAGATCAGGGTCTGCCGTGCAGATTGGGGCCCCCTATGCAAGAAGGTCCCATGTGGCTCCCTCTATGAGGCTGGCCCCTGGGTTTCTTTACAGAGGCTTCTGCTGGTAGCTCTGGGGCTTGTCTGGTGTCTGACTGCCTTTTCTTTTTCTTGTTTATTACAGCCAGAAAACCTACAAAAGAACTGGCTCCGGGAATTCTACCAGGTAAGAACTGCTAAACGCATGCTCTTTCCAGTGACCCTCCTGTGTGGTAAGTTCTCCTTTCTCTTATGGGGATTCAGCATGTAGCTGTGTTTGTGTTTGTGTATGGAACATGGGCGGGTGCTGTCCCAGGCCATCTTGGCTTGCGTCTGTTTCTTACCCCTTGGTGATTTGAGCTCCTTCTCTCCCATGTTCTGTCCTGCCCAGTCTGGGTCTTGAGGGCTTCCAGGCCAGCTGCCACTGGAGGCTGTTCCCTGCTGGGACGGTGCCTGGATAACTGCTCCAGCTTGCGGGCTGTCTGCCTGCCTGATGTTGCCAGCAGCCCTGGCTTGGAGATGCTTGTCAGTGCTGGGAGCACAGGTCCAGTCTGGTCATCTGGCCATGTTGCTTTGGCAGGAGCAGCTCCAGGTCTGATCTCTTATCTGTCTTTACAGTGGAGGCCCTGGTGGGTGGCATCTGAGGTGTCTCATTGTTGTCCAGGAGGTCCTGGCAGCAGCTGCCCAAGGGTCCTCCTGCCTGGGTCCTGTCTAGTGTGGGGGGCTGTCTCCAGGGAAAGGCCCTGAGACAGCAAAGTTGGCAGGACAATCTCCGAAGGTACAGGGCAGGCTCAGCGTCCTCATCACCAACCTTTCTTTTTCCCTTCTTTCCCTTTTTACCTCTTGTGACTGGGTAGCAGGATGTGTATCCATCCCACAGATGCCTTCTGTCCTTGCATAGCCCCATGGCAGTGGCCCTGTGCAGAAGCTATGCTTGCATTCCTGGGACTGGGAGGGCAGGCGTGGCCCTGGCGTCCCTTCTGGACGCTGAGCCTTCACAAGAAGCACCAGGACAACCACCAGTGGAAAGACGAGGATGACGGTTTGCTGCTTGTGGCTTTTCCTGGTTTAAAGCCAGTGTTTCTTCAGTGGCATTTAGAGATGAGTGTTTTAAAAAGTGAGATTTCAGCACATCCTTCCTGTTGAGCACTTGTCCACCCTGCCTTGGTCACTTGGAGGCTGCCTGAGTGGCCATGGGCCTGGATGGGCTTTTGGCTGTGATAGTCCTGCCCAGAATCCCTGTGGCCAGTTGAACCTGTCATGTCCAGTAGCTCAGGGCTGAGGGTCAGTGCTTTACAGACATGGAGTCCCTAATCTGTTTGGTTTTTTTATCCTAGAGTTTCCATTATGCAATAATTTTATTTTTAAAGTTGCCTTGAATTAGCTCTTTCTATAATCAGAACTGAACAGGACCTTCATGGCTTTTGAAACCCTTTCTGTAAAACTTGATGCCAACAGAGAATTCAGGAGGCAGAAGATAAACTGTGTGTGTTTCTACAGTTGACTCTGAGGCAGCTTTGAGGCTAACAGGACCTGTAGCACTCAGGTGTGGGGTCCTAAACCTGGGCCTGGCCAGAGAGCCTGCGCAGCCTCCACAGGGCTATAGAACCTAGCATCACCCCAGCTGGCCTCTTTATCTTGTCTACCCCTTGGTGCTGGGTCAGCGGTTCAAGCATGAGGCTCGTGGACTCATCCCGAGGAGATGGGTCTTCCCTGTGTTGGGAGGGGCTCAGTCCCCATGGTCCTGACTGGGGTCTGAACTCTGTGTCCTTCCAAATCTTTGTCTGAAGTCCTCCCTGTCAAGGTGATAGTATCAGGAGGTGGGGCCTAGGGAGGTGATAGAGCGGGGGGCTCTGCCCTCCTGAGTGGAATTAGGGCCCTTAGAGAGGGGGCTCTGGCTCTGGCTGTGGGGTCCTGGAGGCACCAGCCTCTGTCCCCACCAACTCCCATCTTCCCTTCTGCATCTGAAATAAATTACACTTGTTCCGAATTCTCTTTTGGATACAGGCCTTTGGGGGGCGGTGAAGGGGGATGCCAGGCTGTCCTGTGTAGGTCCCCGTCTCTGGAGGAACCGTGGCCATGTCAGGTCTCTCTGGCTTCAGGGGCTTCCTGAGCTCCTGTTGCTGTCCTCTGTGTGCTGAGTCCAGTGGCAGCCTGGGGAGTGGCTGCTTGCTGTGGCCTTTTCCAACATGGACCCAGAGGCAGACTCTGCTGTGTAGAAGGATTTCAGTGTGGCTTTCACACGAGGCTTTTTCAATCCACTGAGTTTCCTTTTGAGCCCACAGGCATCTGCGGGGGAGACTGGTGGCAGCCAGTTGGAGATGTCGGGGGTCCTGGCTATGGGTGCAGCCCTTGGACACTTGGAGCCTGGCGCCCCTTTACTCTTTGAGCAGGGAGTGGAGAGCCTCACGTGTCTGATATGCACCTTCCCAGCTGCCTTCGTGCCCTGGGGGAGGCAGCAGGGCAGCCCCTTTTCTTGAGGGCCCTGTCCTTGGGGGAGGGATGGGCCCAGCAGGGGTATGGGCAGTATGGGACCAATGTGGAGCCCCCGCTTGCAGTCAGGAAAGCCCAGGAGTCTAGAGGATGTTGGGGGTAGCCTGGGCTCAGTCGGCTCATGGAGCCTGGTGACTGAGGGCCATGGCGACCTCAGGATTGGATGAGGTTTGTTCTGTCATTCCGAGCATGGCTACCTGGGTGCCTCATTCTGTGTGTTCTACTTTCTGGCCAGACCTTGACCTCAGGTGGTGAGACATGGCCTACTCAGCCAATCTGGGGTGGCCTGAGGCACAGGCTTTCTGGTCATGATGCTCCTGCCCTGTGTGGCCTCAGTGATGGGTCTGCGGGGGTGTGGTAGGGGCAGCACCTGTTAGTCAGGAGCTCGTGAGTGGGCGTGAGGGTCCCACTGCTGGTGGATGTGCCTCCCTCCGTCTCCATGTCCCTGGAGGGGCTGGTTCACGGCCTTGGGTCAGACTGGAGGGCAGATGGGCCTTGAGGGAGCCACAGGCCTGCTGGGTAGTGTCTGCAGCCACAGCACTTGGTTGGGTGTGGAGCAGCATCCAAGGACAGGTGGCAGTGACAGGGCTGGGGCGGGCGTGGTGGGGGTTGTAGGGACATGGGGTGCTGGGGTGCAGTGGCAGTGTGGGGCGTGGTGATGGGCCCTCCTGCAGCTCTGGCCACTTTTCAGTCTTTAGGGCCTGTGGCTGGTGGCAGTGTCTAGCAGGAGGGACTCTAGCCTCAGGCTGCAGAGCTCCTCGGCAGTCTGTTCTGGAGACATGCAATTGGTATGGGGACACTGGGCCTGCTGTGCTAGCCTCCAGGTACGTCTCTTCCTGCTGAGGACCTTCAGCGCCCACCCGCTGGGGCCACTCCTGCTGCCTCACTATTGGCATGCTGTCCGGGGCTTTGTGGGAGGCTGCTTAGGCGCTGTGCTCACCACCTCATGGGTGTGCCGGTGAAGCCCTGCCCCAGAGAGGCCATAAGCCGCCAGCCTGGGTTCTGTGTCCCTGCCACCTGACCCTGCCACCTTGGGTGTCTACTCCCTGTATCAGGCCCTCAGTGCCATTCCCAGGAAGGTCTTGGTGGTGCGGGGACATGGTGGGACTCTCTGGGGCCCCTCCCGCTGCTTTGCCTTATGGCTGTGACCTCCCACACACTCTCTGGGAAAATGTGAGGCCTGTCCAGGCCCCTGGGCCCCTCACCCCAGAACTACAGTGTGCAGGAAGTGGATGTGTACCCTGCCCTGGGCCTTTCTCCCCCTACTCGGTGGCAGCGAGGGGTCACAGCACTCAGCTGGGGGGAGACCCTCAGTGCTGGGGAGGGGGTTAACGCTCAGCAGGGCTGGGGGACGTACCAGCGCTCGTTTGTTAGCCAAGCTGGACTCCAGGAAGCAGTGTGGGTTGGTTATACGTGGCAACAGTGTTACAAACACAGACTGCACAGAGTCTAGAGGTGTGCACTCACTTGTTCAGCACAGCCACGGCACACCCCATGTGCCAGCGCCATGGCAGCTCTAGGGGGCACTTGTGAGCAGGGCACACAGTCCATGTGGTTGGAGTATCTACCTGTGGGGCTGGGCAAAAGAGGTGACCTGGCTGGACAAGACAGGCTAGAGGAGGCCCCTGTGGGTGAACAGGGGGAGGAGGCACAGCCATTCTGCCAGTGCTTAGCTGACCCAGCAGACGGTGTGGGGAGGGCAGGGGGCCTACCCCCCTGTGTGTCTTGCTTGCTGCCTGGTCCCGAGGCCTGCCCGAGCCTGGTGTGTGGTGCCTGCATGTAGCAGGTAGCAGATATCAGGTAGCATTTGGGCAAACCAGACAAAGCAGAGAGGTGTAAACCTTCCCTCCGCCCCAGCTGTACCTCAGGCTTGATGTACACACCCTGTTGTGTGTATCTTTCTGTGGGCACAGGGAAGTGTGTCTCTGTGAGCCTCCCACATGTGGGTCATGGGTATAGGTGTCCTCAGGGCTCCCCTCACTCATCCTGTAAGCTGGGAGTGTGTCTGAGTGGATGTGCACTGACTGCTCTGCTGACTCCAGACGCTCCGTGGGGGCAGGATTTGTACTTTCTAAGGTGCTTTTTCTACTGATGGGCTCTCAGGTTGTTTACCGTTTGTTTATGGTGAGGCTGGGATAAATTTTAAAAAGGACATAATGTTTGTTGTCATACAAATATATAAAATGAGCAGGTAGTGAAGAGTTTTTTATTGAGATAATATTTCTTATCAGCAAGAGAGCCAGTAAGATTAGAACCGGTTCCTGGAAGCGTGCGGAGAGTGCAGACAGGCCGGTCAGCAGTGCCGACATGTGCTTGCCTGATGGGTGCAGACCGGCCAGATCCCCAGGCAGAAGCTGGGCCCGCCTGCCAGACACTGCATTTCTGTGTCAAGAACCGTTTTTGAACCTTCAGAGTTGCGACACACCCAGGGTAACTAAGGCAGAGGTGACCCTACAGGACAGCTGAACAAGACAATCTCAGTTTTGCTTATTTTAAAGTCTCTCATATTTTTTCCTGATGGTAATTTAACAAATGACATGATAGACAGTGTTTCTGGCTAATGTAGAAGAACAGATGCCAAATTTACCCTCATAGCTTAAACAACCCAAACCAGAAAAGATCCCGGAAATGGTGTATTGGACAGTAGGCCATGTGGCAGTGACCCTGTGAGGCGAGTCCCACGGTGGCCAGCATACACTGGAGAGGATTTCCAGGCTAGTGTCCAGCCAGGCGAGACATGTAGTGTCTGGGCCCCTGTGAGTAGTTTCCAGGCAGAGGATGGAGCAGGAAGGTGCCCGTATGGGGCAGCCAGTCACCACTGGCGTTAGGGGGTTGTCAGTTTTATCAGCTCAGAGAATCTGCTTTTGGTTTTAGGGTGTGTTTTCTGTTCTCTCTCTCGCTGACTTTTGCTACCTCCCCCCCTTTTTAGTTACTTTGGGTTTGATTTGCTCTTTGATGTCTGGTTTCTGAAGGTAGAAGCCAGAAGTTACCAATGTCAGAAGCTCAACATGAGAAGTCACCATGAATTGTCCGAGACAGTAACGGAAATATCACTAACCACTTTGAGCCAGCAAATTTGAAACTTTATGTGAAAGGAATATATTTTTTGGAAAACAGAAGTATGAAGGAGAAAGAAATGAATTCCATAGTCATATATCTACTCAGTTCAAATCTTACCCAGCCTCACACAGAAGCCCTTCAGATGCAGACGGCTTCTTTGGTGGGTTCTTTCAAATATTTAAGCCAGAAACAATAGCAGTTCTACAGAAATTCCCAGAAACACTGAATCACAAATGATGCTTCTTAAATCATCCTATGACAGAAGCTTTAGAAAAATATAGACCAATAACCCCTTGAAGATAAATGCAAAAATTCTTGAAAATATAGCAAATCAAATATACATGTATAAACCAGCATAAATACACACACAAGCATTAAACAATAATAAATAGAAAGATTACTCCATGGTGACCAAGGAGTGTAAGGCTGGTTTAATATCCAAAAATCAACCAATAGAATTCCCCATGTCAACTGACAGAAGAAAAACCATGTGAGTATCTTAGTAGATACAGAAAAAGCTCTTGACAAAATCCCATAACTGTTTCTAGTAAAAGCTCTTAGCAGACTAGGAATAAAAAAAGAACTTTCCCAGCCTGTAAAATGCATCTACAAAGCCCCACAGCTCACTTTGTCCGTAGGGGTGAGAAGTGGACGCTTGTGTACCTGAGGACTGCGGACAGGGCAAGGCACCTGTCTTACTTCTCTGTTGTATATGAAGGTTCCAGCCAGTGCAACATGCAAGAAAAGAAAGGAAAATCATACAGTTTTGAGAGGAAGAAATAAAGCTCTATTGCCAGAGACATGACTAGCCATTTAGAAAATGACACGTGATCCACAAAAACTTTACTTCTCAGGACTTGGAAGGGTAAGGCAAGTGGATTGTCTGAGCTCATGGGTTTAAGACCAGCCTGAGCAAGAGTGAGACCTCTTCACTAAAAAAAGCCAGGTGTTGTGGTGGGCGCCTTGTAGTCCCAGCTACTGGGGAGGCTGAGGCAAGAGAATTGCTTAAGCCCAGGAGTTTGAGGTTGCTGTGAGCTGTGATGCCACGGCACTCTACCCAGGGCGACATAGTGAGACTCTGTCTCAAAGAAGAAGGAAAAAAAAAACTTTACTATTTTGATTAAGTGACTATTTAATTTTTAACAACAGTCACTGGCTCGGCGCCTGTGGCTCAAGTGGCTAAGGCGCCAGCCACATACACCTAAGGTGGCGGGTTCATATCCCCAGCCCGGGCCCGCCAAACAACAATGATGGCTGCAACCAAAAAATGGCCAGGCGTTGTGGTGGGTGCCTGTAGTCCCAGCTACTTGGGAGGCTGAGGCAGGAGACTCGCTTGAGCCCAGGAATTGGAGGTTGCTGTGAGCTGTGATGCCATGGCACTCTACCCAGGGGGACAGCTTGAGGCTCTGTCTCAATAAAAACAAAACAAAACAAAACAAGCACTGTATGAAAAACATCTTTTTTATATTAACTATGAATAATTGAAAACTTAAAAATAACATTTACAGCAGCACTAAAATGAAATGCTTGGGTATAAATTTAATAAAGTATGTATGTCAATCTCTATATACTGAAAGCCAGGGAACACTTATGAAAGAGATCAGAGACGATATGAAAACCTGCATGATACGCTGTATTCGTGGCTTGGAAGGCAGTTGTGTTAGCTGATTCTCCATTAATTGGTGCTCTGATTTCACACAGTTCCAACAAAATCTCAACAGGATTTTTTTGTAGAAGGCTACATGATGATTCTAAAATTTATATGGAAAAGCAAAAGAACTAGAATAGCCAGACAGATTAAAAACAACAAGAGTTTGGGGACTCCTGTTTGGATTTGAGGACTGCCAGTAGCATTGCAGCTGTGCTTCACGCTCTTGGTGGAAACAGAGGCAGCAGTGCGCAGAGCAGGGAGGGAGGATTCAACCCACAGAGAAGACTGAGATTGACAAAGGCAGTTCTTTAGAGAAAGGTAGTCTTTTCAACAAATGGTGTGGGAACAGTCGGACATCCATATGCAAAAGAGTGGATGACTTCCATACTTTGTACCATTCCCAGAAATGAACTTACAGTGGATCACAGACCTACGCGTAAAGCTGAAAACGATAAAAGTTCTAGAAGGGAATGTAAGTGAAAATCTTTGTAACCTTGCATGAGGCAAAGATTTCTTAGCTATACCAGCAGAAGCATGATTCATAAAAGAAAAACATTGACAGATGAGAATTCATCGTAATTAGGAGCTCCTTGTAAGAGGCTGTTAAAAGCATGAAAGGACATCACAAATGAAGGGAAATATTTGCAGATCACACACCTGATAAAGGATTTTTATCTGGAATATACAAAAACCCTGACAAGTCAATAATAAAGCAAAGAATCCAAGTTAAGAATAGGCAAAACCTTTTCCAAACAAACAGACAAACAAAAAGCCTGGGTGTGGTTACTCACGCCTGTAATCCTAGCATTTGGAGAGACTAGGCGGAGGATTATTTGAGCTCAGGAGTTCAGGACCAGATGGAACAAGACTGAGACCCCATTGTTACTAAAAATGGAAGAAAAACTAGCTGGGTGTGGTGAAGCACACTGGGGAAGCTGAGGCGGGAGGATCCCTTGAGCCCTGGAGTTGGAAGTTGCTGTGAGCTGGGCTGATGAGATCACAGCACTCTAGCCTGGGAGGCAGAGTGTTACTGTCTCTGAAGTAAGTAAATAAATAGGCAAAGGATTGTAATACACACTTCAGCAAAGAAGATAAACAAATGGCAAATGAGTGTATGAAAAGATGCCCAGCATTGCTCATCTCTTAGGAAATGCGTCCTAAAATCCCAGCCATCAGTGTGTAATTGGTGGGTACCTGTTAGATTGGCTGAAATTAAAACAGAAAAGATAATATAAAGACCCTAACAATACCCAGTGCCGACTGAAGAATGGGAAACCGACTTGTCAGTTTCTTGCTCAGTTAACCACATGGCTGCCACACAACCCTGAGTCCCCTCCTGTCTGTTTACCCCATGCACATGGAGGGTGTTTACACAGGAGCACCGTGATCCCTGCCTGTGTGGGAAGCTAGACTCCACGGCTGTGTGATTCATTCATATAACAGGAGGAGGCAGCCACATCTGGGGCAGTGAAGGCTGCATGGCAGGGCCTTGGGCCTTTGGAGGAGCTGAGCACAGCAGGACATGGGTGGCTTTGGGGTGAGGACTCTGAGGAGTCTCCTGTTGGGAGTTCCCCACAGTGCTGGCCCCACACATGTCACAGTGTTCTTAGGGAAACATGTGTTTTCTCCTGGCGGCTCCTTAGGTCTTCTGTACAGCCGTCTGCTGTCACCTGCCGCAGTGCCGGGGGCTCAGCTGTGCTCCTGGTGCTCAGACGCCCACTGTGCGCTGCTCTCGTCCACATGTTGAAGTCCTGGCCTCTGTGGCGATGGTGTGAGTTGAGGCCTTGGGGAGGGGATTCTGTAGGATGAGGTCCTGAGGGTAGACTCTCTGTGCCATAGTGGAATCGTGTTGCAGGTACCTTGATCTGAGGCCCCCACCCCCCAGAACTGCTACCAGTCAGTGCTGGTGGGGCTGCCCAGCCTGTGCTGTGCTGTTACAGTTGCCCGCTGTCCAGGACAGGGCTGCAGGGAGACCCCAGTGGGGGCTGCTCCTCACTCACACCTGTCCCAAGAGGCCTAGCCCTGCCATGGTGCAGGTAGACCTGGGTAGGCTGGGGTGGCTCCCCAGAGGCCTCACTAGCCTTGTCCCCCACGAGTCGAGAACCAGTGCCAGGTCTGGTCTGGCTTACCCTGTATCCCTAGCTGCCAGTGGAAGCCTGTCCAAGTACAGTGGCAATTGTACAGTGGACACAGGAAGCAGGAGGGTCGTCCAGTAATAACAGCAGAGAAAGCAAACCTGGTGTGGTCTTGGGGGTGAGGTGCAGTGCTGCTGAGATGGGCAGTGAGGTGCCATCTGGCCCTCCTGCTCCCTGTGGAAGGCATCAGCCTTGTCCTCAGGCCACGCAGTCATTGCTGCCAGACTTGAGGGGACCCTTGGAACATGGAAAATGGGTGAGCAGGGGCAGCGTCAGGTGTGCAGAGAGGCCAGAGGCAACGGGCACATGTCTGATTCAAGGACTTGGCTGTTGGTGTTTGGGGTGACGAGTGCACGATTTGATGGGCAATCTTGCGTGTACTCTGGTGAAGGAAGAGTAGTGGCCTCATGTGTGGGGGGTGCTTTTCTAGAGATCAATCTCAAGCAGAAAACTCTGACAGCAGATCTGCCCGCCACGTCTTACCCTCTAAAGAGACAGCGTGGGCCTGCGATACGTCATTTCTGTCTTAAACTAACTGTTGATGTGGACTGAAGCTCAGACCACTCCTTCCCAGGCAAGTGTGAGGTGTGAGGCTGAGTGTCTTCTGTGGGCCCTGGGGACAGAAGGGGTCTCAGGTCCTGGTGGGGCTGCTCTCTGGTGCCCGGTGACCGGCCTCTGCCCACCTGTCCTCCCCGGAGGCATGGGGGACATGAATGATGTGGCTGCCTGTGTCTCTCCGGGAGCAGAAGGCTTTTTTCTAAACTTTAAGTGGACTCGGCAGGATTACAGAGGAAGGACTGATAGATGTCACTAACTGGAACGGCAGGATTGTTATCCTCTTTAACTTTAAGTGTGAGTAAAAGACAGACTGAGAATGCATGAGAGGACCACAGTGGGGTAGTTTTAAAAACTTGTATAAAGAGCTCTGATAAATGAAAGAAAATAAGTCGGATACCAACAGAATCTCGTCTCTACCATCAGGCCCAGCGCTACACAGTGGACTGAGCACATCAGTGAGGCACACACACAGTGTTGCACTTTCCACACCTTGCATTTCAGAAAGGAAAGAAAAACTCAGAATCAATTTTAATAAACATTTGATTTAACCCTGTGTGTTCAAAGTGTCACCTCTGCCTATAAAGGGTTAGTCTAACCCAGGTGTCCAAAGTGTCACCCCTCCTGTAGCAGTGTGCAGTCCAACCCCGTGTGTGCAAAGTGTCACCCCTCCTGTAGCAGTGT
>NW_003852470.1:872445-879698 GCF_000181295.1 Otolemur garnettii | reverse complement strand
CAGTCCAACCCCGTGTGTGCAAAGTGTCACCCCTCCTGTAGCAGTGTCCAGTCCAGCCCTGTCTGTCCAAAGTGTCACCCCTCTTTTAGCAGTGTGCAGTCCAGCCCCGTGTGTGCAAAGTGTCACCCCTCCTGTAGCAGTGTGCAGTCCAGCCCCGTCTGTCCAAAGTGTCATCCCTCCTGTAGCAGTGTCCAGTCCAACCCTGTCTGTCCAAAGTGTCACCCCTCCTGTGTGGTCACTAGTGATGGACTTTGCTTCTGGCCTTTCAGTCTGCGCTAGCCACAGTGCCAGTGTCGCCAGAGAGAAAGGTGGCAGTGGGGCTGGTGGGGCTCAGACCCCAAGGTGGTTCAGTCCACTGTGTGCTGCTCCAGTGGGTGGGTCAAGTGGAGCAGGTGGGTGAGTGGGTGGCCCGCTGCCCATGGCAACTCCCTTCTGGGGCGTGCTTGGCTGAATCCTAGGGCTACCCCACACACCACTTCACGGGATCCCTGGAGAGGTACACACCCACCCAGGCGCAGAAACCCACTGGACTCTGTGGGGCGTTCACTTCAAATGACTAAAGGTCTTATCACAAGGGTAGTAACTGTTCTGCAGCCGTGTGGTCCTGAGTTTGTGAATAGCCATTACAAGTCCCAGGAGAGGCTATGTCATATTCAGAGGTGCGAGGGCTGGTGGTGGGTGGTAAGTGGTGGGTGGTCTTCCCGAGATAGGCCATATCCTCCTCTTCCTGTGAGGTCTGCATGTTGCTGCTGTTGCTGCTGCTGCTGCTGCTGCTGCGTGGTGAGGGCGTGGCTCTCAGACTCTGCTCGCCCTGCGGCCCATGGTTGAGGCGGCCTGAGGCTATTCCCTGCACAGCAGAGAGCATCAGGCTGGGTGATGTGACACCGTGGCTCTGTAGCTGTCTTGGGGTTGTGCTGGTGGCCAGGCGCTGGGCACTGGGGGCGGGGGGTCAGGTGGCTTCCACCAGGTCATGGCTGCAGGGGCTGAGCAGGCTGTGGAATGGAGACAAGCAGCAGAGGGCACAGGGAGGCTGGTGGAGGGGGACCGTCACCTGCCTATGGCTTTCAGAGGCCTCCTAGGCAGTTGGATGGAGAACAGCTGGGGCAGGGACAGCGAGACTAGGTGGGGGTTGGACCCCCAGTATGGGGTGGGCCATCTGGTGTGGGAACTGGGAGGGGTCCCTTGGGGGCTGTGGGCCAAAGGGAGATGATGGTTGGACCAATGCTGGTGAGGTGCGCAGCCCCTCACAATACCTGGGTTCCAAGCAGCACAGTGAGGGTCAAGGCTTTCCAGAACCTATAGCCCTGCCCGTCTGAGGAGGCGGGAAGGGGCTGGGCCTCCCTGGCAGAAAGACCTAATGCGTGGATGGTCACAGCACTCTGCAAGGGCAGAGAGGAAAGCTGATCAGGGGCTGAGCAGTGCCTTTTGACTTTGGGTCCAGGTGCTGCTGCAGATGGGTGGAGGCCCTGTGACTGTGCTCCCCTGAGAGTACAAAGGGTTGTCAGGAAGGTCACTGGTGTCAGGCTTTGGGAGAGGGGTTTCAAGATGGGGGCTCTGAGGCATCTTCTGTGCTGTTAGATGTGGTGGTCACCCTGGCCACTGTGGCTGGTGAGGGAGCTAGGGGAGCAGGGAGGCAGACAAGAGCCCTCGCAGAGGCACTGTCTGGACCTGCGGCTGGACCTAGTCTGCCTCCTTGGGGAAGGTGCTTCTTCCATTGAAATGTATGCACTGTGAAGAGATTCAATGTCCCGGGAGCAGGCTCTGTTACACTCAGACCTGGCTCCTATCTCTGCCTCTCCCCAGCTTTTTGAGAAGAAGCCACTGTCCAGTTGGGTTTGGAATAGGTGCCCTGTTTGGGGAAGGGCAGCTGCTACCGGGGGCGGTGGGTGGGCCTGCAGGTGTGGCAGAGCCCATGGGCTCTCTCTGAAAACTCCAGGCCTCCCTTGGTGTAGATGGCTGGGCCTCACACCTAGCCCCCATGGCTCAGCCCTACACAGGCCCAGGGAGGCAGCCCGGACAAACAGGTGGGGTCATAGCAGCCTCTGTGTCCTAGTACAGGATGGGAGAACATGCCTACTGCCCATATGCCCGCGTCAGGGCTCGGCTTCTAGAGGAGGCCGACTGGACATGCTCCTAGGGCGCTGGGCACAGGGGTCACACCTGGGCATCCTCCCCCACTGCAGCTCTGCCTTGTAGGCATGGGGGTTTCTGAATGTAGCTGTGTTCTGTCCTCTCAGCAAACCCTTGTGCCCAAGTGCCGGTACCATGGTCTGACCATGCTGGCTTGGACTGCAGTATGCAATTCCTTTTTAGGTCACTAGATACTCCTTCAGAAGGAGACTAACAAGGCCTGGCTGTTGCTATTTTTAGCTCTGATTCTTGGCTGTTTCCTGGGAACTGGGTGTGGCCTCTCTCTGGCCTTGGGGACAGGCTGCCTGTGCCTGGGCTTGCGCCACTGGGCGTGTCTGTCTTCCTTACCTGGCCTCTTTCTTGCCAAAATTTCTAATTCATATTTTTTTCAAAATATTTTTCTTGAGACTTCCTTTTATTATAGGAGATTATAATAGAAGAACCTATGTATTTTATCAGTTGTCCTTTTCTCCCTTGGGGTTAGAAGCATTTCCTTTTTTTTCTGCAGAAGAATTTTTGTCTGGAGCACGTACAGTTTTGGGCAGCGGCTTCCCTCCTTGTCCCCAGACTATGTGTGCTGATGTCACTTTGTACAGCGCTTGATGTGCTGAACAAAGGTCATGCTCGCGCCCTCCTGGAGGCCTTTGTCTGCTCCCGGCGCTGCCAGTGACGTTGGACACTGTCCTGGTTTCCAGAGCTGTTCCAGCCAGCTGTGACATGCTCTTTTACCCTGGAGTGGTTTTTCCTGTCCATGCTCACGACACCCCAGCTGCCAGGCAGGTTGTTGTGTGGAAGGAGCCTTTGTCCAGGGTCCCTCGGGCTCCAGAGTTCCTTCCTGTGACCAGCCTGCCCATGGAGCTGCTGGGAGAGCTTGATGTGTAACCATCCTCCTGGGTTCTGGGTACTAAGTCCTGGTGACCTGAGTGTCCATGTGGCTACATCCCCAGGCGCCTGCTGCAGCCTCTGCCATGAGTGGTGTTAAAGCAAAGGTAGTAAATGTCCCATGCTCATCACACACCACTTATTCTCTGCATTTTACCGTTATCTGCCGTCCCGATCATTTATTTCTGTGCACCTCCGTGAGGGAAGGCCTCCAGAGTGGGGGCCATTGAGTGTCCTTCCCACTCCCACATGCAGTGACGTCCTGCCAGGAGCTCAGCATTGGCCATGGTGGGATGGGGAGCCAGTGAACACCAGCACAGGAGCTTCCCCCAGGGGGCCACTTGTTAGACACACACCAGAGGCACTGCCTGAGAGGGGAGTGGGACGGGCCATCCACTGTCCCTGTACCGACTCTGGGGTATTTCAGAACTGAGCTGGGATAGTTCCCTTTGTCAGGTAAGGACATTGTGGCAAGTGTCACCTGTCCCCAACTGCCTTCTGTCAGGATGCCAGCTGAGTTCTGAGTGCCAGCATCAGTGTCCAGCCCCAGCCCTCTCGGGTGCCACACCCCGTCCCCTGCAGGGGTGTGTGTCACCCCATCCAGCGAAGCGCCCACATTCACCGTGTAATTATTTCACAGCTTCATTCACTTGCAAAGGAAATATTTTTTTTCTGTTAGCCAAAAATTTCCAACAGTGAAAAAAATTACCATCTTCTAATGAGCTGTTTTGAATGTCTCATCTTGAGCAGTGATTAAATCTTTTTAAAACCATCTCTGCTTTGCCGATGCCTGAGCATCACGGGACCGCACCCCCTGGAGCTGGTGGGCAGGTGTACACCAGCAGCCGTGGGGTCCCTTTTCTCCTTGCCTTGCAGGAAAGAGAGACCAGAGAGGAGTCACTGAGGAGCCTCTGACGGGAATTCCGGCTGAGCTCCAGAGCCCAGGGCCAGCCTATGTTGCCAGCTGCAGGTGATGAGTTCTTTGGGTTTCCAGTTTTGGTCCCACTGAGTTAAGCAGACTTTACAGCCATGGGTTTCCTAAGGCTGAGTAGAGTGAGGAAGGCATGTGGAAGCCTGCCACCCACGCCGGGCAGTCAGCCTCCTGGCCAGTGTCTCACGTGTGTTCTGCCAGCTCCTGGCCCTGATGGTTTTGGGGAAGAAAAGGGCAGCGTGTCATTTCCTCTGTGAATATTTCGTGAATAAAAGCCCCACACAGGGAGCTCGCCTGTCTAAGAAGATTAACATTCTTAGAAGAAAATGAAAGGTCCAGCATTTAGATGGTCTCACTTGTCTCATAATCTATGAAGTTCATATGTTAAAATTGATAGTTTTAAAATGTTAGAAATTTGTAGAATTAATTTTTTGTAACTTCATTCAACTTTATAATTAACATACAATTTACTTCACATATTAAAAGTGTGTAGTCTGGGCAGCACTGGTGGCTCAAAGGAGTAGGGTGCCGGCCCCATATACCGGAGGTGGCGGGTTCAAACCCAGCCCTGAGCAAAAAAAAAAAAAGTGTACAGTCTGAGGAATTTCACATGAGAAGTTGTCACCACTGTCAAGATAATAGGTGTCCCTATCCCCAAAGGTGCTCAGGCCCTTGCATCATCCTGGCAGCCGCTGGCTACTCTCCGTCACTGGCTCCTTGAGTTCACACTTTCTGGAATGTGCACACCTAGGATGAAATTGTACGTGCACCTTGGCTGGCTGGCTGCTTCCGCTCAGCTCTCTTTTGGCTCCCAGTGTCCCGAGAACAGACTCTGTGGCTTCAATCTTTTAAAATTCAGATTTGGTTCATAGCCTCGCATGTGGGCTTCTGTGGTTGGTGGCCGTGGGAGACTGTGCCTGAGTCTGCAGCTGCCCAGCACTGCGTCAGTCCATGGTGCTGGTCAGGGCAGGGTGGCGTGTGTGGTCTGTGTCTCACTGTGTGTGTTTGGTCCAACAGGGGAGCCCAGTCTCTTTTCTTTTCTGCCATACTTCTAAAGACTAAAGAATCGTCTTGGGCCATGCACTAAATACACAAACACTAAAGAAAGCTGATTAGCAAAAAAAGGTCTGTGTATACTTTTTATGATATCTGATACCACAGAGAAGTAGAAAAGTCCTCACAAGGTCAGCCTTTACTCAGCTACAGGCTGGACACCCCCGGGTCGGTCTGTTTGAGAGAGGATGTCATGGTCTCTCACAACGATTGTGGAATTGTTTATTTCTCTGTTTAGCCTGTCAGTCTCTACCTGGTGTGTTTTATGCTGTTACACGAGCACACTGATGGTTGTGCTGTCTTTTGAGAACTGTCTCTATCTCTGGGAGTCTCCCAGCCCCTAAACGTAGCGACTCCAGACTCTGCCTCCTTAGAGTGGCTCTTGGGTGGAGCATGTTCTTGTACGTTTACTTTTGGTCTATCTTTATATTGAAAATGTGTCTCATTTATTGATTGATTAATTGAGACAAAGTCTCACTCTGTTGCCCTGGGTAGAGTGCCCTGGCGTCACAGCTCGCAGCAACCTCAAACTGTTGGGCTCCAGTTATCCTCTTGCCTCAGCCTCCCAAGTAGCTGAGACTACAGGTGCCTACTATACCTGGCTAGTTTTTCCATTTTTAGTAGAGATGGGGTCTAAATCTTGCTTAGGTTGGTCTTGAACTCCTGAGCTTAAGCAGTCCATTTGCCCCTGTCCCTCAGAGTGCTGGGATCACAGCTATGAGCCACTGTGCCTCAGGAAGTGCACCCCAGGGCAGAGGGTGCCAGTGCTGGCTGCTGTCTGCCATCTGTCTGCTCAAGGCTTCCAGCTGGGCCGGCCCGTCAGCAGCCCTGCCCACAGAGTCCTGGCAGCAGCAGTGCCCAGCTCTGGGCTACCCAGTCTGTCACCACTCATCACACATGGCTCTTGAGTACTTGAGATGTGCTTAGTGCTGTTGAGGACCTGAGTGTTTAGCCATTTATTTAATTTTCATGTAAATATCCACAAGTGACTTGGAGCTGGCGTGTTGCACAGTGTGGTCTAGACTTCGGACAGTTAGTACCACTATTGGGGTGATGAGTTCAGGTTGACCGTTCTTTTATTTTTTTGTTTGTACACTCTGGTTTCCTTGAATGGTTTCCATTCTTCCTTGATTTCTGCTGTCTTTGGGTTATTTGATTTTTTTTTTTTTTGGCATTCCATTTCAATTTATCTATTGATTGTCTTTTTAGAGATATTTTTAAATGGTTGCTTTAAGTTTATGAGGCGTAAATGTTTTAGTATTTACTTAGAGCTGATATCGTACCTACCCCTCCATGTGCAGTAGGGAGGCCATGAAGCACACAGGTGTGTGTGGCATGAGTGGCACGTCCGTGAGGTCTGTGTGTGACACCTGTGACATGCCCACACACACTGCTGGGCCCAGTGGGAAATATTATCAGTGTTGCTTTAAACTAGGGGTCAGCAGACTGCACAACCCCCACCAGACCCAGCCTGCTACCCATCTTGGGGAGCAAAATCTTGTGGTACAGCTGCTGGGCACAGCTGAGCTCAAGGCAAAGACTGCATGGCCTCAAGGTACTGAGTATTTATCTGGTTATTTATGGAAAGAACCAGCCATGCTTTAGTAGAGGTCTCAGAAAGAGCTGATGGGGACAGAGTTTTCTAAATTTTTGTACATTGAAAACTTTTTTTTTAATAGCATTTGTGTTTGGAGGATGGTTGGCTAGACCATGTCCTTAGCTTATACTATATTTTATTGAGTTTTTTTTTTTTTAGAGACAGAGTCTCACTCTGTTGCCCTTGGTAGAGCACTGTGGTGTCACAGCTCACAGCAACCTCTAGCTCTTGGGCTTAGGAGAGTCTCTTGCCTCAGCCTCCCGAGTACCTGGGACTACAGGCGCCTGCCACAACACCTGGCTATTTTTTGTTGCAGTTTGACTGGGGCTGGGTTTGAACCTGCCACCCTTGGTATATGGGGCTGGAGCCCCACTGACTGAGCCACAGGCACCGCCCTTCATTGAAATTTTTATAGAAGGCTGCTCTTTTGCTGCCTTGGTTTGCCCACCCAGGCCAGTGCCGTTTCATTCTTTTTTTTTTTTTCCCAGTTTTTGGCCAGGCCTGGGTTTGAACCCACCACCAGTGCCCTACTCCTTTGAGCCACAGGTGCCACCCATGTCATTCTTTTTTTTTTTTTTTGAGACAGAGCCTCAAGCTATTCCCCTGGGTAGAGTGCCGTGGCATCACAGCTCACAGCAACCTCTAACTCCTGGGCTCAAG
>NW_003852470.1:871877-872380 GCF_000181295.1 Otolemur garnettii | reverse complement strand
GTCTGCCACAACGCCCGGCTATTTTTTGGTTGCAGCCGTCATTGTTGTTTTGGCGGGCCAGGCTGGATTTGAACCTGCCACCTTAGGTGCATGTGGCTGGTGCCTTAGCCACTTGAGCCACAGGTGCCGAGCCTTCATTCTTTATGTGTTATTGTGTTATTGATCTTCCTGCCTGGAGGTCATGAGGGTTTTATCCGGTTTTACTGGGATGTGTTTGGAAGTTGATTGCTTGGGCTAATTTTCTCAGGTGTTCTATGAGCCTTTCAGTGTGTAAGTTCAGATCTTTTTCTGTTCTTGGATCTTTTTCTTGAAAAGTTCTTGGATTATAGTTTTAAATATCAATTCTGTTCCATTGTTTGATTTTTCTCAGGCCCTTCAGGATGAGATGCTGGCCCTTTCCTATCTCCCTTCCCCGTCTCCCTCTCCCTTCCCCATCTCCCTCTCCCTTCCCCATCTCCCACTCCCTTCCCCATCTCCCTCTCCCTTCCCTATTTCTCTTCCCC
>NW_003852470.1:868584-870821 GCF_000181295.1 Otolemur garnettii | reverse complement strand
TTCCCTATCTCTCTTCCCCATCTCTCTCTCCCTGCTCCAGCTCCCTCTTCCTTCCCCTCTCCCTTTCCCAGCTCCCTCTTCCTTCCTGTTTCCCTCCCATTTCTCCTTCTTTTTTCATGATGCTATTTTCACTTTCTTGGTGGTGTTTTGGCCTTAATGCCCATTGCTGGATTTTCCTTTTGGTCGATTCTCCCTATCTTGTGATTAGTTCTTCTTTTCTGGACGGTTGTGTCCTGTTCCTTCTCCTCTCTGGGTCAGTCATACCATTCACTTGTTCCTCTCTCCCTCTTTTTTTTCTATTCTGTTTTAATTTTGTGTTTCTGCTTCCAAGTGGGCTTCATATTTGCAGATGTCCATTTGAGTACTTTTAATCCTTTTGCAGTGTAGGCTTAAATTTTATTCCCCTCTTTGGTTTCTGTGCAGTGGGGGACATTTTCCTCTGTTTACATGTACAAAATTGTTCCTTTCTCTCTCTCTCTTTTGTATAGTAGTTTGTGGGGTTGTGTAGAATTTCCATTTGTTCATTCTTTTTTTTTAATAAAGTCATTTGTACATAGATCATAAATATATTTATGCCATTATGGTATTCAATGTGTTGGTTATTTGTACCAATTGGAGTACTTACATCCTACTAATCAACATAGCCTTCACCTCATTTACCCAATTACAGCGTTAAGATGTTTGTGTTCTACACCTGATAGATCCAACTTGTACTTTCAATATGCTCCATAGGTGTGGTCCCCGTACTAACCCTCCCTCTATCGACGCACCCCCTTCCCCTCCCCTCTTCCTCCCCTTCCCTCCTTCATTCTAGGCTATAGTTGTGTTTCATTTTTCATATGCAAGTATGAGTGAGTATAAATTGGTTTCATAGTAGTACTGAGTACATTGGATTTTTTTATCCATTCCTGAGATACTTTACTAAGAAGAATATTTTCCAGCTCCATCCATGTAAACATAAAAGAGGTAAAGTTTCCATTTTTTTAATGCTGCATTTGTTTATTCTTTTCTTTTTTCTTTCTTTAATTAAATGATAGCTGTGTACATTAATGCAATCATGGGGTACAGTGTGGTTATTTTCATATACAATTTGAAATATTTTCATCAAACTGTTAACATAGCCTTCATGTCATTTTCTTCTGGCATTTGTTTATTCCTAAAGCTAGGAGGGAGTTTACAGAATTCCTGGCTTGCTAGCACCCTCTTCTGTCAGTCTGGGGGAGTCCAGGTCCATTGCCCAATGCTAAGTTTGTGTTGGTAGTAACTGGCCTGGTCAACAGAGGGAGACTTTGTATGAAAAAAATGTTTTTTCCTGATACAAAGGGGACCAAGGGATGTGTGAGGCCCATTCTTGTACAGAAAGCTAAGCCCTGGGCTGTGCACAGAGGCAGAGGACAGTGTCGGTGGTGGCATCCCAGGAAACGCAGGAGGCTAGTCTGGGAGAGAGTCCTCAGGTGGGAATGGTGTGCTCTGCTGAGCACTGGCCTGCAGTGCCATGAGGTAGTGCTGCCCGCCTGCCCCGGTGTGGGGAACCGCTAGGCAGCAGATGGGGATGGGAAAGGCAGACCCTTAGCTGGCATCAGCACCTGCCAGGAAGTACCGGATGAACAGAACCCATGGCCCAAAAGGAGGGACTGACCCCTCAGCATTTGACAGGGCTTTGGCTTCATGTGGCTGGTTCTGCCCCTTGTGGCACTGAAGTTAGCATGTCAGGTACACTTTCTCCCCAAAGGCTGTGAGACTCCCTACATGCCCCCTCAGAGTGCTCAAGCCAGGCAGAGCAAGGCAGTGGGGAGAGGGTGGCCATAGTGCTGCCCACAGTCCTGCAGACACCCTCATCTCTCTGTTCTATTGTAAGTCACAGAATACACCCTGACTCCAGAAAGAAAATCAGCTTCCTACTGTGTAAGGAAAGGAGTGGTGGGATTGGCTGGAGAAGGGTGAGTCGAGAGTGGAGGGATGAGCACAGAGGAGAGGACAGAGAAGGCTCCACTCTGAGTGAACACAGGGACTGACCCTAGGTGAGTAACTCAGATGGTGGACGGAATACTGTGTCTCCACCCTGGACAGGTAAACACACAGAGAGGGAGGACGGCAGATCCACCTGATTGAGTAAACATAGGGAAGAGAGAGGACAGTGGATCCACCCTGGGAGAGTAAACATAGGGACAGAGGGAGGACAGTGGATCCACCCCAGGGGAGTAAGCACAGGGACAGAGGGAGGACAGTGGATCCAC
>NW_003852470.1:848406-866933 GCF_000181295.1 Otolemur garnettii | reverse complement strand
AAACACAGGGACAGAGGGAGGGCAGTGGATCCACCCCGGGGGAGTAAACACAGGGACAGAGGGAGGACAGTGGATCCACCCCAGGGGAGTAAACAGAGGGACAGAGGGAGGACAGTGGATCCACCCCGAGGGAGTAAACAGGGACAGAGAGAGGACAGTGGATCCACCTGAATGAGTAAACACAGGGACAGAGAGAGGACAGTGGATCCACCTCGGGGGAGTAAACAAAGGGACAGAGAGAGGACAGTGGATCCACCCTGCGGGAGTAAACCCAGGGACAGAGGGAGGACAGTGGATCCACCCCAGGGGAGTAAACACAGGGACAGAGAAAGGACAGTGGCTCATGGGGGTTGATTAAACACAGAGGGAATATTTCAGGGACTTCTGAGGGTCCCAGGGCGCTGTGCTCCCAACTTGCTGAACCTGCTTGTTTTGTTTTACTGGTGAGACCAGTGCTCATCTCAGCTGTGCTTGCCATGGACCCCGTCTTGTTGGGCATCCCTGGGTGTTCTTCATTACAGATTAGGTATGCAGCGCCAGCAGAAGAGGAATGATTTGGCTTTGCTGTTTACCTTCTGCTGTCTGGTTCTCTCTGCCTGGACGGTAGACAGGAGGGCCAGCTGTTTTGCAGCCACGTTGTAGTCCTGAGGCAGCCTGTGTAAGGAGGCAGCGCAGTGTGGGTTCCTCTGTGCCTTGCTGGCTACACAGTTGCTGTTGTCAGGAGATATTTCTCTGTTTTCAGTCTGGTCATCAGGTTTCCCATTGTCTTCAAGAGACAACCCTGACATACCCATATTAGCCAGCTTTTCTGAAAATTTCTGAGAATAGAGTTTGGTCACTCTGGGAGGTGTCTTTCCCCATCCCACTTTCTTGATTTGTTTACTGCACAAGCAGGATCTGGTGGTTGGGCTGTGGGCAGAGGAACCCAGCTGGAGGTCTCTGGATGGCGGGTACAGACCGGAGGCCAGGAGCCACTTGTGTTCTTTGGTAGTTGGTGGGTCAGTAGGGCAGGTAGGAGGAGCCAGGACATCTGAGGTCCTCATTGTGACGCCATGTGGGGTTGTGCTGGTTCTGGGGGAACTGCCATCCTCACAGACCTCAGTCAGCCACCCTGTTCCCCACGTCCTATCTTTTAGGGCCTTCTGTGCATCCCAGAGAGGACCAGGCGCCCTGTGCTGCTCGTGTGTTGCAGACCCCAGTCCCCTGATGCGGCATTGTTTCTTGGCAGCAGTTGGGAGGGTTGGAAAGGGGGTTGGACCTCACCGGTCCTGGAAACCCTGAGGGACCTAAAGCCACTAGGCCTGGTGCCTAGTCTTCATATCTCACAATGTGGAGAATAAATAGGCTAAGAATTTTAGTTCCGAGACCTGTGGATAGCACATGGGTCTTGGTTCTGGTGGCTGTGTCTCCAGCCCGTGCTTTAGCTTGGTGATCCTGCCTCACTCTGTGTGGACAGCCCCAGGCGGGAGGGACGTGGAAGACCCCACGGGCTCTGCATGAGTCCTAGGTTCGTCCTTATCCCAGGCAGGCTTTGCTCTATAGAGCTGGGCTCAGAGGGGGCTGCTGAGGGGTAGCCAGAGCCAGCTCCTGAGCTGGCCCCATTCATGTGGACTCCAGCAGGTTATGGGTGGGAAGTATTTAGAGGCCTTCAGTGGAGACAAATTCAGGCTCATGGTCATGGGGAAGGAGGTCAAGTGCACTGTCCCATTCAGTATGTGCAAAATCAGCAGAGAGTCTGGGGTGCAGAGCAAGAGGCAAGCTGGCGTCCGGCTGAGGCCACACTGCTGGCCTGTGCTGAGCATCCCAGGGCCTGGCCCTGCACACACCAGGCTGGTCCTGCCGTGTGGACGGCAGAGGCCACCCTGAGTGTAGGGTAGGTATCTCTATGGGGCCACTGGGTCCCCATGAGGCAGGAGCAGTATGTGCAGGCATCGGCGGCACCTGAGGTGGTGGGACTGTGGCAGGCCAGAGGATCGCCAGTATGTTTACGCGTGGCCCCGAGCACTCTGTGGCTGGCGTGGCAGATCCGGCCCTGGGGCCTCAGGTGTGACCTAGCCCCTGGTGGGCGGCCTTCTCTTTGAGGTGTCTGTGTGCTGAAGCGCATCCCGAGTACAGCCTCTGGGGCAAGGGACAAGCTCTGTGGGTCTTCAGCAGCCTGTGGCACCTTCTGCCACTTTCCCTTCATGGGCCCAGAGTCTGCAGTGAGGCAGGTGCAGGCTATTGTGTGGGGAGAGCATTCTGCTGGCTCCCGAGTCCCGGCTGCTTGTGTATCAGGGAGCAGCCCAGGGGCCCTGCCAACCCTGGGAGCCATCTGGCCTAAGCCCAACCCTGGTGGACAGGCTGGCCCTCCAGAAGAATGTTGACACCTATAAGGAGGCCTGGCCCTGTGGGCAGTGCACTGTCTGGCTCTATAAGCGAGCCTTGCCCCAGCACGCTCCCTAGGGACCCCTGTGAGCTCAGGCACAGCTGTCCACCCAACACTGCCCATGTGACCCCCAACACTGCAGTGTGGGAAGGCCAAGGTGCCTGTGTCCACTTGCTCAGCTGTCCCAGGATGGCTCTCGGGAGGTAGACATGCTATAACCCGGCTGGCCCACAGCACGTGTGCCTGGCCTTGAGCTCCTCCCTGTCCCTGAGGCCAGCAAATGCAGCCCTGCCGGGCCCCATGTTGACTCAGCAGAGGCAGCAGGTGTCTGTCCTTCTATATAAGCAGTTCTCAATTTGTGGGTTGCCACCCCTTTGTAACAATGAAAATATATCACGGTGTTAAGAAGGTTGAGAACCACTGTTCTATACCTTTCTGTGCGGGTTTACACCAGCTTGTGTCCATGTGACTGAGATCAGCCCTGCCCACCTTCTGTGTCAGGCCCCTCAGTTCTGGTGTCCGACCCTCCCTCTGTCTTCCAGGACCTTGTGAAGGTCGGTGCCATTTCCAGAGTTTTTCCTCTGAAACGTTTGTAATCACAGGCCCAACTTCTCAATGATTAGGGGACTTTCTCTTAGGCCAGGTTTGGTCGGGAGTATTGACTGTTAGATCGGATTTTCAAAAGTATCGGCAAGCTAATGTCACCCAGACAGACATGTCAGCGCTCATCGCATGGCTCCCTGATGTCTGCAGGGTCTCTTCAGCTGTGGCGCTGGCTATGGGGCCTGTGTGGGAGTGTGACTAATTTTGCAGGCCTCTCTGCACCGTCCTCCATTCCACTGCCCTCTGTTCTTCAGAATCTCCATGTGGTACTTGGGTGCAGCCTGCTGCCCTATGCTGGGTGGTAGCTCTTTCTCTGAGTCCTCTACCCCGGGCAGGGTGTACGGGCAGGCTGTAGGGTCCTGTTGGGCATGGTGAAGCCTACCCCACGGCTCCTGCCCTACTGGCCGTGGCCGTGATCAGGACTGTGCTGCCTCCTCTGCTCTGCCTGGGGGTCTCAGTGAACCCATGGCCCACTCTCTGAGTCCCCACTCTCCCGCCAGGTGGAGGAAGAGCAGCCAGCCCCTGAACCTGGCCAGTGCCACCTGTTCCCTGGTTCAGAGCCAGATGCCCTGTCCCCACACTGCCTCCCACCAGCCTCCCAGGTCAGTCTGCTTGGCTGGCCTGCTTTGCTCTCTGCCAGAAGTCTCCTGGCTTGTCCATGGGCCCATGTGTCCCCTTTGCTATCACCTTCGTGATGTGCTAGAAGTGAACAGAGAGAACCTGGACCCAGCAATGCCTTTCACCTGCCTTTGCCTCTCAGCTGGGCCTGCTGCCTTAGGCAGCGGTTGTGCCTCCCGCGCACACATGCACACGGGGCATGTACACGACTGTGCTGCACCCTTGCTGAAGGGTGCACCTGAGTGTTAACAGGTGCTGTGTTTACTGGTGAGGCTACGACTGACTTATTTGATTTTTAGAGGCTTTCAGGATGCCCAGCATTCAATGTGTATTGTCTTTTCATAATTGGAAAAGATTACCCCTAGATTATTCAGTAAGATTCTGAGAAATTCTGAATCTTCTCTGAGGAGTCTATAGAAATGGGAAAATGGGAGACACAGGAAATAAAAGCAATTGGAAGTGTAGAGGTGAGTCGATCCCCATGTGGGTGGTAGGTATAGAGGTGAGCTGATCCCTGAGGTGGGTGGTATGTGGGCCCTCCCTCCCTGACGACCCCTGGGGTGCCTGGGCAGGGCCCATGTTGAGACGGCCCACACAGCCTGTGCCTGACGTGTCCTCTCCCTGCAGGTGGTGCACACACACAAGCCGCACTTCGTGGCCTTGCACTGCCAGGAGTTTGGCGGGAAGAACTACGAGGCCTCCATGTCCCATGTGGACAAGTTTGTCAAGTAAGTCCTGACGGAGGGGATCGGTTCCAGGAGGGTCCCCACTTCACCACACTGGACTCCCCGAGGAGGTGTGGCCTAGACAGCTTGCAGCATGTGGCTGTGGCCCTGGGGTGGGATGCAAAGCCACAGAGTGACAGCCGTTGGCCATCAGAAGGGGTGGGGTCTGTGCTGTCAGGCTGTGGGAGGGGAGCCCAGGTGCTGGCGGAGCCGTTCCTGTCTGTCAGCATGTGCCTGAGGTCATAGGTAGGGTCTGGGGTAGCCAGACTGCTGGTATGGATAGCAGGGAGGTCAGCTTGGGGCTTAAATTGTCCGTGGGGGGAAAAGGAGTTATGTGCACTGTCCTAGCATGTGCCCTGCGCTCCTCAGTGGGTGGGTGTGGCCAGGTCCTGCCTAGAGGTGGGAGTGGACATTGGGTATGGCATGCTGGCACTTTACCCTAGTGCCGGTCCCACTATGTGGAACTGTAGCACAAAGGTCCTTCCTCCCCGAATCCTGCCTTTGGCCCCAGGAGCCCCCTCAATCCCAGGCACTGTCCTGCCCCTTCCCGGGGTTGTGCTTTTGGAAGCTTCCTGGTCTTAACAAAGGTCCCTCAGCAGGGACTGTGCAGACCTGACCTTGCTTGTCTCAGGTGTCCTGAGATCCCTGTGGTGGGGCAGAGGCGGGTTGCACTGGACCTTGGTCATCTTGTGTAAAGTCCTGGCATGGTAAGCAGGCGTCCTGGGCCCTGGGGCTCCACACCTGTGCTGCCAGGAGGCACACACCTGGAGGGGAGGAGGCTGTGGCTGCCTCTGAACTTCGCGCTCAGAGTCACGTGTCTTTACACAGAAGAGCTACTGAAGACGGGTCAGCCCGCTGCACATCCTTGTCACAACCTGGCCAAGCTTGCGCCCTCTCATTGCAGCTCCTTCCTTGCAAGTTGAAATAAAGCAGCACACCGTCACGTTGTGTGCAGCGCCCTTGGCCTTGTGGAGTGTCGCTGTAGTGGGTGTGTGTTTTCCATGGTCATATTTTGGGTAAATGGAACATGGGGACAACCTTTTATAGAGGGTAAGGGTTCTGGCCCCTGAGACTTCAAAAACCTCCTTGCTGATAAGAATAGAAACTCAAGGGTTATAAGAGATATGAGCCATTTCAATAAAGTTTATGGAAAATGTGTGTTATGAAGAAATTATGCATGGATTGCAAAATTCTTTTGCACTAAAATAAACTCCTGCTAACTTGTTATATAACCTGTCTGAATGGAGTCTGGTTCGAGGCACTAAGGATGAGGCATCATTTTGAAAAGAACCCCCATTAGAGCAACATGAATTCTGCTAAAATTGACAAAGAGCAAACATCAGATTTCTGGTGAAGCTTGGGTGGAAGAATGGTGAGATCCCTGATGCTTCATGAGAAGCTTGTGGGGATGGTACTCCAAGCAAGTCAGCAGACAAATGGATAAAGGTGAGGCCCACAGTGAGGGAAGAAATTCATCCTGCTTGTGCCCCGTTGGAAGAGTGTTGAACTCAGTCAGCAGGAGCCACAGCGACACCACAGACATCTCAGCTGGCTCACTCACACGCTTCTGACTGGAAAGTCAATGTAAACAAACGTCCCCTTGATGCTTGTCAAACCGTCGCTCCAGGTCAGCTGAAGACAAGAGCAGACCTTCCCATGCAGATTCTGCACACGCGAGACCAAGATCTTGGAGTGAGTCTTCAAAGAACTATAACAGGAGATGGGTTTCCCCACATGACCCTGGAGACAGCACAGTCACAACTGTGGCCACTGAGAGGTGGACGTGACCAGGCAGAGCCCAAGTGCACCTGTCAAGAGCAAAGGTCTTGGGGACAATTTGGGGACACTCAAGGGGTTCTGTGGGTTGACTGTCTAGAGGGCCAGTAACTCTGCTCATTGGGACGGTGTTTAGAGAAAGTGCCGGAGCCTTAGTGGAGAGACTGGGGAACTTCCCCAGAGGGTCCCCCACTGTGACCCTGCCCAGCTCACTCCCCTCGGCTCCCAGGGTTCAGGGAGGATCCTCAGGCTTCCTCTGCACAGTTCTGAGTCGGCTTCTTCTGTCTTCTTTCTGTTTCCCAATGTTAAAATTCTTAAAAGGGCTCCCTTTTTCTTCAGTTAATAATATAAAAAGACTGCCCTGGCAGGATTAAATTCCCACGGCCCACAGTTCCTCAGGGGTGGGCTGAGGGCTGGTATCACTTATAGGACCCTTGAACTTGGTGGAGCTTATATTGAGATATAAAGGTTGTATTTTTGATTTTTATACTTTCATACCACTTTCCACAAACTTTCTGAAGTCCTGTCATAAATACAGCAGATGTTATTATTTCATTGTTATTCTATAAAAATATATTAATGAAAAATAAATAATATATAAGACTTTTTTGGTAAGTCCCGTAGTCTGTGTTGGAGACCGTGGTGGAGGGTGGTGTTCTCCCAGGACCCATGGCAGCAGGGCCCACCCCTGTGTCCCCACACTGTGTCTGTGGACCTTGCCTTGTGTGGGTGGGTATCTTGTCCCCCGCTCTGGAGTCTGGTACCCATGACTGCTGGACCAACAGAGTGAGGCAGAAGTGACACTCTGTGACTTGTGCGGCTGTCCACAGAGGTCTTATGCTTTGAGAAAGCACCTCCTTGTGCAATGGCCGCACGCATGGGTATCTGCATCTGTGGCTGACGTCACTAGGCCCTCTCAGCCTGGGCAGAGCTTTGGGACAGGAAAAGGATTCCTCTAAACAGTGCTGCCTACAAAAGATCAGATTTGTGAGCCTGAACATGCTGAAATAAAACACAAAGTAACAGGGCAGCACCCTGGGGAAAGCTCTGCTGCGCTCACCATCGTGTCTGTGTTTACCGATAGAAATTCCCATTTAAACATATAATGAGCTCTTGTAAGTCAGTAAGAAAAGAAGAAGGTGGCCCCAGGCCTGCAGGCGCCTTCCCCGCACACCTGAGCTCCCGGGGGTGGGCGGCCTCACTGCCTCCTGCAGCCCTGGCCCTGCAGCCCAGCACCCGCCCAGCATGCCCACATTTGCTGCCACCTGAGGTCTGCTCAGCACACATTATTGCTGTCAGTATTTTTACTTCAGACGGTAATATTTTAAAAATACCGAGAAGAAAATGTCACTTATTCTCACTTCTCCATCTACCATTTTCGGGGCCCTTCGCTCGGTGTGAATCTAGTTTTTATTTGTCAGCATTTCCCTTCAGCCTGAACAACCTTTTTGAACATTTATTTTAGCACAAGTCAGCTGCTGATGAATTTTCTCAGCTTTTGTTTGTCTAAAAAAAGGTCTTTGTATTCATTTCTGAGAGATATTTTTTGTTAGGAATAGAATTCTAGCTTGTCCCTATTTTGTCTCTCGCCACTTTAAGGCTGTCGTCCCATTGTCCTCTGTATGGCATTGTGTCTGGGGAGAATCCAGCCACTGTGCTCTTCTTCATTTTCTTGTATATAATGTCCCTTTTTTCCCCCGACTGCTAGATTTTGTCTTTATAGCTTTCCAGCGACTTGATTATGTTGGGCCTTGGTTTACTTTTATTGATGTTTATCCTGTTTGGAGTTCTTTTAGCTTTTTAAATCTCTGGGGTTATAGTTTCAATCACATTTTGAAGATAGTTCATCTATTAATTCTTTAAGTATTGTATTTCTTTTCCTTTCTTTCTCTTTTAATCTCAGACTCTGGTTTCCTGATGTTAAACTGCTTGGTCCCAACACGCAGGCTGTGCCCAGTTTCAGTTTGGGCAGAGTCTGGCTGCTCCTTAAGTCACATGCTGTATGTACGTGTATATGTTTGTTTTAAGTGTGTTTAAGTGTGAATCTGTTTTTTCCGGACTGACGGTCTTTGCAGCCGGGTGTCACCTGTGCTTTTGTGTCTTCTGTCCTCGGTGTCTCATGCTCACCTCTGAGCCTTGGGCATACCTGTAGCAGCTGTTGAAGGTTCCTGTGGCTGATTCCTTCACGTCTGTGCTTCCTCTTCTGCTTGTCGTGTGACTTTGGGTCAACCTGTGCTTCTCTGTGTTCCAGGCGGTCTCTGGCGTGGCATGGGTGTACCTGCCATGGGCGTACCTGCCCTGGGCGTACCTGCCCTGGGCGTACCTGCCATGGGTGTACCTGCCATGGGTGTACCTGCCATGGGCGTACCTGCCATGGGCGTACCTGCCATGGGTGTACCTGCCATGGGTGTACCGTCACGCCATTTCCGCTGGAGCCTCACCTTTTCTTACAGCATCCCGGTCGCGTGTGTCGGGGCCTCTCCCCTTGCCTTGTCTTACCTGGTCTGGAGCCTCCTTCCTGACAGATGGACTGACCAGGTCACTGTGTGCTGTGTCCTCTCTTCTCTCAGTCTCAGAGCAGAATAAGCCTAGGGGTGGTCACTGTCGGGGCAGGTCTGGGTAGAGGGACTGGCCAGAGGCTGGGGGCCCCTAGGGGTACGGCCGCTCCTTGTGTACCTACTCTGCAGAGGTGGGCGAGTGTCCTCTGAGGACATGCCCAGAAATGAGAGTGGTAAGGGAGAAACCCGCCGGTGATGCTTGTCAGGGGTCCTTCCCTTCCTGTGTGGGTCTAAGGCTTGGCTCTCACTCACGGGCCTCACGTTGCCCTCCGTGAGTGCCCAGGAGCTGCAGGACAAGGTTGTGGGTCAGATCCCAACACCTCTGCGATGCTGTGGGGTCTGCTTCTGTTAGGTCCAAATGTGAGCGGCCGGGGGGCCCCAGGCTATGGGGCAGCTCTCAGGCCTTCATTCCTGGGAGGCCTCCGAGTACTGGCATTGGAGACCAGAGGGACCCAGAGCCTGTGGAGGGCGCTGCTGTTCTGTGCCCTGAACGCGTAGTAGCCTTCGGTTTCTGCAGTGGCTACTGCTGTTCCTCCATCCTTTGCTCCGTGGTGGGGTGTTGTATGGGTACCGTGACCTGCTGTGTCCCGAGCACACCTGTAAAGTACCAGCCGTGTGGCTTTTGCTTAAGGAGCTTGCTCTTTCCTTTCAGAGAACTCCTGTCCAGTGATGCAATGAAAGAGTACAACAGGGCTCGTGTGTACCTGGACGAGAACTACAGGTCCCAGGAGCACTTCACGGTGAGTCCCTCCCACCTGAGCCCATCAGGCCCCTGACCAGGGTGGGCGTGGGGTGCTGCCTTCTCTCAGACCAGGATTCAGACCAGACCAGGCGTATCCTTGCTGGCCTGGCAGGGCTGCATTCTCAGGCTGGCCCAGTGGGCACTGCACCTCCTCCTTGGTGTAGATGGTGTGGGGAGGCGTGGCAGGAGAGGGAGGGCCAGGGCTCCTGGCATGGAGGAAGAGACACTCAACCCACCCGGTCTGCCCTGAGAGCCACCTGCCGCCACTGCTGTGTGGGTACCAGGCCGGGCCGTTGAGGAGAAGGGCCATCCTGGGGTGAGCCTAGTGAGTGGCGTGGACCCTTCACAGACTGGTCCCTCTCTCATAGGTCTTTGGTCTGATGGGCATCAGAGGGTGGCCCCAGGGAGGTGACAGCCCCAGAGGCAGAGGATGCAGTTGCCTAGAAAGGGACCTAGAGGCTTGGAGAAACAGCTGGGGTGGGGGGGGCTTAGGAGGTTTGAATAATTAGTGTTGGTTCAGACACTCATGTCTTGAGACCTTGTCTAGACTGAAGCCCCTAGGTCCCTTGGCCTGGTCAGTGTCCCTGTCTGGACTGAAGCTCCTGGGTCCCCTGGCCTGGTCAGAGTTCCCATCTGGAGTGCAGCCCCTGGGTCCCCTGGCCTGGTCAGAGTCCCCATCTGTAGTGAAGTCCCTAGGTCCCCTGGCCTGGTCAGTGTCCCTGTCTGGACTGAAGCCCCTAGTGCAGTCCCTGAGTCCCCTGGTCTGGTCATTGTCTCAGTCTGGAGTGCAGCCCCTTGGTCCTCTGGCCTGGTCAGTGTCCTTGTGTGGAGTGCAGCCCCTGGGTCCTCTGGCCTGGTCAGTGTCCTTATGTGGAGTGCAGCTCCTGGGTCCCCTGGCCTGGTCAGTGTCCCCGTCTGGAGTACAACCCCTGGGTCCTCTGGCCTGGCCTGGTCAGTGTCCTTGTGTGGAGTGCAGCTCCTGGGTCCCCTGGCCTGGTCAGTGTCCCCATCTGGAGTGCAGCCCCTGGCCTGGTCAGTGTCCTTATGTGGAGTGCAGCTCAGTTTGCCAACTGTGTGGAGAGATGTGACCCCCTCCCCCGAGGGATATGACCTTGAGGTGGTGCTGGGGTGAGGCCCCCACCAGTCGGGTTTCCAGTCTTTGAACTCGGAGCTTCTAGTGTACGTGAATGACACCCTCACCCTGGGACCTGGGCGTGCACCACTCTCTGTGGCCCCTCCATGCCTCTGGGCCTCCCTGAGGTGGCCTGGCCTCTCTGTGGGGTGCACTGAGGGTCCTTGCACACCTTTGGAAGGCCTCGTCCCTTGGGCAGACATGCCCCCTCAGCATCCTTTTGCTGCTTCCGTCCAGTGCTGTGTCCTCCAGCTCCGCCGTTTCCGCTCCCATGTCATCCTTCATCCTGCTGGGTCTCCCCTGGCTGTGAGTGGTTCACAGATGAACTGCAAGAGACGCCATGGAATCTGGGCTATGACATAGACCTGAACATCTGTAGGAGATTAAAATCATACAAGATGTGTCTTCTCATGAAAAGTAATTAAATTAGAAATAAATAAAAAGGGTACATGGACAATTCTCAAATATTTGAAATTAAACTAACTTATAAATAACCCCACGAGTCAAGAAGTATGGACAAGGGAAATTAGAAAATACATTACATGAAAACAAATTAAAACCCTTAAGCATTTGGGAGACGCCAGGATAGGCTGCCGGCTGCAGGCAGAATGTCCAGTGACGTTGGCAGTGGAAGCACATGTCTCAGTTCACAGAGGCCCCACCTGCCCATCCATGGGAAGCTTGTGTATACTCGTCCCTCGAAGCACACAAGGTTGATATGGGTCCCTTTCAACACTCATGTCAGTCTCTGGGTGAAGAGCACAGGGCAGCAGAACACCTGGCTTGGAAGCCGCCATCCCAGGCTGAGTGTCTGCAGTGTCTGTGGCTGCCCACATGCTGGGCACTTTTGGGGGAACTGGCCCTGATAGCACTGTGTCCTAGACCTTGCTCATGTGGGAAGGTGGGGTGTGGTGAGAACTCTTGCCTCTTCTGCAGTCATGGTCCTATGCAAGGTGCTGGCCCTGGGGTGAGTGTGCGTGGCAGGTGGCAGTGGTCAGGGAGGCTCCCGATCACGTCGAGCTTTCCAGAGCTGGCAGAGAGAATGCCCAACAATTGCCTGTCCCCTTCGTGCCACTGGCTGCTGCAGCATCAGGTCTTTTCTGGTTCCTGGGGTCCTGGGTAGCTGCTGCCTGCCAGGTAGCCACCTCATGCCTCAGCCTGGTGCCCTCTGGCTGTCAGGAGAGAAATGCAATTCCTGTAAGATTGATGGTGTTGGAGTGATATTTTTAGCTGAGTCTGGTTCAAATAATAGGCCATTAATTGAAAAAGGAAATTGAAATGAATTTATCTTGTACATAAATGCTGTCACGGGTATTAATAGGGACCAGAAAATAGTGGCCTATTCCCAGAACGCAGTTGGACCTGGAGCTGCGCCTGACGCAGGGGCCTGCAGTGGGATCACAGTTCTGTCAGTGGGGACTGGCCAGAGGAGCTCCTGCCACGTGCTACCAGGAGGTGGCGCCATCGCAGCGTCGTGCTGCCTGCGTGGTCCCTGTGGGAGACGCTGGGGCAGCTTTTGTACTTGGTAGAGCAATGATGACATCATTGTGGCTTGTGAGGCCCACAGCAGCCGTGGCGGAGGGGAAGCTAGGAGCTCATCTGGTGCACAGAGGCGAGAAGGAGAGCTGGTCTCCTGTCCAGCTGCTCCCTGTTCGACATCCCCAGGCCTTAGGTCCAGGCTGGGCATTGCCTGACCCTGCACTCTGTCGCAGCATGGGCCTGTGTGCTCAGGCATGAGGGCTCGGGCTGCCCACCCTGTCACAGAACTTGCTGAATTGTTGGTTACCACATGGATTGAGGGCCCCCGCAGGGCACGCACAGTCCAGTATGAGCTGGACAGGTGGTGGGAGCGAGCACACGTCCGCCGGTGATGCCTGTGAGGTCCCCAGCGTTTGTTGTCCACACTGTCTCCCTCCCTCTAGAGAGGCTGCAGCTGTGACGACCAGCATGGGTCCTGCTGCCAGGCACATGTTCTGGTCTTCCTGTGGCTGTCTGCAGGCCATGGAGGAGGCTGGGAGGAGGAGTAGCATTGGTGGTGGGAGTAGCTTGGGGTGGCTGGAATGTGGCCACCTACAGCTCTCCTGGGCAGCAGGTGGCTGGAGGACAGGCTGGGCCATGGTGTAGGGGGTGTTGAAACTGGATTAGGTGGCACTGCCTAGCCTGGCAGGCCCAAGTTTGGGGCCTGGCACTTGGGATGGAAAGACCCAGAAGGACCATCCAGGGTATAGGCAGAAGGTGGGAGGGAGTGTGGAGCACAGTGGCGTGGGGTCATGTGGCAGTGAAGACCCAGGCCCCCTGCCTGGGCTGACCTCCCATGGCCTTCTGTGTCTCCCAGGGGCTTGGGGAAGAGCTGGGGGTGTGGGGCTGCATGGAGGAGGCACTTAGATCTGACCGTGCACAACACTGTTGTCAGCAGGCTACTTCCTCAGCAGGGACCCTGAGAGGAGAGTGCATCCTGCTGTCTGTGGCTAGGCTTGCCTGGAAGGCAGACTGTTGTGCTGTAACTCCCCAGTCGCCTTTTTGTATTTGCCCCAAAGGAGCATCATGTTCCCATTTTTATCATTAGCAAGTTTTCAGAATAGTTCTGTTCCCATCACTCTGTAAATTAAACTCAATGGTAGATTCCTTTGGAGAGGGGTAAGCCTGAGTGGTGCTGTGTCTGTGCCAGTGGGAAACCCTAGAAAGAAGAGACCCTCAGGGCAGGGTGAGCGCTCCTGGGCCCCGAAAGGCCCCTGGCGCACTGCCTTCCCTGCCTCAGCTCCTGGGAGGTCCCCCTGGGCCTGCTCTCTGCTTTACCCCGAGTGTCCCTTCCAGTATCACATGCTGGAGGCATCAGGTGACGATCCCAGGGACTAGATGGGTGGTGCTGGGGGCCACAGAACGTGCAGGTGATGAAACCAGCAGGGGCCACTCTGTGCCCTGGATGACTGCTTAGCACCATAGGTTCTTGCCCTGGGAGGACAGCTAGAGCACAGAGGGCAACTCAGCAGCATCGACTGCCCTCCATGGTCCTTCCTATGGGCAGGGTCATGGCAGGCCACCCTCCTTGTCCTGCATCCCCTTCCCACACTTGTGCCTCCTCCTGCCCCAGGGCCTTTGCATGACCCCTTGCTGCCTGGGTACTCCTCCTTCCCCTCCTGGGAGAGCCCTGCCAGCTGCCCTCACCTTCCCTGGAGCTGCCCAGTGTGTGTCCTCCATGGACATGGGCACTGCGGCACTCTACACCCGGTGACCCTGAGGGCAGAACTCTCCTGTAGTGGCCTCTGGAACAGTATCAGGTGGGGACAGCGGTCTTGTCTGTACGTCATTCCAGTTAGTGACTGATTATACACACCATCCATATGTGTAATGGGCTTATAACTTGAAGCTGTGCCTTTATCAGGAAAGCCATTTCTGAGGAAGTAGTTAGAGAATCCCTCAGTTACAAGATGTGGTGGGGGGCAAATCTCCCCCGGCGATGCCAGGTCTGTGGTACGGGAGTGGGGTGGCCTCCCAGCCAGCAGCTCTGGGGTCATGTGCAGGCTCAGGGAAGGGGAGGGTCCCTGGGCAGCCCCCACTGGAACCTGCCTAGAAGATGCATGGCACCTGAGCTTCAGCAGGCAGGGGGGGGGGGGCAGACACCCTCCTCCTGAAGTGTCCCCATCAGAGGCCACGTCCCACTGCAGCCTTGTTGAGGGAGTGTTCTGGTGTTCTGAAGTAACCTGGTGCCCCACCCACGCAGGCCATGGCACTAAAGAAGCCTTGACAACATTTTTCAAGGCTGCCAAGTGTCAACCAGGAGCTCCAGCTGAACAGAAACTGGATGTCTGATTTAACATGTTTCTTCCTGCCTGGAAAGCCTGAATGTCATCGGAGGATGTAAAGGTCACAGATTCCAAAATGGCTAAATAAGGAAGGAATTGCAAATTAATTTTGTGCAGTTTCACCTTGGTCTGTTTTACGGCAGAAGGGAAGTGTGTTGTGAGGTGCCTGTTACTGCCCTGTTCTGGGTACTTGTCCAACCAGGACAGCCCCAAGGAAGCAGGGAGGGACTATTTGTTGTGGTGAACTTTGGGTGCCAGGTGGGCTGGAGAAGTCTAGGCTGCCTGTGTCCTCCTATGCAGCCTGGCGAATTGATGTTTGAGGTTCTAGAGGAGCCATATGGGGTCCAAAGCTTAAGTCCAGAGCTCTAGTTCCTGCCAGGGAAGTGTGGCCAGCTCTGAGCTGACCCCCACAAGCTGGTGGGGCCCATGCAGGGCCTGTGTGGTGGCCCACAGGTGGTCTTGGAATCTTAAGGTGGTTCTGTGGCACCCTGCTGGGACTGTGGTGCTGGCCACGGCTTCTTTCCAGGACTGTCCTGAGCTGACCAAAAGCCCTGGTTTCTGGAGGGCAGGTGCCAGCCAGGGCAGGGTATGAGAGGAAAGGCCCTCACCTTAAAGGAAGTTTGGAGAACCACACCTGAGAGATCACACCCTGATGGAACCAGGGGCTTGCCCACTGACATAGTTGTGACAGCCGTGAAGAGAGGGCTGAGGTGTGGCCTGGTGGACCAGGCTCCAGGTGCCCCATTCCTGCCAGCCACATGCTTGTCAATCAGAGAGATGGCCTGCTGCTTGGTGGCCTAGCATGATGTGGCAGAAGAGGAGGGGCTGGAGTTGGTGCTGGAGACAAGCCTGTCCCTGCTGCTCCTCAATGCAGATTCCCAGAAGGCCAAGGTATCTCCCACCTGAGCCCTCCACCCAGGTTGGCAGATATAGGGACCAATGGGCAGCCACCAGTGGGCCCTGGAATGTATAGTGCCAGCCACCACACGTGCCTATGGTGTTTCTCAGCACATGGGCACAGGGAGACGATTGGACGTGTGGGCAGAATCAGAACAAGGAAGCTAATGCAGAGCTGGCTTTGTTGAGGTTAGCAGCAGATGCTTATGTGGTGGCTGCCTCTTCGGCCATGGCCCAAGGCCCTTGGGTGGGCTCAAGGTGGGCAGCTTCCTCCTGGAGCCCCGTGCAGCACAGATCCCTGCTCACCTTGGCCTTCTGGGAATCTGGGTCAAGGAGCAGCAGGGGCAGGGTCACAGCTGGGCCAGATGGTTTCTGAGCTGCTGGCGAAGTGGGCGAGTCTACTCTCAGGGGGCGGGGAGGAGCAGCAGAGCCCATGGTGTGGAAAGGCTCCAGTGGGCAGAGCCATCCTCTCCAGCCCAGTGACAGCCATGGATGTGTCTGCTCACGTGAGGCTCTTGGGCCTGGAGCAGACTGGGGACCGCAGAGCCTGCCGGGCAGGGCATGTGCAGCTTCACCAAGGCAGGTGCTCTTTGTACTGCTCAGGGTGGACTGTCTGGCCTGGGGCCTTCCTGGTTTTCCCAGCAGTGTCTGCTGCAGGTGTAATGGGTGTGCTAGGGGCTCCTTTCTGATCGCCACATCCCTCTGTGGATGCTGGATACCCCCACATCTGGACACTCCCAGATCTACTCAGTGGCCTGGGGCCACCCCTCCCACCCTCTAAAGTAGCCCTGGGGCTCAGGAGTGGAGTCCGGCCCCCTGCAGTGACCAGGGAGTGGGAGGCCCCTCCCTTTTTTCTTACCTTCCCCTCCCTCTTCTCCTAGATAAGATTTTGGGGGAAATTTATGGAAAATGAATGGAGTCTGCTGATATTCTTTGATCCAAGGAGGGAGGAAAGGCCAGCATGAGATGCAGGGTCCTTGGCCCCAGGCAGCGGCCCCTCCTGCCCCAGCCTTGGCCCTGGCCCTGGCCCTGGCCCTCCTCACCTGCCTCCAAAGCCTGATGAAGTGAGAGGGGCTGAGATTGGTTTTCTGAGGGCGCTAGGCCCTTCGTGCCCCGCTAAATCACAGCTGTCTGCCTGGCTGGCAGGTAATGACCTGCTCCCTGCTGCAGCGCTGTGGCCCCACGGGACCCAGTGATGTGCGGCCGGGCGGCGGCCGGGGCTGCAGTGAAGGTGAAACTGTCGTATCGATCTTTTTAGCACTAAAATATGAGCCACTTTACTCTGCTCCCCGCTGCTGTGATGTGAAAAATAATAACTCGGATCCAAATTAAAAATATTGATCTTGGGAAGGTGTTGAAAGTAAATAAACACCTTCGAAGTTTTCGGGTCAGCCGAGAAATGGTATTCAGCAATAAATGTGTCGGCATGTCAGAGTCCAGGGTTCTTGATCTGTTTTTTCTTTGAATTGATTTTTCATTATTTACTTCCTAAAAGTGTTAGAATTTGGTCCTCTACTGTTAAATCCCAGTGTTTGGGCAAATTATTTCTTTGGGGCTTATGAGGTGCTCCTAATCCACTCCCTCATTGATTGATTGATTTTTGACTCAATAAGCTTGCAGTCCCTGCTTTATTTAGGACTTCCATCATAATTTTTTGTACATTTAGGCTTGACTTTTTTATTTCCCTGTAACAGATGAGCTGACATTGGGCCGTCAAATGACAGGGAACAATTGGCACGAGGCTGATCTCCTTGCGGGCTCCATGCCTTCTAAGGAGGTGTGGGTGTGTCCTGGATGTGGGCTGGGCCTGGTGCAGCCTTCCTGGGCCTCTGTGATCTGTTTATGCACAGGGCTGAGTCAGGTGGGTCAGTGCCTGCAGTGCCCCAGGGCCCAGGTGCCTGCATGCAGCTGGGCAGCTCCAGGTCAGGGATGCCCTGGTTCTCCCCAGGCAGCAGAGAGGCTTTGTGTTCTGAGAAGTGCCCCTTTTAGGAGGCAGCTGAGACCCACATGGCCTGGCAGGAAAGGGGAAGGTGCAGGAGCCAGTTTGGGGCAGCTTCCATGTGGCTTCTTGTGGTGGCTGAGAGGCCGCCTGAGAGGACTGGAGAAGACGTTTTTCTTGCTGCTGCTGGGAGTCTGGGTCCTGCTCACGGGTGTCCCCTGAAGGCCCTGCACTGGGCCTGGCCTGGAGACTCCAAGGGCAGCTCTCTGTGTGCCTGCCTCCACCACCCCAGCCACCGTGCTCCATGGTGCTATCAGTAGCTGTGAGATGCATCACTCTTGATGTCAGCATTGCGGGGACACTGGCCGACATGTACACACAGTGCTCTGGGCCCTGCACAGAGTCCTCATGCATGCGGGACCTCATTGGAACGGGAGGGTGAGCCCAAGAGCAAGCAGGTCACACCATGTAGGGAGGCTGCTCTAGCATCTCACAGAAAGGTGGGGAGGTAGGCAGGTGTCTGTGTACGTCCAGGGTGGGTCTTCAGACCATACTGTGCCCTGAACTGGGGCCGTGTCACCTGACCCTTCAGCTGGTGCCCTTCCCACCTCCAGCAGCCATGGTGCAGATGGGCTGTGTGTCGGGAAGGCACCCTTTCCATTGCAGGAGGGCCAGGGCACTGCTACTCTGGTTCCTCCCAGTGTCCATAGCACAGGGCACCGTAGCCTGTCTAGAGGGCTCTCCATGTGTGCCAGGTGTGAGGCCATGGATGCTGCAGGTCTCCTGAGCTGAGCAGAGGCCTTGTTTGGCTTGCTAGACACAAAGGCATGATGAAGCTTTTCCTTAACTCTGGAGGTGCTGGCCACGTGCACCTGAGTGCTGGGCCCCTGCTGGGTACAGGAGATGCACACCTGACCTCTACCTTAGAGGCCCTTGTTCCAGGCCAGGGGACATGGGGGCTGTGGATTGAGGCCTGGGGCTGAGGATGCAGGAATTCCCATCCAGGCAAGGTGATCCCAAAATGGCAGTTTACAGAGGGCTGCCTTGGTGGAATCCAGAGCTGGAAAGCAGGAGGCTGCTGGAATGTGACAGATCACAGATACCTCGGGGCTCTAGGAACGGGACTGGATCCCAGACACTGCGGGGCCCTAGGAACTGGACCGGATCACAGGATACTATGGGGCTCTAGGAACTGGACTGGATCACAGGACACTGCGGGGCTCTAGGAACTGGACCGGATCACAGGACACTGCGGGGCCCTAGGAACTGGACCGGATCACAGGATACTGTGGGGCTCTAGGAACTGGACTGGATCACAGACACTGCAAGGCTCTAGGAACTGGACCAGATCACAGGATACTGTGGGGCT
>NW_003852470.1:842835-848386 GCF_000181295.1 Otolemur garnettii | reverse complement strand
TGTGGGGCTCTAGGAACTGGACTGGATCACAGACACTGCAAGGCTCTAGGAACTGGACCAGATCACAGGATACTGTGGGGCTCTAGGAACTGGACCGGATCACAGGACACTGCGGGGTTCTAGGAACTGGACCGGATCACAGGACATAGTGGGGCTCTAGGAACTGGACTGGATCCCAGACACCACGGGGCTCTAGGAACAGGACTGGATCACAGACACCACGGGGCTCTAGGAACAGGACTGGATCACAGACACCGTGGGGCTCTAGGAACAGGACTGGATCACAGACACCGTGGGGCTCTAGGAACAGGACTGGATCACAGACACCACGGGGCTCTAGGAACTGGACCAGATCACAGGACACTGCAGGGCTCTAGGAACAGGACCGGATCACAGGACACTGTGGGGCTCTAGGAACTGGACCAGATCACAGGACACTGCGGGGCTTTAGGAATGGGACCAGATTCCAGACACCGTGGGGCTCTAGGAACAGGACCGGATCACAGACACCGTGGGGCTCTAGGAACAAGACCGGATCACAGGACACTGCAGGGCTCTAGGAACTGGACTGGATCACAGACACCGTGGGGCTCTAGGAACAGAACTGGATCACAGACACCGGGGGCTCTAAGAATAGGACTGGATCATAGACACCGTGGGGCTCTAGGAATGAGCCGGATCACAGGACACCCCGGGGCTCTAGGAACTGGACTGGATCACAGGGCACCCAGTTGATTCTCTGCACAAGTGTCAGCAACTCAGTGGGGAGAATAGGGAGGGTCTTTTCAGCAAATGAGGATGTGACATGGTGATGGTCATATATGAAAAGTTAACTTCAGCCCTTAATTAAGGACATTAATCAATCGGGTTCTTCAAAGTGAGAAGTTTCTGTCCTATCACAACAATAAAGAGACAGTTCACAGCCCAGGAGAAAAATGTTCGTAAAACATGTCTAACAAAGAACTTTTATTTGGAGTACTGTGTGTAAAGAACTCTTATGACTCATAATAATAATAGGATAAACAATCCAATTTAAAAATGGGGAGAAGCTCTGCCCGGACATTTCCCTAAGTAAGTTACAGGGTAGATGAGCCATAGGGAGACTCTCGACTTCCACCGTTAGAACAGCAGAGTAAGAGCACAGTTACTCAGTGGAGGTCACTAATTTTCCACTAATGGCTAAGTTCAGACTGTGTTGAGTATTGGGAGGGTGGGTGGCTATGGCTTCCTGGGGAAATGCAGAGCTCACAGCCACTTGGGGGACACCTCAGTAATCAAAAAAAAAAAAAAACAAAACCCAAAACTTAAGAATACACCTGCCACGTGACTCAGCCGTTCCGTCCTAGGAGAACTAAAGCACCTTTCAGACACGGGTGAGGGCAGAGTGTTCAGGACAGCAGGTGGCCAGGCGACAGGCTGCAGCTCACCCAGCGGGACAGAGGATGATGCCATGACTCAGCCACAAGCGTGGCCATCACAGTGATGACGGGGGGACCAGTGACTGCACTCTTATGACTTCATTTATTTGATTTTCTTAAAAATTCAAACTGGTCTGTAACGACAGAAACCAGATAGTGGGGGTGGGAGTGGGTGGGGGCTGGAGGGATCAGACAGGGACTGTGGTTGCAGACATGTCAGAACTCCTGATTTACACTGAAATCTGTGCAGCTTTGTGAGTGTCACACATCCCAGTGCTGTGAAAACCTGGGCCTGCGGTTTATGGCTTGCGAAGGGTCAGAGTTCAAGTGATTTAATGGGAAAAGGAAATATTTCTTTTACAAGCTGACTGTACGTACAAACTCTATGAATTGCTCTGTGTTATCTTATGACTAAAGACACTCAACAGTCCACAAGAAGTAACAGTGGAGTGTTAATAATCTTCAGCTTTGTGTGCACATGCAGATACTATCAACGTAAGCTGAGGAGACGCCCTGCAGCGTCGGCTTCATTGACTGTGGAGCAGCATCTCTCCACCAGACACGGGAGCTCTAGATGGCACCTCCCCACTCCCTGCTTTGAGTGGGATGGCACTCATATTGCTGCCACTCTCCCAGCCTCCTCCTCTGTCCCGTCCACACACCTGAGGTGTGATGACCGCCCCTCTGTGTCTCTTCTCCAGCCGTGAGCTTTGCGCTTGGAGGCCGACGTCTGTCCTGCAGGTGTTCCTTCTAGGGCTGACTGGGCAAGCGTCCCAGCCTGCCTTCTGGGAGGCAGCCTGGCCTTTCTGGGGCCGAGAGCCATCCCACTGTGTGGCCGCCAGCACCTGGCACCACTCGGAATGAGCTCAGCCTGCATGATCTGGTCTTTGTCAGGGAGCCTGAGGTTGGATGGCCTGACAAGGGCCTGGCAGCCACAAAAACACCACACTTGGAGTTAGGGCTTGAAGATGGGGGTGGACCTTCCCTGTCGTAAGCTGAGTCCCACATCACTGCACCAGGGTTGTGTGCTGGAGGGTCGGCCTGTAGGGAGGAGTATGTGGAAGGGCAGGATCCCGTCTGGGCAGTGAGGGCAGAGGTGGCTCTGTCCACCCACTGTTGCTCACCATCATGCCTGTCCCCAGCTGTGCCCACTCAGGGCACTTATTATGTCCACACGTGACCCTGGGAAAGGAGGACAGGGAGCTGTTTGCTCTACCACGGCCCTGGCCATGGAGGGATTTGCCACAGCCCTCTGTCTGCCCCCACAGGCCTGCGGTGTTGATCAGCTCTGAGATCAGGACCCACTGCCTGGCCAGGCCAGCTGGCCCCCAAGGCCCATTCTCACACCACTTAGCTCCTACCCTCCCAGATGGGAAATCCGTAACAGGCTCCTGGCAGAGGCCGTGTCCAGGCGCCACGTGCTGGCTGATCCATCAGGAGGCTGACAGGTGTGATCGAGTGCCGCGTCACACGCAGCCCGGGAAACAAATATGCTGCACAAAATGTATTGGTGAGCAAACTGAAAAATTGTAAAGCTCTTAAGGACTTTGGTGCTTGTTAGCATTTTTTGACAGAAAATCACTGAAGCAGTGAACACAAACAGTCTCAGCTGCATCCGGCCTGGTGTGTCGCTCTCTGCTCATCTGGCCTTGAGCAGTGCCTGACCTCTGGGAACCCCATGCTGCTCCTCCAAGGGCTTTTTCTGTGACCCTGCATCCTGCTGGGAGTCTTGGGATCCCTCACACTGCTGTCACCTGTGTCCCTAGAGATGGGTGTCTGCCTCCGAGGGGACGGCGGGAAGCTTCTGGGGCAGGTGTCCTCTCAGAGCCCACCAGGCATGTTGCATCTGGCCAGTGGATCAACTTTCTAGGCTTAAATCACAGAAGGACCCATGCCAGTCAGAAGTGGGTCAGAAGGACACTAGAAGGGGCCTGCTGAAGAGGGTGGACTTGGCCGGCCTGAAGGACCAGCCTTGTGTGGGGGGCTCCCTGCACAGCTTGGGGCTTCCCTGTGAGTCCCACCTGTCCCTATTGCTGTGCCTGCTGACTGGCGCAGAACAGAATAAAACCAGACTTTGGGGGGGGGGCAGCCCCTGCAGCATTCCTGCCCTCCCTGTCCCCCCTAGCTGAAGCAGCAGAGTTTGGGTGATTTGCATGAGAGACCCTGGAAACCTCCTCCCAGGGGCATGAGCTGCAGGGGTGTGCCCTGAGAGGAGCCACCTGTCACCACCTGTGTGAAGGGGCCTGTCGGGTGCCGTCTGGTGTGCCTAGCTTTGCTTCATCAACACTGGCACCAATGAGGTGGTGACTGGTGGTCAGCTCTGCTGACTAGAGTCTGGTTGACCTGCAGTTACTCTGCGGTGCCCACGCGTGCAGCAGGGTGTCCTCTGTGATGACTGGTGATCAGCTCTGCTGACTAGAGTCTGGTTGACCTGTAGTTACTCTGTGGTGCCCACACATGCAGCAGGATGTCCTCTGTGGTGACTGGTGGTCAGCTCTGCTGACTAGAGTCTGGGTGACCTGCAGTTACTCTGTGGTGCCCACATGTGCAGCAGGGTGTCCTCTGTGGTGACTGACTCCACACTGGCTTCCTGGGGTTACTGGGTTTCCACTTAGTGGTTCATGCAGCATCCCACCTGGTTCTCAGTGGCCTTCACGTGTGGTCAGCTCCTAGGTGTCTGTCCACTAGCCTCATCCCTTCAGGTCATGCTGTGACCTGTTTGGATCCTTTGAACAGGGCCACATTTTTCTGTGTAGGAGGGAGACGGAGTTAAAAGGGCACAGTGTGGCGGGGCCCCTGGTGGCCATGGCTGGTTCCCTGGCCAGTGCTGGCTGAGGGTCCCCCCTATCAGCTGGTGGGTTGTGAGTCAAGTCTCTGAGTTTCCCTTTGCAGCTAAGGAGCTGGGTGGGCAGAGGCCTCCACTCCCCACACAGAGCTTCCCAAGGTCCTGGCCAGCGGCACCCTGTGCACAAGGCCTACTTCCCCCAGAGGACACGTGTGTACCCTAGGCCATGCCTGTCCATGGCAGCCCTGTGCTGGCAATGGACCACACTTCACTTTCATCTAGAGAGAGCATCTCCCAGGTTCTCACATGGTGAGGCCACCACCCCTAACCCTGGCCTTCAGAATAGGAAAACTACCTCTTAGATTCACAAAAACACCCTTCCTAGAAGTAAACTAACTCCATTTTCCCCTCGATTTTATATCTGTTGCCTTTTGAGTGAAGACCTGTTTGTTAATTATTATAAGGAAAAGGAGTATTGAGGCTTGGGGGATTGTGTTGCTATGTGGATTTTCCCTGTTTGAGAGGGACAGGACACCTGCCGTCCCTGTCACGGTGGACCACAGTTGAGAGGGACAGACACCTGCCGTTCCTGCCACGGTGGACCACAATTGAGAGGGACAGGGCACCCATTGTCCCCGTCACAATGGCTCATGGGTGAGAGGGACAGGGCACCCACCGTCCCTGCCACAGTGGCCCAGGGTTAAGAGGTACAGGGCACCCATCACCCCTGCCACAGTGGCTCATGGTTGAGAGGAACAGGACACCCATCATCTCTGCCACAGTGGCTCACGGTTGAGAGGAACAGGACACCCATCATCTCTGCCACAGTGGCTCACGGTTGAGAGGGACAGGGTACCCATCGTCCCTGTCACAGTAGCTCATGGGTGAGAGGGACAGGGTACCCATTGTCCCTGTCACAGTAGCTCATGGGTGACAGGGACAGGGCACCCACCGTCCCTGCCACGGTGGCTCACGGTTGTGTCCCATGAGCTGGCTTCACTCCTGCTTTCACATGTCTTCGTACAGTTGTGTCCCAGGTGCTGGCCTCACTTCTGCCTTCCTTCCTCACTAGTTTTCCATCTGTGAGCTGGGAAGATGCTTTATGCTCAGGGACGTTTATGTTTAGACAGTCAGGAAGGGAGGCCCTTTGAACACACTATTCCACATTCTTTCTGGTTTGAGCTCCAATTCTGCTGGAGGGAGGGAGACGTGAGGAACTGTGACGTTGTCACATGAGATAAAGGGGAGGGGAGGCTCTCAACCGGCTAAGGCGCCAGCCACGTACACCTAAGGTGGCGGGTTCGAATCCCCAGCCCGGACCCGCCAAACAACAATGACGGCTGCAACC
>NW_003852470.1:840496-842636 GCF_000181295.1 Otolemur garnettii | reverse complement strand
GGGGAGGTCCTGGCCTGGTCGTGGTGAAGCGGAGCTGCTGCAGCCCTGCCTCCTCCAGGGAGCGTCGGGATGAGACAAGTGGCATATGCAGTGGGTTTGAGGACGGCTGGGAGATAGTCAGCTCATCAGAAACACGTTGGTCAGCAGAGCCCAACCCAGAGACCACCGCCTTGCTGGCAGGGGTCCTCTTGCTCTGGGCACCCTCCAGAGTAGAGCAGTGTCCACAATTGTCCGAGGGAATCCTGAAGGACTGGCCCCAACTGTGCTCAAACATCTTTCAAACAGAAAGTGTTAGACTCTGCTCTTCATCTTGAAATTAATGTATGGCTGTCAATTTTTATTGCCAATGTAACGGATAACATCCAACGATTACAGCTGTCCCCTCCCTCCGGGCCCTTCCTCACCCCCACCAGACCTTCTGGAGTGACTCGGGCGGAGGTGTCTGTGCAGCTCTCCTGAGGCAACTTGAGTCTGTTGCATACGCAGTGCTCAGGAGTCACATCAGGGTGAAAGTGGTTTCCCCTTTAATTTTCTTTTTATTAATCACCCCACCCCCTCTGGCTGGGTGCTGCTTCGGAGCAAAGCAGAACAAGACCAGGGCCCAGCTGAGGCTGGCGAGGTTGCTGTATCTGCTGGCTCCCGCTTGTGACGTGGTGCTGGTGTGCCTGACCAGTGCTGCCCCCAAGGTAGGGCAGTGAGCGTTTCCGTTGCGACCCATGTCAGCTGAGCAGTGGCCCATTCTGGGTTAGAGCCGGGCTATTTAATAAATGTTGGCTGTTCTTCCAACCATCATAATTATTTAAAGCGTTTTCAAAACAGACAGAACAAATCAAATCAAGCCATTACCGTTGAATCTCATTCTGGAGTTAAGTGTATTTTTAAAAATGTGGGCCTTGTTTAGAGGCACCTCCCAGTTTTCATCTATTATCACAATAATTGAGTTTGTAGCTGGAATTAAATTTATCAAATTGCGTTATCCTCTTTGGAAATTGGATAGGCATCCTGGCAGGGCCAAGCAGAAGTTAATCCGCTTTGCTGCGGCCTCCAGTGGCACCAGGCGGCGGGGCTGAGGGGGCTCAGACATCTTCCTGTCACCCTGGACACGATGTAATTTCTCCTCAATCCCTTGTGCAAATAATGACATTTGAATCGAGCATTAACAGGCTTAATTACTTTAAAATTGTCATTTTAATTTACACTGATATAGTATTGATCATACAAGCAGAGATTAAGCTGTTCAGTGGAGCGGATGATGGGGAATTAAACATCAAAGGGTCCTCGAGGGGCCACGTGCGCCGCCCAGCGCCAGCCGGAAGAGGGATGATGCTTCTCGGTAATGAACTGGCGGCATGCGGGGACATGAATCTTGGGCTCTTGGAAAAGGGGAAATAATGGGGTTTGGGAGGCGTTTGCAGGTTATTCATTCGCTGCCACGCGCCAATTCTCCGGCGGTTCACTCGCCTCACCAACATTTATTTATCCAGCAAATTCCGGAGCTTCGACCTTTTTGCTAAGTACATTGAACATAAGTTGGAGTGGACATTTTTCAAGTGTAACTTTTACAAGTATTTGTTATTTTTTTCTTATTCCTAGGTAACATCAAATAAAGTTAGTCAGTTTTTCGAATGCTCTCATGTCCGAAGGCCTCTGTGGGTCCTGCGGGGCAGGCTGGCACTCTGCATCCCAGCGGGGCCCCTCACATGGTGCCTGCAGCTTCCCCTGCCCGGCTTTCCGGGCCCATCGTCCCTCTTTAGTTTTGAAAATCCCAAAGGCAGATCCCAATTTAAATATCCTTGGTCTCCTGTAGATGGAAGGACAGGAGACTCACAGTTGCCTGAGATAATGGCCCTGCATCTCGGCAGTCTACATCCATGTCTTCTGTGGCTGCTGTCCAGACTCGTGCTGGTGACTGACGGTGTGCTGGGTGCCCTGTGGAGCTGAGCACCCTGTGGGGCTGGGTGCCCTGGGGAACTGGATGCCCTAGGGAGCTGGGCTCTCAGTGGGACTGAGTGCCCTGGGGAGTTGGGCACCCTGTGGAGCTAGCTGGGCACCCTATAGGAGCTGGGTACCCTGTGGGTCTGGATGTTCTGTGGGAGCTGGGCACCCTGTGGGGCTGGACGCTCTGTGGGAGCTGGGCACC
>NW_003852470.1:835657-839903 GCF_000181295.1 Otolemur garnettii | reverse complement strand
CTGGACGCTCTGTGGGAGCTGGGCACCCTGTGGGGCTGGACGCTCTGTGGGAGCTGGGCACCCTGTGTGACTGGATGCTCTGTGGGAGCAGAGCACCCTGTGGGACTGGGCACCTTGTGGGAGCTGGGTACCTGTGTGGCTGGGCACCCAGGGGAGCTGGGTGCCATGTGGGAGCCCGGTGCCATGGGGAGCTGGGTGCCCAGCGGAGTTGGGTACCATGTGGGGCTGGGTGCCCTGTGGGACTGGGCACCATGTGGAGCTGGGCGCCCTGTGGGGCTGGGGAAGCTGGGTGCCCTCCAGGGCTGGATACCCTGAGATGCTGGGCACCCTGGGAAGTTGGGCACGCTGTTGAGCTGGGTGCCTTCTGGGGTGGGCACCCTGGGGAGCTGGGCACTCTGTGGGGCTGGTCATCCTGTGGAGCTGGGTACTCTGTGGGGCTGGACAGGTGGCTTCTTCTGGCCACAGAACACGTCAGAGCTCTTCACCTCCGACTGTTTCACTTCTCAGAGGTTACGTCATAAAAAGTTAAGTGATTGATTTTACGGCTCATTGGGGAGTGATGAAATCCTTGATCGCTGGCTGTAATGGCTTTATTTTAGACAGTGGGCTGGAGATTTGATTAAAACGCGATCAGAGCAGTGAAAAAGTGTTCTGTTTCTGCTCAAGTCAAACAGGAGCCTGCACGGGTGTCAGTGGGCTTGTCCTCTCTTCTGACGTTTTTATTCTCTTCGGTCGGATTTAAGAGCTTGTTCCCCATTTTACTCATCCTTTGAATAGCTCAGAGTCCTTTAGCTCTTGCACATAGCACTACAATTTGGTTGATTTCTGTGGCCACCTTTAAAACTAAGTTTGACACGTGGCCACCCCACAGCTGGCCCTCCCTGAGCATATGCACTGCCAAGCAGACTTAGAAACTGGCTGTTCTTCCCCACATTACAGGGAGGGAAGCTGCGGCCCGGAGAGGTGGAGGACAGCTGGTTCGTTAAGGCAGCTGGCGATCAGCTGGGGAGGTGCGCCGTGAGAAGCAGGTGTGGCTGGGCTGTGGCCCTCCACCTTTACACCTGCACTTCCAGCTCCATTTGGTGAGTTTAGGTGATAGCACTTCCTGGGGGTGGGGAGGGAGCACCAGGGACACTGATTTATAAAACAGAGGTAGCAGCTCTCAAGGAGACCCCAGAGGACCCTGCAGGGTGCCAACACTGACCTTCAGCACCGTGGCTTCCTCGTGTGCTCGTGCAGTGCCAGCAAGATGGTGAATCGGGAAAATGTGAAGGATGGGGCCGAACCCACAGAGCGCTCGAGCAGTCCCGGCCTCATTCCTGCCATGTGGCAGAGGCGCCGAGTGGGCCATGTGGGCACTCCTGACACATAGCCTATGATAAAATCAGGACTGATAGGCCAGAACTTCCCTACGTGAATCTGACTGGGTTCTAGAGTGGCTTTGCGCCCCTCGGTGGCCCTCTCCCAGCCACATGCTCACGTCCTTCTCACATGTCAGTATTTGCCACATTATGTGGCCTGAGCTTTCTGTTGGGTGCGGCTGCATGTCCCACACTGGCCAGATACAGCCGTGTCCTGTGCTCACCCGGAGCTCTTGTCTGACTTGTCCTTTGTCCCTCTTTGCTGGTCACCCTGGGGAGCCTAGGTGACCTGTCCTCACTTTGGCCCCTCCTGGAGGTGTGGCCCCGTCCAGGACCCTGTAGCCCTTTTTTCTCCTGCCAACCCCACCATCCCTGATGGGCCCTGGGCACCAGCATCCCCAGGATCTCAGCTTTCTTCCTGAGACCCTCAGCCACCCACTGAGTCCTGATACTCCCTGGGCCCCACTATCTTCTGCTTCAGCCCCAACCACGGTGCCCCTACATCTCCCAACTTGTCCCCCAACTTTTCCTCAATTCCTTGCAGCGCTAGGCAGCCAGCAGGAGCGTGGCCCCATCACAGAGGGAGGTGACGCTGAGGCGTGCTCTCATCCTTGTGCTTCTGCCTGCCCAAGGCACAGCCAACCCTCCACTGCACTTTCTCCCCCAACCTGCCAACGCTCCACCGAGGGGCTTCTTGGTTTTCCTTTCCTGCAGACTGCCCCTGGCACTTTCTTTTTCTTGTGGGGAAAGCCGCCCCGGCCCATGCTGCCCGGCTCTGTCCTGTGGAGACCAGTTTCTTGGCAGGGTCTCTGTGTGGAGAATGATGGATGTGCATGGCCGGGCTGGCAGTGCCCAAGTGCAGAGCACAGAGTGTGGTGATGGCTTGATGGGTGTCACTTCTCCTTGGTCTTTGTCAGTGAGGTCTAATTTATAACGGGGCCATTAGTGGAGACAGCTTTCTCTGGATATCCTTTCCTGTAAGGGTTATTCATGATTTGGCCTCAGACGGGAGGAAAGGAAGAAAAGGTCTTTCTTTCAGAACATTGGGAGTATCAGGTGGCTGGCTCCCTCCGTGTGACATAGAGTATGTGGGTGCCTTTTCTGTCAGGAGTGCCCTCTTTGGGGCAGTGGGGTCTCCCAGGCCCAAGGCAGACCCATCAGACTCATGGGTGGAGATGTGAACGTGGCCTAGAGTGAGATGTCTGCCTCTCTGCTTTGAAAGTACAAAGCCGTCTTGCTCCCTTAGCCCTCCCTGCCACTGCCAGGGCATATCTGGGCCACATCCTATTGTCCCTCTAGCATGGAAAGGTGATGGTCGGAGTGGTGACTCCCTGGTGGGGAAGCCGATGTCATTGCCCTGTAGGACACGCGTGTTGCCCACTCAGGGCTCAGAGCAGCCCCAGGTCATGGATGGGACTGAGGCACAGAGTTCAGTCACTTTGTTGAGGTCTCAAAGCCTGGAAAAGGCAGATGTGGGACTTCGCAGTGAGACTCAGCCCCCTGCTCTGCTCTCTCTGAGCAGACATTTGCATGGAGGAAGGGTCTATTTCAGCCTGGATGATAGTGGAGGTGCCGTTCACGGTGGGCAGTGTTGATTAACAGGTGACTGTTGTCAAATGTTCGAGAAGATTATAGGTTTTAAGGTGTGGGAACAGGTTTTTCCCCTAGAGATTTAAATTCAATAGTGCACGACATAAGGAAAGGCTTGGCTGGGCGTCCTCATGTGCAGACCCTGCTCTGTGCCGAGGGGGTGGTGGCCCCACCTTAGAGGTGGAGCAGAGGCTGTACTGGTGTGTGTGTTTGCCGCAGCTGCACAGCTGTAAGTGTAGAGATGAAAGTAGAGGTGATGCACTATAGATAGACCATAAGAAAACACTAAAATGAAGCATGGACAGATGGAGGGTGGGGGCGGGAAGGCAAGTGAGAGGCATGGAGGGTGGGGGCCAAACACAAGTCATTGGGGCTCAGCAAGCAGGGAGGTGGTCGGAAGGCATGTTGAAGGACTAAATCACAATTTTCCAAAGTTAGGAAAGACTTCAGTGTGCAAAAAGGAATGTCAGTGAATCTCTAGCATGATTACAACAAATAAAAATCCCAGACAAGTTATAATAAAACTGCAGAAAACCACTAGCAAAGAGGAAATTTTAAAAGCTGCCTTGGAAGATTAAAATAAGGAGGAACTTTTGAACTGACAGCTCACTTTTTAGCAGAAACAGCCTGATTTGTCTTCAGTGTCCTGGGAGAAAACTGTCAACATAGAATTCTGTATCCAGCACAAATATCTTTTAAGATTGAAAGTGAGTATAGTTTTATTCATGTGAAGACAGTAAGCACAGCCCACAGGGTGCTGTCCAAGCAGGTGGAAGATGCTCTTCAAGAGTCAGATGTGGAAGAGAACGAGGCACAGAGAATGGTCGTAGGCGTGTGGGTGCCGTGTCAGGTGTGACACAGAGGGCAGGCGTGTGGGTGCCGTGTCAGGTGTGACACAGAGGGCAGGCGTGCGGGTGCCGTGTCAGGTGTGACAGAGAGGGCAGGCGTGCGGGTGCTGTGTCAGGTGTGAGAGGGCAGGTGTGTGGGTGCCATGTCAGGTATGAGAGGGCAGGCGTGCGGGTGCTGTGTCAGGTGTGACACAGAGGGCAGGCGTGTGGGTGCCGTGTCAGGTGTGACAGAGAGGGCAGGCGTGCGGGTGCCGTGTCAGGTGTGAGAGGGCAGGTGTGTGGGTGCCATGTCAGGTGTGAGAGGGCAGGCGTGTGGGTGCCGTGTCAGGTGTGACACAGAGGGCAGGCGTGTGGGTGCCGTGTCAGATGTGACACAGAGGGCAGGCGTGTGGGTGCCGTGTCAGGTGTGAGAGAGAGGGCAGGCGTGCGGGTGCCGTGTCAGGTGTG
>NW_003852470.1:818033-835528 GCF_000181295.1 Otolemur garnettii | reverse complement strand
TGTGAGAGGGCAGGCGTGTGGGTGCCGTGTCAGGTGTGAGAGGGCAGGCGTGTGGGTGCCGTGTCAGGTGTGAGAGGGCAGGCGTGTGGGTGCCGTGTCAGGTGTGAGAGGTGAAACTGTGGCTTCAAGTCAAGGTCATCATTCCTGGGGAGAGGCGTGGACAAATCGAGGGGCAGGGCCTGCAGAGGCAGCTGACCCAGCCCCAGGCCTGTGGCCGCAGGAGTGCTGCTATGTGAGCATCTCTGAGGACCACAAGCTAAGTTACCTTATTTGAAACAGAAGTAGATGGCAATTTCCCAGCATAATTGAAATTTAAAAATCAATTAAAGCCTTTTATTGGTGCTTTATATGCCCAGAGCTGTTCTGATGGCAGAAGCTACTTTGTACACTGTGTTGGCTATCTCTGAAAGTGCTTTTTACTTTAATTACCCATTATCCATAATGCACATAAACCTACTTCTCCAGAACATTTATAAGAATGAAATTGTAATTGAAAAGCTAATGATTTTTAGAAGACAAAAGTCAGAGCTGTTTTGATTATAATGCAAACTCTTAACATAATTTAATTGGCATAACAGTTTATTGATTTACTTTTGTAATCATTTAAACATGGAAAAATATAACTTAATACATTTTGTAATTAAAACTAGTTATTTTAAGACTGACTTTTTTGCTCATTATTAAAACTTTCTATTTGTATGTGTAAAATTTTTGTTATAGAAAAATAGCATCTATGTTGCCAAAGAATCTCATTTTGAGAGGAGAGTGCCGGCATGATGCTGAATTAAAGCGATTAGAATGCCTGCATTAGACCCACTTGCTCCCACAGCTTTGCGAGCTGGACCTCCCAACTGGAGGTGGGGACCTGGACCTCCTAACTGCACGAGCAGTTTGCTGACTTTTTCTGCATTTTGTCTGCATCAGATGAGGCAAAGCGGGAGTGATTTCCCTTTTGGAAAGCATGGTCCAAGATAGTGTTTTGAAACAGAGTGGGGATGGGGGCAGGAGCCTGACAGAGCCCTGAGTTTTATCCTTATGCTGCTTCTCCTGCTTGGGCGCCTCTCCCGTCTTCACCAGCAGGACTGTCTCCTCCCCTTGGGGATGGACCACTGCACACAGCAGCTTCTGCTTTCAACCTTTTCTTCCCCCACTTTTGTTTTTATTTAATTGTTCTGTGCCATTCCCTGGTGCTTTTTATACTATTATATATGTACCATCCTCATAGCTTGGGGAGAAGCTACCCTACCCCTGCAGCTAACTGCAAAGGTGGTTTTGAGTTTCACAGGTAACAATCTCTGTGGAGTTGACAGATGGCAGCTGTCATGTCACTGCTCCTCTGCACATGGTGAGGTCCAGGGCCCAGCACTGGGCACCTGTGGTCATATCCTCCTCCTGATTACCCTCCTGATGCCACTTGCCCTTGGTTGTGACCTCATCCCGCTAACCGCTGGTCCTCTTACCTGCCCCCCACCCTGTCCTTAATGACAGTCCAACCCATCCTGGGCCCTGCCCTTCTCTCTGGCTTGAATTCCTCCTGGCAAGCTCAGCAGCCCATGGCCTTGAGGACTGTCCACATGCTGACCCCTGCCTGGGCTACCCATGCCTCTGTCCTGTACTCCAGACCCTTGAATTTGGTCATCCTGGTGTTTCTGAAGGATCTGAAGCCATTTCGCCCTCAGTGGGTCTGAATCTGGACACCATCTCTCCAGAGCCCTCGTGTTTCATGCAGCCGTGCCTTGGTGGGTTGCTGGTGCCACCATGAGTGCCCCTCCCACTTACACCATCCTTGGGACAACCTGTGGATTCTGCTGCATGCAGTACTGGGCTTTCGAAGGGCCCTTGGTCACACAGCCAGCTCAGCCTCGGGTCATCTGGTCACTGACGTGTCGGAAAAAGGGAGCAGCCTCTCAGAAAGAGCCATCGTGCCCCAGGCTGGTCTGGTGGCTTTGCTAGCAGGGTCCCCAGTGAGGCAGCATCTGGGTTGCAGGGTGAGAAGCTGCATGACCACCTCAGGGTGCTCACTCCTGGGGACGGCCTGTCTTCAAGGCCACTTTATTTATTATTTATTTGTTTACTTATTTATTTATTTTTATTGAGACAGAGTTTCACTTTGTTGCCCTCTGTAGAGTGCTGTGGTGTTGTAGCTCACAGCAACCTTAAACTCTTGGGTTCAAGTGGTTCCCTTGCCTCAGCCTCCCTAGTAGCTGGGACTATAGGCTTTCTATAACACTTGACTATTTTTTTTTGTTTGTTTAGCAGTCCCGGGCGCCTGCCACAATACCTGGTTCTTTTTGTTTGTTTGTTTAGCAGACACGGGCCGATTTGAACCCACCAGCCTCGGTGCTCATGGCTGGTGCCCTAACCACTGAGCTACAGGCACCCCTTCAAGTCCATTTTAACCTGTCTTGTACTTTAGCTGCTCATCTCTGTGGTGACACAGAACATCACCAGGTGTGCCCCATGGGGAGTCAGCAGGGGAGTGCTGATGGGCACTTTGCTCATGGGCAGAGCCTGATTGGGGACGCTACACCAGGGTCCCGACAGGGCTCAGCGTCCATGTGCAGTGCCTGCCCCCACATGCTCGCTTTATAAAATGCTCTTTAATTCAGGAACAGAATATCATTAACTTTGTAAGTGGATGAGTACAATGGACAACCAATTTAATTAACTTCTAATGTCGGCTGTTGGACAGGAGACAGAATGAAATTACGTGTGTCTCTGGAGCATGCAGCCGCCCGGAGAGGGGCTTGGGGTGAGGGTCAGATGGGGGGACACCTTTGTGCCGTTGGCTCGTGTCAGCCCCGGAGGCTGGAATTGGAAAGTCAGTACTTTGTAAAGAAGTCAGCTCTCCTCTGAGAGAGGATGACCTTGTGACGGTGACATGCTAAATGCAGCCTCCCCCGTGTGCCCTCCGCCCCACTCTGCGGGGAGTGGCAGTGACACTGCCTTGTTCCAGCAGACTGGCCGTCCTGAGTCTGTTACACAGGAGATCAATGAGGCTCCACATTGATCCAAACAAAAGCGTTGTTTCATTTATTACTGTTTATAATCTAATGAATGTTATTTTAACTTTGCTTTGATTTATTACTCAATCCATGAAATTCTTTTAAAACCAGAAGTCTTGGGAATTATCCTTCTAATATGGTCAAAAATGTGTTATTTTTTGCACTCCCACCCAGTGTCTGTAATGCACGGTGGGGCATGTCAGGTCATACTTTGAAACCCAGCAGGTTCTGCACATTGGTCTTGGGCTTCCTGGCCAGTGGCTCCCTGTGGGCGCTGTGCACCTCTCATTGATGCAGGAGTCATTGGCTTCCTACTGGGGTACTCAGAGGTGACTAGATACCCTGACCGCCCTCAGGAGCTTCCACCCCCTGAAAAATTCAGGTGAGGAAACCCACTGTCAGTTTGGAGGCTCCTTGGAAGAGGCAGCATTTCTGCAGAGCCTGGAAGCGCCAGGGGTTCTCCTGAGGAGGAGATGGAAGGGTGAGGCTCGGCATGTAATCGCCCAGTGATAGGAGGGCTGAAGGGCCGGTGTGGCTAGCTCCAAGAGCTGGGCTGTGAGGGCCTGAGAGGGCAGCTGGGCAGGGCTGCAGCAAGGTCAGAGGCGTGTTCTTCAAAGGCCACCCTGACAGTCAGGTGGAGAAGAGACTAAGTGGGCACTGTGGAGGACACAGTCCCCAGGAGATGAGTGGCCAGGCCTGTGGAGGTGTCTAGGACCCCAGTGTTGGTTGGTGGAGATGCTGGGAAAATCTAGAGGTGGTTCCCATGGGGCAGGAGGAGGGAGAGGAGGACAAGGCCAGGCTGTTGTGAGCAGTCCAAGTGGAGGCTGCACAGCTGCCTGGGCCTGCAAGGTTGGCCTTCTGGGGAGGTGTGTAGTAGGGTGCCTGACCCACCTCATCATTGTCGCTAGAGGAAGTAAAGACTTCAGGGAGGGAGAGTGTGGTGTCCTGCGGGTGCTTAGGGAGAAGGATGGGGCGGTGTGCAGCTATGATGCCAAGTGGCAGGAAGAGAGCCCACTGGGTTTGGGGACTTGCATGGAGTCATCTCCCTGAGGCAGTGAGGACAAAAGCAAGACTGGAAATGATACAGAAACCCTAAATGCAGACTCAGGGAATGGAGCCCATCCCTGCAGAAGTTGTGTACATGCTAGGGTTGTTCTGGGAGCACAGGACCAGCCAGACACCTTAAGTCTCAGTAGAATTCCTGGCTTCAACCTGCTAAAACCCAGGTCACCCCATGGTCACCATCCCTTCCTGGCTCTGGCCAGCTCTGTGCTGGGCTTTTGCCAGGTGCCCCTCCCTGACCTGTCAGGGCACTATCCCCAGCCTGGCCTCCGTCCAGACTGTCCCCATGGCACTGCCCGGCACTAAGTCCCCAGCCTTCACTGAAACCCAGAGGTTCTCACCTCCACTGTCCCTGGACTCACAACCTGCTGCCTATGTAGCATCCCCTCTTGGATGTCTTATCTAGAGGACATCTCAAACTCCACATTCCTCCAAGTCCCACACCTGCTGCTCTCCTTACCTAGGAGGCAGCAGGCCCTGCCCTGGTGCTTCTGGCCCACCCTTGCTCACTCACTGTCCTTCCACAGGACCAGCAGTCCCAAGTGCAGGTGTGTCCCTAGCCCAGCCCCTATGCTGCCCCCCACTCCTGGGGCGTGGGGCCCTCAGCCCTCTGCCTCAAGGGTGCCACTGCCCAGCCCCACGTGAGCAGCTCTGTGCTCATTGTGCAGCCAGGCACCTTTGCAGTGCAACAAGGCAGAAAAACATAAAAAGAAAAATAGACAAAGGATATAAACAAGGAGTTCGCAGAAGAAATAAAATTGCCAGTAATCTTAAAAAGAGACTCTCTGCGTATGTAGACAAGAGACTAGAATAGAACGTCCAGAAATAAACCCTGGCATGTGGGGTCTGATGAATTTTGACAAGGGTGCCAGGACCATTGAAGGAGGCAGTGACAGTCTTTTCAACAAGCAGTGCAGGAAAACTAATGTCCATGTGCAGAGTGACGTTCGGCCCTTACCTTGAACCAAAGGCCTTAAGGTGAGATCTAAAACTATAGGACTTTTAGAAGAAAACAGGGCCTGGAACCTTCATGACACCAGATTGGGAATGGTTTCTTAAATGCCACACCAGAGGCCCAGGCAACAGGAGAAAAAATAGAGAAATTGGATTAATAAAAATTAAAAAGTCGCATGCATCAAAAGACAGCATCAACAGAGTAAGAAGGTAGAATGGGAGAAAATACTTGGCAAATAATTTAAAACAATAGTAAAAACAACCTAATTTTAAAAAATGGGCAAGGGACTTGAGTAGACATTTCTCCAAAGAAGGTATGTACGTGGCCAGGAAGCCCGTGGGGAGAAACTCAGCACGGCTCGTGACTAGGGAGCTGCAAATCCAATCTGTCAGACTGTAGTTTTAATTTGTCAACTAAAAACTAAATTTAAGAAAACTACAATGAACAAACACCTTATATCCATTAGGGTAGCTATTACCAGAAAGCCCAGAAAATAACAGGTGCTGGTGAGGATATGGAGAGATCTGAAACTCTGTTCACTGTTGGTGAGAATATGAATGTGGGAACAGTGTGGCAAGTACTCCAAAACTCAGCAGGGAGCACCTGGCAGAGTGGGGCAGGGTCTCAGAGACTTGCACATCCCCCTTCACAGCCCCGCTGTTCATAAGGTGCAGCCTCCATAGCTGAGACATGGGCGTGGCCTGAGTGTCCAGCGGGTGAAGGATAAGCGCCACGTGTGTCCACTGGGGAGTGTCCTTTAGCCTTAAGTAGCCAAGAAATTTAGGCACCTGCTGCCACACGGTGACAGGTCTTGAGGCCTTTATTGTAGGTGAAATAAGCCTGTCACAAAAGGACAAATGCCGTGTGATTTCACCTGCCTGGGGTACTTAGAGCAGTCAAAACCAGAGACAGGAAGTGCAGTGGTGTGAGCCAGGGGCTGCGACTCCTGGGGAGTCGAAGTCCACTGCGGATGGAGCCCCGGCTGGGGGTGAAAAGCTCTGGAGGAGGCTGATGGCTGCACATGACTGTGAATATTTGTAAGGCCACTGGTCTGTGCACTTAGAAATGACTGAGATGGTCAATCTATGTTGTATTTTACCATAGTCAAAAATTTGATTAAAAAGAGTTACCTGACAATGCCAATATAATGACAACTCAAACTAAAGCAGTGAGGTGCAATTCCACACACGTGGATGTCAGAGACTGAGGACTGCTGCGCCAGGGCTCTGTCAGGCCTTGGGACAGGCTGTGGAGCTGCCCTCAGGGAGGTGTGGAGCCAGTGATGGGAGGTGTAGTTCTAGTGACCAGGAGGCATGGCGCCGCCCTCGGGGACGTGTTGAGCAGTGACAGGGGGACGTAAGCCCTTGTCAGGGAGGTGTGGAGCTGGTGACGGGGAGGTGTGGAGCTGGTGACCAAGAGGGGTAGTTCCAGTGACCAGGAGGCATGGAGTTTCCCTCAGGGAGGCATAGCTGGGGAGGTGTGGAGCCAGCGATAGGGAGGTATAGAGCCACCATCAGGGAGATGTGGAGCTGCCGCGGGGGAGACATGGAGCCCGTGACCAGGAGGTATGGAGCTGCCATTGGGGAGGTGTGGTACTGGTGGCAAAGAGTGGGGCTGTGGCTCAGCAGTCCCGTCTGCCTGCTGACATGGCTGACATATATATGTCTGTTCTCTCACATATTTGCCTGGGACATGGTTCAGGTATGTTTATTGCAGCATGGTGATAGTCAAGTAATTGGAAATAGTCTTTAATTTCCAACCGAAGAATGGAAAAATCACAGTATTTTTATACAGTGAATGTAACATTAAAAATAAACAAAAATTCGGCTTTGGGTGGGAAAACCAATGTGGTGAAGTGGGTAGGCTAGTGGCAAGTTGCCCAGGTAGAGCCCTGGGTGTTGCCTGTTGCTGTCCAGGGTGGTGGTGCCTCTGGTGGGGGCGTCCGAGGCGGCAGTCCTTGCCTGGCCCTGGTGGGGGCGTCCCAGGCGGCAGTCCTTGCCTGGCTCTGGTGGGGGCCTTGAGTTTTGCGTCCCTGCTGCCTTTCTGCCTCCCAGTGATGCTGGGCACAGGCCTGGGGCATGTGGCCCCCCAGTCTGGCCACACAGTGCTCCTTGACCCAGGTGCAGTCTCCTGCTAGTTCATTCTTCCTTCATCATTTTATTATTTTTTAATATAATTCTGAGAACATCTCTGAAGCCTCCTTACAGCCTGAGCAACAGCATCCATCTTCCTGTGTGCGCCTGCCCTGCCCACCTTCCTGGGTTACCCTCCACCCAGATAAATACTGTTCTGAGTCGTGTGCTACCCTTTTATTGTTGGATATGATCTTGCCACCACATCTTCTTTGCTCAACTCTTTTTGATCATGTTTTTGTTGTCCTGGTCTCATGCCCTGTGAAGCTTAAGGAACTTTCCTTTCTCTCAACACTGATTGCAGAACCTATCTGTGCTCTGGGTGCAGCTGTAACTTGTTTATTTTGCTTGCTGTATTTCGTTTTGGTCCAAATTCGATTTTCCCATTTTCACCTTAAACATTTGGGTCATTTTTAGTTTGCTGTTGTTTCTGGACATGCTGGTCTCGTTTCTTGGTGCTCATTTTTTGAGCTTTCTAGCCCCTCCGAGAGAGATCTATGTCCATAATACCTGCATGTGTGTGCACACAAGTGTCTGTGCAGGTGCCTGTGCATGTGTGTACATGCATCTAGATGTGCATATGTGTGTGCATGTGCACATGTGGGTGTGTTATATAAATATATCTGTTGTGTATGTATGTACTCGGTGTACGTGTGTGCACTCATGTGTGTGTAATACATTTGTATGTGTGTACACACATACTGTGTGTGCACATGCCCTTGTGTATAGATCTGTAGGGACTTGTGTGCATGCAGTGCAGTTGTGTGTGTGTGCATGTGGTACATTTGTGCATGTATGTGTGCATGTGCACTTGTGTGTATGTGTGCACGTGCACTTGTGCATGTATGTGTATACTCAAGTGTGTGCACATGTACTCGTGTGTGTGTACATGTGTACATGTGAGTGTATGTGTGCAAGCACTTGTGTACATGAGTGTGCACTGTGTGTGTGTATGCATCAGGTTGTGAATGTGCACTGAGTGTGTGTGCATCATGGATGTGAGTGTGCATCGCATATGTGAGTGTGCACTGTGCGTGTGTGAGCACCATCTATGTGATAGTGTGCTGTGTGTGAGCATCGTGCATGTGAGTGTGCACTGTGTGTGAGCACCATCTGTGATAGTGTGCTGTGTGTGCATGCATCGCGTATGTGAGTGTGTGCTGTGTGTGTGAGCACCATCTATGTGATAGTGCACTGTGTGTGCATGCATCACGTATGTGAGTGTGCACTGTGTGAGCATCATCTGTGTGTGCAAGCATCATGCATATGAGTGTGCACTGTGTGTGTGTGAGCATCATTTATGTTATAGTGCACTGTGTGTGTGCGAGTGTCGTGCATGCGAGTGTGCGCTGTGTGTGTGCATGCATTGCATGCATGTGTTCATGTACTGGTGTCTGTGAGTGCAGGAGTTTCTCTTAGGCACAACCTTGCTGTGAAGCTGTGGAGTTACAAATCTGTGGGACAAGCCATGTCCCTGAGACAGGCGTCACCAGAGGTCATCAGTCACTGTGATTCTGACAGGTTCACTGTCCCCCATATGACAAGGGAGAAGAGCAAGTATGAGAGGAGAGGTGCAGACCAACACACCAGCCTGCTGGACAGTCGCTTAGGTTTTTGGTGGGGGCCAGGGAGGGAGTGGGGGCAGCATGCTCTCTGGGCTCAGGCCCTTCACCAGCTCTGCCTTGCTCAGCTGCCTGTCGGTTCTAATTCCAAGTAACTGAAGCTCTCTGTTTTCTTGCTGACTTGAGGATCAGTATCAACAGCATCTTAGGAAGTGTTTTTCCTGTGCATAGATTGGTATACTTTATTTTTAGAAAGTTACTGGAGTGAGATACTCTGTGTACGGATGCTGCATAATGCTGTGCTGTCCTGGTATGCGATGAGCCACCAAGCTCTGTCACTTTACTTTGTCACTGTGATGAGTGCAGTCGGCCTCATGGAGGGGCTACCCTGGGCCATTCTCTGTGACCTCTGACCTTCCTGGCAGCAGAGCACTGCTGCGTCTCCACAGCCCCTCCATGGTACAGGGAGCTCTTGGGAGCCACAACAGAATCTGTCTGCCTAGGGCGGGGGGCCTGCTGTCACTGTGGGGTCACACGTGAGAGCCCAGCTGGTCTCCCCACCCTCTTATCTGTGAAAGAAAGCTGTGTGTCCCTTACTGCTGAGTCTGTTTGAGTTGAGCTTTAGGAATTTGCTCTGTTTCATGGAAAAGTGAGCCGGATACAGAAGGCCCCAGGTTAATGATATGTACTTTGGCAGCTAATGTAATTGCGGAAATTATAAATCACTGGCCATCTGATTTGTTTGCAAATAAAAAGTGATGAAGGTGTTTCTGACAAGTTGCTTTGTGTCCCCTCCTCACCAGCCCCTGCCCTGGCCCGAGTCACCCCCAAGCCTTTGTGCACACAGCACCCTCAGGGAAGGGACTATACTCAGCAAACATGTGCTTTATGATCCCAGCATTGTGTCCTTTTCTGTTTGAGCGTGTACGAAATGGTCTCCTCCCTCCGTTCTGACTTGAATGTGTTTGCAGAGTGGGCCAGCTGCTATCAGAAGTCAACTCCCAAAATCAAACTCAGTGGCACAGTGTGGCTGTTCATCACATAACCAGACTGTAGCTGGGGCTGAGAGTTCCCTTTAATAGCTTCTTGCAAACACACATCTCAATGGCTGTGGTCACCAATGGTATAGTGGCCCAGGGAGTGGAGGCACCATAGGAGTGTGGCCCCTGCCAGGTCCAGGTCAGCAGGGTCTGGCCCATCCAGTAAAATCCAGCTTCTCAGGCTCTTACCCCATGGCTGTTGTCATAGCAGAAGTGTTACGGCCACTGGCTTGCGTGTCACTAATGCAGGATCAATAAGCACTCTTGGCAGTCTGGTCCATAAATATGTAAAGAGTATCTTAGTTGTTTTTAATGTAAGGGTCAAGGAGTTCGTATTCTCAGATGTGGCTAACACACTATGGACGCAGCCTGTGGTTGGAGGCCTGGGTGGGCTGGGAACTAGTCAGCAAGCCCTGGTGCCTTTCTCACCTTCTGGTATCCCATGACACTGTGTGTCCTGAAACCGTGTCAACAACAGGGTGAACACTGGATACTCTGGGCTGAAGTTTGACTTTAAATATTCAGCAGAGCTACCGTGTTTCCCTGAAAATAAGACACTGTCTTGTATTTATTTTTTCTCAAGAAGACGCACTAGGGCTTATTTTCAGGGATGTCTTCCTCTCCACACCGAAATGCATGGCGTGACTATGGGGATATGCTGCACAGCCATACCCATCAATAGGTCTTATTATTGGGGTAGGGCTTATATTTAACAAATGCATAGAAATCCTGCTAGGGCTTATTTTTTGAGTGGGTCTTATTTTGGGGGAAACATGGTAATTGTGGATTCTCTGACTTTATGAGTTTCACTCCTGTGCACACATTTGCTACTCATTTTTCATTTGTTTATTATAAACTTCATAACACAGAGGATGCTGATAAAATGGACACGCATTTTAAGAAAGGAAAGAACTGTATTAAAATAGTTAATCCCCAAGTCACATTTGACTCTGCACTTACAAGAGACACAAGATATGGCATATAAGATAACAGATGTTACTGGCATGTGTGAGTACTCCAATTTTAATAGTTTTTTCCTTTCTTAAAGTGTGTGTCCATTTTTTGGCACCACTTGTATTGTATTAGCTTTATCACATATACTGAGGTGACAATTTCACTGTTTGTGGTGACGCTTATTTGCTTGTACTTTTTCAGAGTGCTTTCTTTATATGAAACAAATTAAAGGACATCCTTTGTAAGGGCTGATGTCCGTGGCATAGACATGGGTCCAGGCCTGCAGCCTCCTCCCCTAACTCTGTGTGGTGTGTGTCTGTTCCCTTGTCCCTCTAACTAAGAAGGGCCTCAACTCGACTTTCCCAGAGTAAGAAAGTCGAACACTGCCTGTTGCAGGATAAGCTGGGAAGGAGGCTCCATCCCCATCTGAGTGGGAGGAGCAGGGCAGGTGTACAGAGTCCCTCCCACACCAGTATCTCACTGCCTGTCCATGTCTATTCCGTGGTGAGCCTTCCTGATGCTTGAATTGTACGTGAGAAAATGCTATGTACAATTTTGTAACCACCAACTGCCGTCTAATTGTAGAGTATTTTTATCACTCCAAAGTTTCCCTAGACCCCTTATGGGGTTGCCAGATTTAGCAAAAGTAAATAAAACATATATATACAGTAGAACCTCCACAGCCGGCCACCTCCTTACATTGATCTGCATTTCACAGACCAGATGCACCACGTGTGTGCATTGCATGGTTAGTCTGGCTCCTGTGCTGACCCCTCTGTGTGTGACCAGAGTGTTACAGTCCCTGGCGGTCATGCAGAGGTTCTGCTACCCTTACATACGTGGCTTCACACTCTCTCTGTATAAACACCATGTCACATTTGGACTTCAGAGCAACGTGTGCTTGGGCTTGGTTGTGTTTGGGTGATGGAAGGTTATCTGTGGTGGACATGGTATCTCGGTGACTGTGGTTACGTCCACCTAGTTAAACTCTCACTTAGAACTTCGCTTTAGAACTATCACAGCACCGGTCTCTCATTTGCTTTCTCTTTTTGCTCTACAGGCACTAGGAAGCTTTTATTTTCTTCACGAATCCTTAAAAAACATCTACCAATTTGACTTTAAAGGTAAGAGTCCTTGTCGTCTTCTGGGACCTCCCATCACAGCAAACTTCCTTCCTCCCGGTGGTCTGGTCCCTTCCCCCTGTATCCCGTGGGTGGGCTGTGTTGTCTGCTTTTCTTGAGTCACTGGCTAGCAGTCATGAACTGGGGACCCCTGAGAAAGTCTGGCTTTTGTGGATGGAGACACCCAGACAGCCCTGGGCCCCCTCAGCTGCCCCACCCACTGGTGGCCCCAGGGCCACTGCTGTACCTGGCAGGGCTCAGGTGGGAGCTTTGGTTTTCCTAGAGTTGAGAGAGGCATCCATGTTCGTGTCAAACGTAAGAAAATGAAAAACAGAATGAGGGGATTGTGTATTTCAGAGACAAAAACGGGCAGGACCACGTGCATGGCAGTGAACATTGTCTTCGTCTGATGGGCAGACACTGCACTCCTGTAAAGCGAAAGTTTGCCCCAAGACGCTCCTGCCAGGGCAGGCCTGTTTCATGTCACCTGTCCCTGTGTCTGTGACTGGTAAGAGTGTTAGTGGCAGGTATAGATTTCCATCTATCCAGCGCTCACATTTTCATCCTCACTGCTGTGTCCTTTCCTATGTGGAGATCCATCTGAGCACGCAGACTCTGCAGCCAGAGCACATGGACCTGAAATGTAGCTGAGAGCAACTCACACGTGGGACAGTTCAGACTCATCGTGCTGCTCCTCAGGAGACAGACACTTCTTATGGGTCTTCTGTAAAGAGCTTGACTAATGATTTTGTGGTGTTGCCAGCAGGGCTCTAGCCGACAGAACAGCTTCTCTCCTGCCCTGTCACTTGAGGATTCTTCAGGTACTTTTAAATACTGGTATCTGACTCTGCTTGCCGTGGCGGGAGGCAGGCCCAAGGCCACCCTGTTCTTCAGTAGCTAGTGGACGTCAGCGTGTCGCCCTCTCAGCAGAAGAGCCCCAGGGAGCACACGGTGCAACACGGCACGTGCCTTGTGAAGCTGACCACAGAACGGGGGCTGCCCTCAGAGAACGTGTGTTCCAGCTTTCACACCTGTCCTGCTCTTCCTCTCGGGAGCCTTCTGCACACACGTTTTCCCGCTGAGTCAGATCAGTCAGAAAGCATTTAACCCACAGTTCACTTAAAACTGCGTGCTAGAGATGGTTTAACTCTGGCAAACCTCACCCGGGGCCTTCACATGGTCAGCACTGATGCCAGTAACTGGGAACGGACAGCAAGTGTGTCTGGAGCAACATGTCCAGATTCTGAAGAGGCTCATGATAGTGACTCTGCTAACCCTCAACATAGATGGGGGACCTGGGGGGATCTCAGCTGGAAGGGTTTGGCGAAGGATACTCAGGTTGGGGGCTCAGATTGAGGAGGGCTCAGGCTGAGGGACTCAGTCTGGGGCTCAGGCTTGGGGACTCAGGTTGGGGGGGTCAGGTTAGGGGCTCAGGCTGGGGGAGTCAGGGTGGGGAGGTCAGGTTGGGGGCTCAGTCTGTGGGGGCCAGGTTGGATTCTAAGGCTGGGCTCAGGCTGGGGTCTGAGGCTGGGACTGTGCCCTCCCACTCCTCACCCCTGCTCTTCTGCCTTGTGCTAAGTTGCAGCAGAAGGAATCTGGGATTTGTGAAAAGCTTGAACTATTTAAAAGTAATAGCTGTAAGTTTTTAAAATAAAGACCCAATTAGAAATCCAGGGAGGAGCCCCAGGAGGCCCAGAAAAATAGTAGTGAAGGGGCTTCCAGTTTGCATCCCAGCACGCGGAGTTTGGAAGCTCTCATTCCCATTCTCACGAGAAGAAAGCTGAACAAACTGGAAAGACAGGGTTCCTCAGAGAATCAGGGACATGGCACACTGCTGCCCTGCAGCATGGCAGCCAGATGGGTAGATGCAGGAGGCACAGCTCCCCAGGAGTGGGAGCTGCCCTGAGCTAGCACTAGTAGGGCCACTGACGGGTTCTGACCAGGTGCTGGAGACAAGTGTGGCCATGCTGGAGAGGAGCCTCCTGGGGGCTCACTCTGTAGGGTTCACCTCCAGGAGCTTGAGCATTCCCATGTGAAGAGATTGAAGGGAAAGGGAACCCTCAGAAATGCACCAGGACCCTGTTCTCAGCAGTGCGTGCTGTCAAGGAGTGCTCGCCAGAGCCTCACTTGCACAGGAAAAGGGAGACACAGGCTGCAGCCCCAGGCCCTCCGTGCAACCTGAGGTCTGGGGGCAGGTGCTGGGAGTCACAGGACGAGGCTGCATCCCTGGAGCACAGGCTGCTCAAAAGTGGGGCCCCAAACCTCATCACCAGTACCTCAGCAGTAAGAAGGAGTTACAACTGAGAGCCCCGCAGAGCTCACACTGCTCACACACCTCGCAGGAAACCAGACAATAAGGAGAGAGGCTGGAACAGCAGAGCATGTTCTCAGGTCTGGTACCAGGAGCTGCAGGACTCAGCCCCAAGGCAGATGAACATAAAACCCCACACTGAAGACTGTTTACCACAGTTCCTCTTACCAATTATTCATGTTCTACTTTCAACAAAAAATTACAAAGCATGATGAAAGGTTTAAAAAAAATACAACCTGAATAGGGGGAAAGCCCTAAGAATCAGGCCCAGACTCAGATATGGCAGAGGCATGGAATTACCAACCTGGTAATTTAAAAGAACTGCGATTAATATGCCAAGGGCACTAATGCAAAAAGTGGACAATGTGCAGAAAAAGACGTGTAATATAAGCAGAGCGGTGGAAACTCATAAAGGAAGCAAAAGGAAAACCTAGAACTTACAAGCACAGCAGCAGAGGTGGAGATGCCTGTGATGGCTGCGCTGGAGACTGGACGTGGCGAGAGGGAGTCAGTGCGAGGGGAGGTCAGTCGTTAGAAACGTCACAGACTGAAAAGCAAAGAGAAGAAGAGCAAGTCTGAGTATCAGAACAGAATGTCCAAGAACTGTGGGAACCACAGAAGGCACAGCACACGGCTGGGGGTTATCAAGTTGAGGAGGTTTTCCTCTCTTCCTACTTTGCTGAAAAAAATTTTTTTAATCATGAATGGGTTTGGGATTTTGTCAAATGCTTTTTATGCATTTGTTGATTATTATTATATGATTTCCCTTCTTCAGTCTGCTGACATGATAGATTACGCTAATTGATTTTTAAACGTTGAACCAGCCTTCACGCCTGGAATAAATCCTAATCAGTCATAGTGTATAATTCTTCTTATACATTGTTGGAGTCAACTTTATAACATTTTGTTGAGAATGCTTCTATTTTATGAAATAAAGTAAATCCAAAGTAAGCAGAAGAAAATAAATTATAAAAATGGGAGCAGAAATCAACAGAGTTTAAAACAGAAAATCAATAGAGAGAATTAATAAAACTAAAACCTGATTCTTTGGGCAGATCAATTGACCTTTAGCCAGACTACCAAGAAAGAGAAAAGAAACAAATTACTGATAATCAGAAATGAGAGAGAAGGGACATCCCTGCTGATCCCTCGGCAGGAGAGGATGGGGAGGGCCCCGCGGGTCTGTGACTGCGGGTGGGCTGCGGGCAGTTTTCCTTATGTGTAACGTCTTTTCTTGGTTTTGGTATCAGGGCGATGCTTCCGCCTCATAGAATGAATTAGAAAGTTTTCCCTTTGCCTGTAGAGATTGTAGAGAACTGGTATAATCTCTTCCTTAACTGCTTGGTAGAATTCACCAGACAAACCTCTCTCCCAGAATGTTCTTAGTGATTCCTGCAATTCATCAGAGGCCTCAGGCCCCTCAGAGCCCTGGTCTTCCTCACAGGCCTTTCATAGATTATGTCTCTCACAGAACTGACCCATCATAGTTATAAAACCCATGAGTACAGACTTGTTAATAATATTCTTTTATCAGCCTTTTAATGCCCATGAGATCAGCAGTGATGTCTCATTTCTGATATTGGTAACTTGTTTCTTTTCTCTTCTTGGTTAGTCTAGCTAAAGATCAGCTAGTCTTTCCAGAGAACCAGCTTTGAGTTTTATTGATTATGTCACATCTCTCTTCATTGCTAAAAACTTTCCTCCCTGAAGGCTGTGCTGTGTGAAGTTAACACAGCTCCTCCAGTCACTTTCTCTTGAATAGTGTCAGTGTGGCACACCCTCTCCATCTCTTTACTGCTAATCTTGGTGTTTGTACATTTCAAGTTGGCTTCTGGAAGACAAAACATAGTTGGGTGGTGGTATTGGGAGGTGGGCTGGGTGGCAATTGGATCGAGAGGTCAGAGGCCTGTGAGGGGATCATTGTCTGTCTGGCTCCCTCCTGAAGACCTGGAGGCGCCACATGGGAGGAACTGGCCCCATAGACCCTCATCTCCCAGCACCCCATCCCAGACCTTTAGTCTCTAGAGCCACGAGGCAGAACCACCTGCTGTTTACAAGCTGTTTGGGGATTTTGTTACGGCAAAACCTGGAGCTTCTGGGCTAAGGCAGGCCAGCCAGGTGCTGTGAGGGCTCAGTCTCTGCTGAACCTGTAGACTGGGTCCTGCATATGTGGCAGGTGGGTGGTGACGGGCATGCGGAAGGTGAGATGCCCAGAATGGGGTCAGGGCTAACTCCACCCGCATGAAGGCCTCTCTGCCTGATGTTAAGGGTGAGTGAGTGAGCAAACAGCTGCCCGTTGCTGCCGTGGGATGGGGCTCGGAGATGAAGGGAGCTGTGTGGCCACATCCCGTTCCATGGGGGAAACTTTAGTGTATTTTTTTGGTAAGAAGCCAGTCTGAGACTTCTCACCATGTGATTCTGAGTCTGTGAGGTTCTGGAAAAGGCAAAACTAGGTAACAGTACAAAGATCAGTGGTTGTGGGGCAGGGGGTGAGTCCGCAGAGCACAGAGCATTTGTGGGGCAGTGAGGATGCTCTCACGGCACTGTGAGGAGGGCAGTGTCTCACCATGGCAAGGGTGCTGTCTCCCTGTGGTATGGGTGATGCTGCCCTGTGATGAGGGTGATGTCACTCTGTGGCGAGGGTGACATCGTGCTTCGCCACAGCCCAGAGAACTTCAGAGTAAGCTCCTGACTCTTGGTGGTAGTGACGTGGCCATGGGGATCCTTCACGCCAGCTGTCAGTGGTAGGGGATGCTGTAGGGGTGGAGACAGGTACATGGGAACACTGTACTTTCTGCTGAATTTTCTGTAAACTTAAATTACCTTAAAAAGTCTATTTTATTTTTAATAATGAAGGCCTCTTTCCCCTGACCCCTGTCGGTTCCGCTGTTCTCAGGGGTAACAGCAGCACAGGTCCTGGGCTTCTTCTCAGGCATTGGCTGTCTTGTGGCAGCTGCCACCTCCCTCCTTTAGGCTCCTAGAACATGGTGGACTCTGCAGCCTGTTAAAGAACAGTGGCCACTTCTGCACCTGCACGTACCTGGTGTGGGGAGGGCTGTGGGTGTCCATCCTGGAGGGTCTGGCTCAGGAGCTCTGTCCTGGACAGTCTGTCCCATGTCCTGTGTCCCATGTGTATATTCCTTCTCCATGTCCCCATCCCCCGTCCCCTGTCCATGCCCTTCTCCACGTCCCCCTTCCCCGTCCATGCCCTTCTCCAAATCCCCCGTCCCCCGTCCATGCCCTTCTCCACATCCCCCTCCCCCGTTCCTGCCCTTCTCCACCGTCCCCCTCCCCCATCCATGCCCTTCTCCAGGTTCCCCTTCCCCTTCCATGCCCCCTCTCCACATCCCCCA
>NW_003852470.1:799359-816355 GCF_000181295.1 Otolemur garnettii | reverse complement strand
TGCCCTTCTCCACGTCCCCCGTCCCCCGTCCGTGCCCTTCTCCACGTCCCCCGTCCCCTGCCCGTGCCCCTCTCCACATCCCCCATCCCATTTCCGTGCCCTTCTCCATGTCTCATGTCTGTGTCTGCCCCCTCTTCCTGTCCTCGGAGCCCCCTCACGGATTGTGGCTGTGTCCTTTTGGTGTCATCAGCGTCAGCCCAGGCCCCACAGTGTTCAGTGGACACCTGTAAGGATGAGCACAGGGCCACAGAGCACTGTCTGCGGTGCTTCTGGGGGACAAATGGCAAGAGGGAGGGCAGAAGGTGCAGGTGGGGAGGGTGTAGGAGTGCACAGAGCCAGACACTGGCCTGCCCTGGGCCCCTGCCCATGGTGGCTGCCTGGCAGTGGTAGTGATGAGTGCTGGCCTGTCGAGACTGTGGTTGGCTTTCTGTAGGCACCTCCCATGCCTCTGGCCCGTGCCAGTCGTGAGCAAGTGTAGAATGGTGTCAGAGCCTCATGGTGGTCACTTACTTAAACACACTGTGCTTGGATCTGTCTGGCCTGTGCCCACCTGCCCTGGGTGCCAGCCCCCAGCTGGCATCCCCCAGTTCCCTGTGAGAAAACCTACAGTGTCCTGCAACAGTGATGGTGCTGAGGGACTCTGGGGAAAGGTCATCGCTAAATGTACCCGAGCTGTCCCAGCAGTGGTTTCATATTTGGGGAAGAAAGTTGGAGATGAGGGTGGGTGGCGCTCCCCAGAGCCTGGGAAGTGGCCTCTGTTTCATGTCCTGCTCCTGCTTGTACATCGCAGACATGTCCTGCTGTCTCCTGCCTGTGCAGCCAGAAACCCTTTGCTGTGTCCGCATCACAGATTGGGATGGTAGAGCCAGCACCTTTCCCCAGTCACTCTGAGGCCCTCCCTCACCCCCAGGTGGATGGCGCTCATGAGACACAGCTGGCCATTTGTTGCAAAGCTGTTCCGAGAATGCCCTTGACACCTGGCAGCGGAACCTGCTGACAGGAGCTCCTCAGGGAGCGTCTCATGGAGAGGTCTCGCCAGCGAGTGTGAGGAGTGTGTCCAGAGCTCACTCACCACGGGCCACATGGGCTGGGGCTGCCTGTCCACAGAAGAAAGGGCCCCAGCCCAGGTGTGAGCTGGAACAAGACCAGCCCTTAGCTGCAGATGAGCCTGGCCAGCATGTCCTCTGGGGCTCCAGGAGGATGCTGGGCAGTGGCTGGCAAAGCCGGTCCAGAGGGCCACCTCCTGTGCTCCCTTCCTCCAGCTCACATGGAAAGCTTTCCTGGGATATGAGTGATGTTGCCTATATTCGAAGAAGAAATCGATTAAATAAATTCCTGCGAAGGTCTGAGTGAATGGTCATTCCACAGCCCTCTTAAATATATTCACGGCTTTAAAAAAGGACGCCAATTAGCCTCCGTAAATCTGTGAGCTAGAGCTCTGGGATGATGGAGGGGGTGGCGGATCTCAGGCTATGGGCAGGATTTATGGGCTCAGGCCCTGGAGCACTTGGCCTGCCCGGCCTGCCTGGGTGCCCACACCCAGCCCTCCTCTTGGAGCCTCCCTGCCCGTCCCCTGCTGGCTGCACAGGTGGGGAGAGGCAGCACCTGGCCACCTGGGTTGGGCACAGCAAGGAGGTGTTCATCTCGTGCTCTGGTCTTTTCCAGCCAAGAAGTACAAGAAAGTAACCGGCAAAGAGATCTACTCAGACACCCTGGAGAGCACGCCCATGCTGGAGAAGGAGAAGTTCCCACAGGACTACTTCCCCGAGGTCAGTGTCCAGGCTGCCCCAGCACCTCTGAGGTCATGTGATTCTCTGCCTTTTTGGAAGGCTCTAAGCTCATGAGGGCTGATCTGGGATGGCACAGAGCAGGGCAGAGAGAACCCAGGTGTTCAGCCCTGGGTCAGTCCACCCCTTCTGTCACGGTCGGTGATGTGGGCCTGGCGGGCAGAGCCAGGGCAGTGGCTGCCTCTGTCACTGCCTGAGGTGGCCCACAGACCTGCCACATGGTGCTGGAGCATGAGTGCCAAGCTGTGGGCAGGGAGCCACTGTGCAGCCCAGGCTGGGCGCTCAGACCCACACCCAGGAGTCACTTCTGCTTTTTACGGAGCATTTTGAGAGGAAGCAGGGAGTTATTTACTGTCTCACTGTGCAGAGGAAAGTCACCCTAAACGCTGGGGCTCTTCCTTTGGGTTTCAGTGCATTTAGTTTAGTTTGTGTGTGCAGCGTCCACTGGACAGGCTGTCTTGGGTGGCATTCTCTGTTAGCAAGCCATATAGCCAGCATTTCCCGAGTCTCCCAAGCCTGTATAATTACCATGGCGACCTAGAGTTTGTTGCCTTGGCTTTTTGTCATCTGCTAGATTGTAGTAGGGTTTGGACATCCTGACCAGAAGCATTGTGAGTGCTAAAACTGAAGGACTGGTGGCAGTTCCCAGGCTGGATGCAGAAAGTGCATGGACTCATCTGCTCAGCCCCAGGAAGGATTGCTCTCCATTACGTCTCATGATGGGCTGGCCATAGGGAGGGCAGCCACGCCTGCGCAGAGCTGCCTCCAGCAAGGCCACAACTGTATTAACATGCTTTATGGTGTGAGCCTTGAGTGGAGGGCTCGTGGCCACCACCATGAAGGATGGATGCCCTTGTCATCTTGGGGCGCAGCTTCCTCATCCATCGTGCTTGGGCTAAAGACACAGTCCTACTCCTGGACCCATCGCCTTGCCTGCCCTGCCCCAGAGCATCCCACTGTCAGGGGAGGACACACGGGAAAGCTCCGGGACCTTCTCTGTGCAGAGTGGAGTCCTTTTGTTATGACAGTGTCCCTGAGCTTTGTCACCGAGATAGCGTGTACAGGCTAGTGGGGGCTGTGATTCCCTTGGAGAAGCTGTGACCCAAACTCTAGGCTTCCCTTCAAATTGCATCTCAGAGTGACCAGAGAGGCTCAGGGCCCAGTGGTAAGGCTGGGCTGGGAGCCACAGCCTACCAAAGGCCTAGAGTCACCTCTGCTCAGACACCGGCAGCTTGATAGGGCCCCAGGGCAGCCAGGAGGGTCCTGAGCTAGTCAAGGGAGCGGTCTGTAGCCTGGCATCTTGCCACAGTTTGCTCAGCCTGCTGCCCTGAGCCGTCTCGCCATACCAAGGCTGCATGGCCTCTGGGGACTCTGGGGCACTGGCCATGGAGCCAGGCTGATGACCTGCCCCTGGCAGGCAGGGTCTTCACTCAGCATCCCTGGCCTCCAGCCTCTGTTTGGCAGCAGCACTAATGGACCTACAGAGACCGGCTGGAAACCAGACACTCTAAAGTCGCCCCTCACCCTGGCGTCCATCCATTTGCTTTGTCTTGTCTGTCCCGGATGGGCAGGGAGAGGCCAAAGAGACACTGAACCCCTGGAGGTGAGCCTGTATGTCCTGAGTAAGAGACAAGAGACAACAAGGGCCAGCCAGGGAGGGAAGCCAGGAAGAGTGGAAGCCCATGGCAAGGAACAGGACACAACAGGCAGCTTGGGCCATGGATTCGAGGAGGTGCAGGAGCAGGGGAGCTAGGGCAGGGTTGGGGGTGTGTGAAGGGAGCTGGGAAAGGGGTGGGAGGTGTTGGGGGGAGCAGGGGCAGGGGTGTGGGGGTGGAGGAGCTGGGACAGGGGTATGGGGAGCTGGGGCAGAGTTGAGGGGAGCTGGAGTGGGAGGGGACCAGGGTTGGGTGCTAATGCTACCAGGAAGCTACTGCCAGGGTCAGTGCTGGGACCAAGACAGGGCTGAGGCTGGATGGAAGAGTACCCCTATCTGCAGGGGCCGCTCCAGACATGGGCCCGAGGCTGGGGCCTGTGTTTCCCAGGGCAGCTGGGGCCCCGCAGGTTACTTACCTGCCATGAGTCCATGAGCCTTCAGGTGTTGACAGTGGTGAGGGGAGGGCACCACAGGCTCCCAGGGACATGTAGTTGAGTGTGGCAATGAGCACTCTGGGCCCTGCCCTGCCCAGTCCCTGGTGGGGCTGGCAAGGCCTACTCCCAAAGAATGTCCTCAGCACCAAGCCTCGTGTGCGCACACGCCTCGGCAGGCATGAGTAGCCTATACTTACATGCCCTCTGCCTTGAGTTCCAGGTGCCACCATGTGCCCTGCGCTTCCCAGCCACTGTCCATGGGGCACCTCAGTGTCCATGTCAAGTAGCTCCAGCATGCAGCCTCCACCCCCAGGACCCACACGGACCTCCTGGCACCCTGGGTCCCCACCTTTCTGGTTAGTGGCTGGAACCTGAGATGTGCACCCCTCCCTGAATCTCGGTCTTCAGAGCTGGGTGCCAGGGCTCACTGTGTGTCCCTGGCCTCTGCAGCAGTCTATGGGCAGGGCTCAGAGCAGAGTCACTCTGTCCTTCTGCGGGAGACTCCCTGTGGGACCACCCAGGGCAGGGCCTGACTTCCATGAGGCTGTTTGGGGCCTCCTCTAAGCTCTCTTGCTTGCCCACCACCTGATGAGGCTGGGGGCTTCTGCTATGGGTTGGCTATGTCCAACAGGGGTTTGGCCTTGGTCCTGAAGACATGTTATGTCCCCTGCCCTGTGGGGGCAGGGTGTTGAGGGGTTAGCGCCTTCCCACCGGAAAAGTGGCCCCAGCCTGGGTTCAGGCCCATCATGTCCTCAGGAGATGCAGCTGCAGGTGATGATACTGTTACACTCATAATCAGCAGAGAAAATGCACTTCTACGCCATAGACTCATAGGGGAGCAAGGGCTGTCTGTGGGTGTCTCTGGGTGGACACCCTTGTAGTCAGTTGGCCAACAGATCTTTGTGGCTGCTGGTGGCTGGAACAGAGGGACCAGCCGTACCTGAGGCCTGGGCCTTTCTGCAGGTCAGCATGAGCGTTGCCACCCACTGTGCTAGAGACCCCTGGGACCCGTGTGCTTGACCTGACATGCACCAGTCCAGGCATCTTACTCTAAAACCACAAACTTGTAATATTCTGTCAGTAGTGTGGTATTCCCAAATACGCAAGACTTCAACCAACATTCAGTTCCACGTGTCACCCGAGGGACCCCAGAGCCTGTCAAGATGCCCGACTATGCCATGGCAGTAGTCCCTGCCCAGCATGGCCCCTCCTCTGGGTTTCCACACCAAACCTTTCTCTGTGTGTCTGCATGTTTTGCGGGAGGAAACTAGTATAAGACTGATTTCTCCTTCTTTTATTACCATCACTTAAGGATAATCTAAGTGTAATTACGGTGATGGAGGCATAATGCAATTCCAAATAATTACAGCCCACTGCATAGAAAACTAACAAAACTTTCTCTGTTGATTTATGGGTGCTTGTGGCTCAGTGTGAATTCCAGATGACGCCTCTGGGAGCAACACTGCAGATAATGTGAGGCCATTTTTAAAAAGCAGATTTGTGTAGTCGATCAAGGCAAGTCATTTTTTTCCTGTTGCCCATGGTGAGAAATTGGTTGTTACCATAGATCACAGGCCTGCTGCAAGCTTCTATGAAAGATGAATTAATTCCACTAATGCTCGGAGCGGGCCTTCCGCGGCGCTGTGGCGATAACCTCCCCCAGCCTCCCTTTTCTCCGTGGCGATTTATGCCGTCTCTTAGTAGATGAAGCCGCCTGACTCGCTATCCATCTGTGGCTGCAGGCACCCTATTATCAGGCCTGGGCAGAGGCCCTTATGTGAGTGAAGGACGCGCCCCACCAGGTGACGTGGCTCCCGCTTCTGTGGTAAAAACCTCTCTGAAGCAGCATGCCTGGGGACACCCCCCACCCCACTTGTAGACCCACCGCCATCTCACTGGTGGGTCCTCAGCAAGAGCCTAGAGGTGGTCGGTGCCCCTAGAGTCTCAGAGCCCAGACTGCAGTGATGAGCTCCTCCCAGAAGGCTCCAGCCACAGGGGAGTGACAGAGGTGGGAACCAAGGTGGCTGCTGGCAGAGGGCATTGGCCCAGGCTGGCCGGGAGCAGAGCACACACGTCTGGAGCTTGGGGCTCCCTGTGCTCCCACCTGGTCTCTGCCCTGCAGATGTGTTCCCCCCAGGGTGGTCCTGACTGTGCTCCAGAGGCTGCTTTCCCCAGGCCCCTCCCTGGTTCAGGTCACTTTGTAATCTGACAAGAAAACAGATTCAGGCTCCTAGGGCCATGACCAACCCACCTCATGTGGGCTGTTTGCCACTGGCACCCATGGCACACTTGACATGGACTCGGGCCCCTTGCAGCTCATCCTGCTAGCAGCAGCTCTCCTGCCTCACAGGTCAGAGGCTGTGCATCAAGGTAGTTTCTTGGGACCCACCCACAGCCGTCTTCCCATAAGACAGCCGTCTTAGTCTGTCCCATGTTCCCATCGAGTGGCACCTTTGTAGGCATTCTCCCTATTGGGTAACTTACAAAAAGACACAGGGGAGCATGGTCCCCACATCTGCTTTTGAGGAGGCCCAGGGAGTCTCTGCTCTATTGGGAGGTGAAGAAGGAGCAGGCATCACCTGGGAGTAAGGGGGAGCAGCCCCTCCCCAGGCCCCAGCCTTAGCACTAGGGGTCAGACTTTGACATGAGACTTGGGGGACCCACATCCACACAGTTGTGGGCTTCTTCACATCCTTCACATGAAGTGGTCACCGGCTTCTTGTCCCCAGAGCACACCAGGGCATCCCAGTCATCCTGGGGACATTCTCACTGGCCCTCTTGGTAGGGCCAAGGATGTGCCTCAGCCACATCCACCTGTTCCCCCAGAGTGAGTGCCCAGCCTTACTGGTCTAGTTCAAAGCCCGCAGGGAGAGGTTGGCTGCCCAGAAGGCATCTGGGAGGCAGAAGGGCTGTGGGGGGGCTGCAGGTGACAAGGTCCATTGGCTTTGTAGATGGAGGACATGGGAGCCTTGCAGGGAGCCTTTGGGGCAGAGTAGGAATTGGGAAACAAGTGAGGGGCCGTGTGGATAGCTCTTGTCCAGTGTGGTGGTTACAGGAGTGCAGGAAGAGCTGCATTTTGAATCCCTGAATTATTTGCATAAAAAAAAGAAATGAGATGCCAGCCACTGAATTCCCTGGACGCTCCTTTCCTACAGGGAGCAAATCTCACTGTATTTAACACTGGATCAGGATACTCCCCACGTCCTCTTTTCCTCTGTTGTCCTCTTTGGGAGTGGCCGGCCCTGCCTTGGGTGGCCATTTCCTCCAGTGTCCTAAAGGCTGTGACCACGTGGTGTTTGTGGCCAAAGGGCAGGCCTCCTCCCAGCACCTCCCCAAGGGATTTCAGGGTGCTAGGAAGGAGTCCCACTCACGGGGCTGCCTAGGCTGTGTAGCTGCCCTATCCTGTGCAACTCTAAATTAAAATTAATTAAGGTAAGGCAAAGTGTAAAATTCAGCTGTTCAGTCATAGGCTACGGGTGCTCCATGACTGGGGTGGCCAGGGCAGTCCACTGGGACTGCTACAGCTAAATACTTCAGGCCAGGTGGTTTACACACAGTAAGACCTGATGCCTCATGCTGGATGATTTACATACGGTAGGACCTGACACCTCAGGTTAGGTGGTTTACACACAGTAGGACCTGAAATCTCAGGCTGGGTGGCTTACACACAGTAGGACCTGACACCTCAGGTTGGGTGGTTTACACACAGTAGGACTTAAAATCTCAGGCTGTGTGGTATATACATAGTAGGACCTGACACCTCAGGTTGGGTGGTTTACACACAGTAGGGCCTGATGCCTCATGCTGGGTGGTTTCCACACAGTAGGACCTGACACCTCATGGGTGGTTTCCACACAGTAGAACCTGAAGTCTCATGCTGGGTGGTTTACGCACATAGGACCTGACGCCTCATGGGTGGTTTACACACAGTAGAACCTGAAGTCTCAGGCTGGGTGGTTTAGACACAGTAGGACCTGACTGCTCCTGGCTCTAGGGTCTGGGAAGTTCATGTCCCAGTGTGGCAGCTGTGGTGTGTGCAGAGAACCCTCTCTCTGCATGTTCCAGTGATGCCCATTTCAGGGGAGAATGGTGCATCCTCAAGGTGGAGGTCCGTAGGACAAGAGGGCCAAGTTCTTGGTGAATCTCCTCATGCGAGGCCTTAGCACAGGGGTCCTCAAACTTTTTAAACAGGGGGCGAGTTTATTGTCCCTCAGACCATTGGAGGGCTGGACTGCGGGCCACAGGACAAGTTGGCTGCTGAGCAAGACAGGCAGTGGTGGCAAAAACACCCAGCGGGCCAGATAAATGTCCTAGGCGGGCTGCATGTGGCCCATGGGCCGTAGTTTGAGGACGCCTGCCTTAATACCACTCATGGTGGGGGACCCTCGTAAAGGCATCCTCTCTTAGTTCACCATGGTCAGCTGCTGCCCAAGCCAGTGCTGGCTGTGTGGGCTTGCAGGGCAGGACCGAGGTTAGAGGCTCCATGAGGCCTTCCCTACACCCACACACCTGCCAGCTGCCCAGCTGGCTCAGCCACAGGCACTTGCTGCATCTGAGTGCTGGTGGACACAGGCAGCTATCTGCAGCTCCCATCTAGTCTGGGGATAGGGCCCTGTAGAGAGTGGGCTGTTTTTTTTTTTTGTTTTTTTTTTTGAAGCAATACCAGCACATGTAAGTGTGATGTCTGTCATGAGTGCACATTTTTGTTCTTTCTGGCAGAGTACCTTAAATACTAAAAGACTAGAACTTTTTTTCTGTTTGAAAAAGCATCTTATTTGCTCCCTAGAGTGTGGGGGAGCCATGCTCCTCTTCCCTCCCTGCCTGCTGGCTTATCTGTGTAACTGTTTATTTTTCAGTGCAAATGGTCAAGAAAAGGCTTCATCCGGACAAGATGGTGCATTGCTGACTGGTAGGTTGTCTTGTGTCCCTCTCTGCTCCATAAACTTTCACAGTGTTCTCTGTCTGTGTATTTCACACAAGTGGCATGTTGCAGGCATCTCACCAAAGGCCTTGATGATTGCAAGGAGACCTCGGCTGCCTCACTGCAACTGTTATTTTTTCAGAGATGGGGGCAGTGGGCACCATTGTCCAGGCATCCAGCACAGATGCAGAAAGGAGGGTCCTGTCCTGCTTCAAGTCTGAGAGTCACATTTGCCAGAGCCCCTGCAGGAGAAAGCTGGCAGGGTGGGTGCCAGCAGCCCCGTGGCTGCACATGGGTTGTGTGGTAGTGGTCTGGTGGCCTGTTTGTCACCACCCAAGCACGGATAGAGAGCGGCCCGTGTCTCCCTGGCTGTCACTCTAGGCTGCCTCAGGCTACACCTTCCTGCCATGTGCTCCTGCTTGGAGGTAGCCAGAAACACGTGACCTGCTCATCATGTGGTTTCCAGGGGTCCTGGCCTGCCCCTCAAGTGTTCAAATCACACTTAAGGACTTTTTTATTTTTCTACTGCTTTGCCATGTGAGTATCTGTTGCCATGAGACAGGTCACTACTCTTCAGAAACTGACTTCCAGGTCATGATGTCTGAGCCTCATGATGGAGGTGACTTAGCAGGGTTCTGGCCTCCCTACATCTGGAAAACCCACTCCCAAGTTCACTGTCAGGGCTGTGGAGGATGCCTCGGCCCCTCAGGCCTGGGTGTCCCAGGGAACGTAGGGGACAGGGTGCCCCAGACAGAGCCTCCATCCTTGACCCACCACCTATTGCCCTTGGCCCTTGGTCTTAGCAAACAACCCTGGCTCTGTGTGGAGCCATATGGCATGGATGGACCAGGTGGGGTCAACAGGTCACCATGGAAGCTAGAGGATGGAAGGCCGACCTGCACCCTTTGCAATTCCTGCAGAGCATAAAGGGGCCCAGGAGAACAATAGTCTCCCTGTGGGAGATGCCGGGGAGGGGGCTTTGTGGACAGTGTTGGGAGAGCATTGAGCACTGCGCTGACCTCCCTTAGTGAGGTAGTCATGTCCCTGCCAGCCAGACATGCCAAGGGCCCTTCTGGGCAAGGCTAGAGTGGTGCCCAGAGGCTGGGGAGGCTGGGAGTCTTCCTGGGCTGTGGGCAGGAAGTGCAGTGAGCAGCTGCATCCTCGCTCAGCTACAGTGACAACTTGGCAAAGGTTGCGGGCCCTCTGACCATGTGGGAGGACAGGTGGGTAGACAGTGACTGGGGCTCAGGCGGCCCCACATGGAAGAGGCTGGGGCCGGTCACGTTCTCCTGGGAATCCTTGTACCCTGAGGACCCTGGTGATAGTTTTCTTTTCTCTTTGGTGCAGTGCCTTCGACTTGGTGAACATCCATCTCTTCCATGATGCTTCCAACTTGGTGGCCTGGGAAACCAGCCCTTCGGTGTACTCGGGCATCCGGCACAAGGCGCTGGGCTACGTACTGGACAGGTAGGTGCCCCGCCAGCTGCACCCAGATAGGGATGTGGCTCAGGCTGCCAGGCCACCTTCCCAGCCTGTGGTGCCAGCTGCAGGCAGTGCCTACACCTGCGGCTCCCTGAGGCTTGGATCCCCAGCCCTAACACAGGCTAAGCAGGACCCTCATCAGACAGACTCAGATGAGGATGGCCTCACTTTTCCTCTGATGTTTTGTGAGAAAGATAAGAAAATCGTGCTCTGGGGAGCTGGGACTGGATGTGAATTTCAACGCAGGGTGTCTTGGAACCTAACGGCTCCCTTCTGCTGTGGGCTCAGGTGTGAGTGAGTTGGGGGCACTGAAGGCCATGCTGGTACTTTCCCATGGCGCAGGCCCTGCCAGCCTCCCCCAGAGCTGCTGGACTCAGCACTCAGCACCTAGCACAGCTCCTGGCTATGTAGGGTTAGCCCACAAGGCTCCCGCTGCCCAGCCTGGCACAGCACCATCCCCTCCCAGCTCTGTCCCCTTTTGACATTAGGCCAGGTCTTGCTTCCTGAGCCTGGGGCTGTGGGCAACCACAGTGACCACCAGCACTCAGCCTGTGCCACCTGTTGCCCAGACTCCCCGCTGCCCTGCTCCTCTCAGGTACTTCAGGCTACTCTGTGCATCTGTCCATGATGTGTGTGATGTGCCCTGTGACCTCTGCTGGGGAGAGGTCAGATGCAGAAAAGTGGCCCCACACCAAAGGCCGCTGATGAGCTGCCCTCTGGAAAGGAGAAGTGGTAAGAGGCTGGGCTCATCCCCTGCCTGTCCCACTGGTGTCCCCACACTGGGACGAGGGTGCATAGACAACTGGGGCTACAGTACCCATCTGTCACAGGCCTGGTTCTGCCCCAGGGTGGGCTTTGATTTCACCCCAAGCCTTGCTGCCATGTGTGAGGACCTTGTGCAGCTCCTCAGCCTCCTCGCCAAACCTGGTCTCTCCCCCGCAGGCCCCTGTCCTCGGCTTGGGTTGGGCAGGCACCTAGCTACTCTGAATGGACCAGGAGAATGGTCCACGTGGAGGAGAGCTGTCACCAGAGCCCTAAGCTGGGCAAGACACATATGTCCCTCACCACCACGTTCTCAGGGGCTTCCTATGCAAAGTGACCACTGAGGACTGAGGGACACGGCTCTGCTCCAGAAGACTTGGGGCCTAAGGGAATGTTCTGAGGGGTCCCCAGGTCAGGTGGGGTCACAGAGGAGAGCAGGGTCCAGTATGACCATGTGGATATAGGCTATATCCTCTCAGCAGCTTCTAAGAGCAGCTCATGTGCAAGCAAGCTGTGCACGTGTGTGTGTGCACACATGTTTGGGCTTGGCCCTTTTTGTCTCCCAAGCACCTCTCTGTCCAGGTCTATAGTAAGTGTGGCCTGGCTATGGCCATGGCCTATGTGGACTCCCTGTCTCCTTCCCTGATGTCCCCCACCTGGCTCTTCTTGGGGGCATCCTATTCCTGCACTGCCGTAGCCAGGTCTGTGGCTAGCGGTTCACCTCAGGGCCCAAGCTGGAGCGCCAGGAAGAACAGCTGAGACTGAGGCCCCTGAGGCCTGGGCCCTGTCTCCGTCCAGTGGCTCTTACCCTTGACTTCAGTCTGAGGGAGCTCCTCATATTAGCCATCCCTGCCAGGCCCTTGCAGAGGACACAGGAATGTGGGACACGGGTCTGACATGCACTGAGGGCCTAGCCCTCACTACACATGAGACCCTGCCCTCCTCAGGGCTCCCCATGGTGGGGCCACAGTATAGGCAGAGCCTGGGGCTGTCACCACAGTACCTGACAACCACCTGTGACCATGAGACCAGGACCCGGGTGCCCTGCTGTGACAGGGGCTCAGCTGGCCAGGTTGGCCTAAAGGGAGTAGCTCCTCCTGCTTCGTAGGTCCTGGGCATCAAGGCAAGGAGTTCCTCGGGGTCCAAGGGCCTGAAGTGGGTCCATGTACTGTCCTATCTTGGGGACCACAGTTAGGTCATCAGTATCGTAAAGGATTGAAAATGTATCGTTGCCCCAAACTGGACACCTCCGGCCTCCACAAGAGCGGCTTTGGTGTGGGGCCGCTTCTCTGCATCTTTGCGTTCCCATGAATGGCTTCCGTGGCGAGCTCAGCCAGCCGCAGATCCGGACCTCCGGCGCGCGGGGCTGGCCCGCCCGCACAAAGGGGAGCTCTGTCGGCGGTGAATAATGGCCCGCCCTTTCACTGGGGATGCTAACCTTTTGGCAGCCACCAGCAGACTGCATTCTGCTGCGCTGATTGGGGAGGACAATGCCATGCTGGCCCTTTGAATGGACACTGCCACCAACGGTGCTGCATTCACAGCGTGGGGACCTGCCGGGAGCAGCGTCTGGGGCACGGGGAGACAGCAAGAAGGCCCTGTGGGGGCCACTGCCTCCTGGGCCCGCCTGTTCTCATGTGAAGCTCTGAGCAGTGCTGTGGCCTCAGGCTGGGAAGGAGGGCAGGTCCCCAGGAGGGAAGGCCCGGCTGAAGCCCAGGGTCACCAGAAGTGTAGGCAATTCTTCCTTAAATCCACAGGAACTCCAAAATAAGATGATTACTAAATAAGAACTAAGAGGCATACTCTTTGAGTTTAACTCTTCAGAAGCTTCTGAGTACCCACCAACCCTAGTGGGAGCCAGAGAGAGGGCTTCTCACTACAAATAATCTTGATGTTCTTTGTGAAATTTACATATTTTATGCTAGGAATCTCTTCTTACAAAAGTTTAAAAAGTAGAAAAATCCCTCATTCATGCAGAGTCTTAGGCCCAGAGAAGTCTCAGAAGTCTTGGAGCCAGGCAGGTTTTAGAGGGTAGAGGGTCTGGGCAAGGTATCAGAACACACCTTCACCCTGGGCCTCTGTGTGGCCCTGGGGATATTTAGCCCTTGGCACACATCAGGGCAGGTTAGGTCTCTCTCCCAGACACACAGTCAGTGTTTTGGGCATCCGGAGGGATTAAGTGGGGTCTGCATGGCCTTCCTAGGCACCAGCCCCTGAAATGTCCTGAAATCTTCCTGCACTTTCAGCCCGTGCAATGAGATTTTTTTTTCCCTAAGTGACAGGGCTCTTGTGTTTCCCTTTGAAATGTGGCCTGGCCTAGTTCAACAGAAACATTTTTACAACTGTGAAATCTTGGCATAAAGCGCCCCTTTGTCCCCCATTATTTTCTCACAAATACAGTCCATTGTCACAGCACTGAAGTTAATTTGATCAACATTGGGACATTTAACTTTTATGTCCAGTCAAAAGAGTTGTTTCATGCTCATTTTGGGCATTCAAAGGAAATGATTGCCAGAAAAATAATGTTCCTCTGAACAATTCAGGGCAATTAGTTTCCCAGGGTGAGGCGATGTGATGCCGACGCCCCCAGCCCTGCTTTGTGGCTTTATGGATGGTCATCAGTCAGCTGTCAGGCTGCTCAAAGACCCTCCAATCTAAATGTTTCTCTTTAGACCGTTCCCAGAACTTGCCCCGCTGTTTAGCCAGCAAAAGAAAAGCCTGTGCATCTCCAGGCAAAAGCAAACTTGTGCTAAAGATCTAGGTCATTCCGGAGCCCTTCTGGCCCCAGAGCTTGTCCAGCACTGTATTTATGCCCGAGCGTGCTCAGAGAACACGGTGCAGGTGTCCGTGCCAGTCTGTGCACACCACTTAGGCATCCTTCCTGCCTAAGCATCTCTCGTGGTATGGCCATGTGTGTGGCTGGCACCTGTGGAGCCCCACACCTGATTTTGGGGGGGGTGCAGGCTGGTACCCCACTGCCACTTCCGCTGCTCCAGAGCTGAAGCCTCCAGGCCTATGCCTCCCTCCCTCCAGATGAGGGCATGTCACACCCAGCTGCTGTCCAGCAGAATGAGTTCCTTGTGCCTTGTGCCTCAGATGGTTGATGGGACTTGTAATATTTCCTCTATTTTGCTGAGGACCGATTCAAGCACCCAGAGCAGCATAGAAGATGGGATGAGGGCACCGCCTCCACTCAGCTGACCCTTTTATATTCTGCCCTGCTGGTCCCTCTGGTACAAAATGAAACCTGTGGGCACACGGGTGTCCACGTCCTCCTGAACCCTTCCCACCTCCAGCACTTCCGTGCCTGCTTGTTACAAGGCATGTTCGTGTCACACTGCCATTGCATGTTGTTATGTGTATATGTGTGACTTACGTTCTTGCGTTCGTGAGCGTCCGTAAGTCGCATGTTTTAGTTCTGTGTGGGCAGCACCCAGCTGCATGTCTCCGTCTCTGCTGTGTTTCTGCCCTGTGCTGCTGGCGTAATTCTCTGGCTCCCCTTTCCCCCATGCTCCTCTGGGCTCTCGCTGCCTTGAGAAGTGGGGGGTGGTCCTCAGCCTTTCTCTGACAGGCAGGAGGTTGTCTCTGCTGGACCGTGAAGGCACCCCCAGCCCTAAGCTTCACCCATGCCCATCCACACCAAGCCAGTCTGGGGGATATGGGCAATTTGTTTCCCTAAAGCCTGTGAGGGTGGCATCCACTCCTGTGTCCGCTGGGTTGAGGCTACTCAGCTCCCTGAGCATTCTGCCAGTGTTTTCTCTGCAGATGCCTGAGGAATGAAGCAGTCACCAGAGGTCAGGGTGTCTCCGTGCGGTACTATGGCTCTGTGGTTTATGGTGGTATCTGGTGGGGTTTGAGGGGAGGTTCTCAGTGTTTAGGAAAAGTGTAAAAATTGTCATGTTTAGAAAGCACGCAATGGGAGCTCCCAGAGGAGGCTCGGGGTGCCCTCCAGTAGGGTGTCCACAGGTGGGCTGGCCACAGTTGCTCTTTGGACCAGCATTTCCAAGCAAGTGGTGAGTGTACCAAAGGGACTTTACAGAGTCGGTAGGTGTTGGGAAAAATGGGCTGCTGGCCAGCCGCTGAGGCCAGGTCAGGCAGGGAGGAGTGTGAGGCTGTCTCGGTCAGCTCGGCTGCCCTGACAGAACTTGTGGCTGGTGGCAGGTGCTTGAAGATGTGAGTCTGAGGTCAGAGTACCAGCCTGGCAGTGCACTCCTTCCTGGCCTGCACATGACAGCCCTCTTGGTGGGGGAGAGAGAGTGTGCTCTGGGCTGTGTCCTGTTCTACGAGGACACCAATCTCCTGGGTAAAGGCTTCACTTTGTGCCCACATGCACTCATGGGCAGCTTGTTGGGAGCTGGAGGTGGAGAACCCGGGGAAGGCCCAGGGTACCAGCCTGGGAGTCCGTAGGCCGATCACAGAGACCCACAAGCATGGTGGTTGCTGGACTTCACCCGTGCATGGCAGGGTGTCCTGGGAGTCTCTGCCAGCCTGACACCAACTTGAGCGCCTTTGGCACGTCCTGCATTTTTGCCTTTGCAGGTGACCCTCAGTGAGTCTCAGACAAGCTGTATCGTGTGGGTTCTGCAGGGTCAGGGCCCTCATTGGGTGGATGGGAACTGAAGTTGCAAAGAATAGTCCATCAGTTTCTAGGAGGTGAAAAAAAGCTGGTTGGTGTGTTGGGAGGTGCGAGTTGTTTAAAATGGCTTAAATATGTCTACAATGAATCATTCAATTAGATATTTTAAGAGAAATGTTTAAGTGGTTAAATAACTCTACAATATTCTAGATAGTTTTAGTAATTTTATATTGTTGATATTTTTGCTATTTAAAATTATTTGACAAAAAGAATCATCTTTGCCATAGCTGAGAAATTAATTTTAGTCAATTCTCAACCACGCACAGACTGAGCCTTTAAAAGTACAATGCTCCAACACATGTCAGGAAGTGTGATTCACCACAGAACAGAGGCAAAAACAAAGACCACATGATCATCTCAATAGATGCAGAAAAAGCATTTGCTGAAAGTAAGCACCTTTTATGATAAAACCCCTCAGCAAACTAGGCACAGAAGGAACATGTCTTAAGAATACAAAAGCCACAGATGACAGACCCACAGCCAACTTCATACAGAGTGTGGAAAAGCTGAAACATTCCCACAGTCACCACTTCTGTCCAACACAGTGCTGGGAGGCCCAGCCAGAGCAACGGGCCAGAGAAAGAAAGGAAGGGTGCCCCCGTCAGGACAGAGGAGGGCAGACCATTGCTTTTTGCTGATGATGTGCTCTTATACCTAGACAGCTCCAGAGACCACCAAGAGACTCCTAGAATTGATAAATTCACCACATTCTCAGGTTACTAAATCAGTGTCCACAAATCAGCAGCATTCCTATATACCAACAACAGTCAGGCTGAGGGTCACATCAAAGACTCAATACCTTCCACTACAGCTGCAAAGAAAATGAAACACCTAGGAATATACTTACCCAGTGAGGTGGAAGATGTGCACAAGGGCACTAAAAGCACTCGTGAAAGAAATCAGCGACAGATAGATGACACAGACAGGTGGGGAGATGCACCATGCTCAGGGATCAGTAGCATCAGCATCACTAAATGGCCATACTGCACACGCACACACACAGACGCACGTGCACAGATGTGCACATGCACAGACACACACACAGACACACATGCACAGACATGCACACGCACAAACGCACACACACAGACACGTGCACAGACATGCACACGCACAGACACACACACAGACACGTGCACAGACACGCACACACACAGAAGCACACATAGACATACGTGCACAGACATGCACACGCACAGAAGCACACACACAGACACGTGCACAGACATGCACAGGCACATACAGACACATGTGCACAGACATGCACACGCACAGACGCACACACAGACTCGTGCACAGACATGCACACGCACAGAAGCA
>NW_003852470.1:795054-799239 GCF_000181295.1 Otolemur garnettii | reverse complement strand
ACAGACATGCACACGCACAGAAGCACACACACAGACACGTGCACAGACATGCACATGCACAGGCACATACAGACACATGTGCACAGACATGCACATGCACAGATGCACACACAGACACACGTGCACAGACATGCACATGCACAGACACACGTGCACAGACATGCACATACAGAGACAGACACAGACATGCACACGCAGATGCACACACACAGACATGCACATGCACAGACACACGTGCGCAAACATGCACATGCACAGACACACACATAGACACGTGCACAGACATGCACATGCACAGACACACGTGCACAGACATGCACACACAGACAGACACAGACATGCACACGCACAGACGCACACACACAGACATGCACATGCACAGACACACATGCGCAAACATGCACACGCACAGACGCACACACAGACACATGTGCACAGACATGCACACGCACACACAGACACACGTGCACAGACATGCACACACACAGAGACACACGTGTACAGGCATGCACACGCACACACATGGACAGACACATGTGCACACACTCACACAGACACACATAGACATGCGTACATACAAACACAGGTGCACCATAGGGACGACTCAGACATAAACAGGAATGCATCAATGTCTTTTGCAGCAGGGGTCTGCAGGGGTCTGTGTTGAGCACAGCATGTCAGGAGTGGAACACGAGCACCACATGTCCTCACTGCTAATTGGGAGCTAATCGTGGGCACAGAGAAGTACACAAGAAGAGGAGAGGGTGTGAGGGGATGAGGATGAAAGCTGATTTAGTGGCACAGTGAACACGATAGTGGAACCTTTGTAGCTGACCACCCTGCTCTGACCACCTCCTTCAGTCGACTGATTTTCACACACCAGGCGTGAGCCACACGTGTGTCAGTACCGTCGGCCTCGCTCCTTATGGTGACCCCTCCCTGTGTTGGCCGTTTGTTGCAGTCCCTTACAGAGGTTTTACTGTATTTGGGAGACTGGCGTGCTAAAACCGTAATAAAAGGTACTCTTGTGACAAAAACTTTTGCAACCCCTTAATATTTTGAAATTTAAAAAATAAATAAAAGTACAGCACTGAAGATTTTAGCATAGCTTTCAGTGGTTAAAAAATAGAAAAGAAAACCAACTTTTCAGCATAATAAAATTTATAGAGGTGATGTGACTGATGTCTCTAGCTGAATCACATCAGCTCCTGTGGTACAAAAAAAGCTAATTGTGTGTGGCGTTGCTCATGGGTGCTCTCTGCCACCTACCCTGCCACTGAGACCCTCCCAGGTGTCCTAGGAAAGCTCCTCTTGCCATTTAGAGGTGTGCACAGCTGGACGTGTGATTTCTGAGTCTGTGGCTCTCCCCATGTCTTCATCTAACCTGCAGTGTCCTGGGCCTGCAGCTGTTCCTGGAGCCACCAGTGGCCCCTCTGGGCAGAGTGGAGCCTCCATGGTTGGGGGCAGTGCTCCTCTCCACCTGTCAAAACAGTAAGACACCATTTTCAAAGCCTAAAAAATTGATTTTTATGGCTCTTCTTGTAATTCTCTTTTTAAATTAGGCACACGATATTGATGTGGGCCGACTTTTTCATAATAGCTAGTGACAAGGTAATTAATTTTAAAACAACTCTGTTTTTCTCTTGCTCCAAATGGCACTATATTGAAATTAAAAGTGAGCTTCGTGAGGGCAGCAAGCCTGGGCACTCAGGTGATTGCCTTGGCCGTGACAGCCCCTTTGTCTTGCCACACGACCTCTAGCGATGGTTGTTGTTATTAATTGGCTCAGGCTTTTATATCAAAAAGAGCAGGGCAAGGAAAGTACGATGATGCTCAGGTTTTAATGATAGTCTTGCAGGATTCTAGTCATGTGGGCTGAAATCACTCCACCAGGTTGCTGCAGGCTCACCTGGCATGGCACCTGGTGGCTTTCTCTGAGAGGGTAGTGGCCAGGCTGGTCAGTGGGCAGCAGCCCACACCCCAGTGGCATCAGGAGGGGCTCAGGAGGCCATGCATTCTCTTCTCCCCAGTATCCTGGAACTTTGTGATGACTGTTCATTCAGATGTTAACACTGAAATGTAGGACTGGGCCTGGCAGCTCACACCTGTGATCCTAGCACTTTGGGAGGCTGAGGCGGGAGGACCATTTGCGCCCTGTATTCGAGTCTACAGTGAGCTGTGGTGATGCCATTGTACTCTAGCCTGGGCAATAGAACAAAAACCTGTTTCTAAAAAACAAAATAATATGAAACAAAAACTGAAATCTGTTAGTTTTTTAAGAAAGAAATTGGAATTTACATTTAATTCAGCCAAATAGTCATTTGCTTCTGTGATTTACCCTTAGAGCAGGTGTCCTCATACTATGGCCCGCAGGCCACGTGCAGCCCACCTAGGACATTTATCCTGCCCACCGGGTGTTTTTGCCGCCCCCGCCTGTCTTGCTTAGCAGCCAACTCGTCCCGGGGCCCACAGTTCGGCCCTCCAACAGTCTGAGGGACAGTGAACTGGCCCCTTGTTTAAAAACTCTGAGGACCCCTGATCTAGAGTGTCACCCACTTATGTTTCTTCCCTTCCCTCAGAAGTTGGTACTGTTGTTGAAATGGATGGATGCTTGGCCAGAATCTGATACTCCTGGTGTGAGGGCCACAAAGGTGATGGCCACCTTGGAGCTTGCTCTGGTGTGCTTCTCCTGGACGCTCTTTGCCAGCTGTCCTCACCTACCTCCCTCAGGTGTGATTTGCATTTCCCCTCCCAGGGGGGCCGGGGATGTGGCAGCAACTTCTCAGGGCTCTGCACAGTCTCTGCGCCCTCCCTGACCATGGGAGGTGTGGAGCAGGCCCCTTTTCCAGCACAGAGCTTGAGCGTGGTTTCCATGCCCTGTGCTAGAGTGGATTTGGGTCTCTGAAACTAAGATTTAATCTAAAGGAATTTGATTCAAGGAACAGTTCAGATGTGATGGCCGGGTTCACTGTGTGCACTGCCTGGCATGCACTCGGCACATCAGGTGCGTCCCGTGAGGCTTCTGTGCCGGCAGAAGGGATACTGGGTGACAAGGCTTCATGAACATGACACATTGCTTCTGAGACAGGTCTTCTTTTCTGCAGTCACGTGTGGCATGGTTAACGCACCTGGTGTTCACCAGTGTCATAGAAGCCTGAGTGTGAAAGAGAGGACTTGGCAGCAAGCTTGGGTCTGGGTCCTGCGCTCTCTGTTTTCTCTGGGGACCGGAGCCTGTTAGATGCTTCTAACAGGCACATGCCGGCAAAGTGTGGCAGGACAAAGTGCAGCTATCTCACCCTTTGAAGTGCCCCTCCCCAGGAAGGGTGATTTCCCTTCTTCCCTGCAGTCACCCTTGAGCACAGGATCAAGCAAGGGGTTTGCTGTGTTTTTGTCTTTCTTTAAAAAATAAAGAAAGGAAAGAAAACAGAGCCCCGTTTGACCAAGTACCCAGCTGGGAGGAGGGTATGTGAGGCTGACTGAGCTCTCCAATTCCCACTTCACCCTGGATCCCAATGATAGGTTGGGGTCCCCTGTCCCCGCATTCCTCTGGATTTGCTTCTGGGGGAGCATTTTAGGGCAGCTTCTGTGAGCAGAGTGGTGCTTCTGACCACCCCACAGCTGCCCTGGGAGCCCCACACAGAGGTGGTGGAGAGGGAGCTCACAGAGCAGCTTGAGCCCAGCCAGAGCCCTTGCTGCCCTAGATCCCTCAGCTACCCACAGGTGTCTTGCTGCTGAAGCTCTGAAGGTGAAGCTTTGGGATCTGGGCCACACCAGGAGTGTCTAAGTGGACAGGCCAATGCCCTGAGCAGGGAGAGCACCGGGCCCGGGAGCCCAGAGGGTACATCTGAGATGCTGTGAGGGGCAGCCCACCAGTGCTACAGAGGCTGGCCCCTGTCCTCTGGCCTTTGACTATACCTCTGCATTTCTGCGAAGGGTCCCTCTCTCACTGCCAGGTTCTGCCCCTCCACAGGATACCCCATTTTGTGCCCTCTGCTGCATGGGTCCTTTTGCCCAGTGGGTGCTACTCTCCAGAGGCCAGAAACCAGCACCGTGAGGAACCGTGCATGGTGGTTTTAAAAAAGAGCAGCGTGCAGGGCTGTGGCAATCCTGCTCCATGGTACCTCCCATCCTCAGGCTGGCGGACTCGGCAGGGCTGTGGCAATCCTGCTCCATGGTACCTCCCAT
>NW_003852470.1:790642-794881 GCF_000181295.1 Otolemur garnettii | reverse complement strand
GGCTGGCGGACTCGGCAGGGCTGTGGCAATCCTGCTCCATGGTACCTCCCATCCTGGGGCTGGCGGACTCGGCACCTTCCGGGGTGGGGATATTAGAGGATGTCATGTTCATCTGCTGGGCTGACTCCATCCACAAGGCAAAGGACATTACTGTCTCCTCCCCCCACTGAGCTGTGTGCCCTTTACCTGCACCCCAACCTCCTGTGAGGCAGGAACCCCTCCGAACTGAGACCCCCAACTCCCATGAGGCAGGAGCCCCTCCAAAGCAAGATCCCCAACCCCATGAGTCAGGAGCCCCTCCTGACCAAGCCCCCCAACTCCTGTGAGGCAGGAGCCCCTCTGGACCAAGACCCCAGACCACATGAGGCAGGAGCCCCTCCAGACCAGGACCCCCCAACCCTGTGAGGCAGACAACCTCAAAGTGCCTGAACTGACTGCCTTGTGACTTGCAAGAGAGCTTTTAAGGAGCCAATATAGGAATTGTTTTCTTCTAAAGATGTTTCACAGTAGACAATAAATATTTTTTAAAGGCAGTGGAAATGGGTTCTTGCTGAAAGGCTATGGGCCGCCTAAAGGCTGTGTGTACCCCCATGGACTCAGCCAGGCCAGGAGGTCTTGGGTGAGGAGGCTGAGGGTTCTGAGCAGGCTGAGCCCTTGGTGTCCTATGGTCCTCACCCCTGGCTGCCCTTCTTATGTGGAAAGTTTTCATTTTAATACAAGCTAGTGAAATTACTGGCCATTGCATTAATAATAACAATTTCTTCAAAAATGTCTTTTATCTCCAAGTTAATGTTAAAGTTGAAAGCAACTCCAATTAAAAATTGTGGGCTTTGGTAAGAAGATAACAGTGATTAATTTGCAAGACGAATTTGAAAATAGCTGAGACTATTTTTAAAGCATTGTCGGCTCGGCGCCTGTGGCTCAAGTGGCTAAGGCGCCAGCCACATACACCTAAGGTGGCGGGTTCGAATCCAGCCCGGGCCACCAAACAACAGTGACGGCTGCAACCAAAAAATAGCCTGGCGTTGTGGCGGGCGCCTGTAGTCCCAGCTACTTGGGAGGCGGAGGCAGGAGACTCGCTTGAGCCCAGGAGTTGGAGGTTGCTGTGAGCTGTAATGCCACAGCCCTCTACCCAGGGGGACAGCTTGAGGCTCTGTCTCAAAAAAAAAAAAAAAAAAAAAAAAAGCATTGTCAACAAGGAAGATTTCCCTATAAAAAGTCATATTAATTAAAAGTGTGCAGGAATAGATAACAAGATCTATAGAAAAAACAGTCTCAGAAGGACTAGTGCCACTGGGGATTCCATGCTGTGTTTCCAACTTGGTGGGGAGAGGGTTGAACATTTAATAAGTGGTGCAGATCAATTGGCCGTCCACTTGGGAAATCAATAAACTGAGATCCCTACTACATGCTGTAATTCCAGATGGATTAAAGGATAACCCTAAAACTCCACCATAATGCTAAGAGGAGGAGGAGGGGACTCTGTACTTGGGGACAGGGGAGGCACATCAGCCCCGGAGTGGACATGCGTCAGGAGGGTAGAAGCTCACGCCTGGCAAGAGCAACGGCACAGTGAGGAGAGATGGCAGCAGACAAAGGATTTCTTCACAGGATTTACAGGGAAATTGCTGGAATTTAGAAAGAAACAGCAGGGAGCAAAATAGGCTGTGAGCACGTGGGAACCAAGACACGCAGGCCTCAGTCGCACATGGGAGGCGCCCCGCTCTGGGTGAGCCAGGGCATACTGGTCAGGGAAAAATGAAGTTAATGAAATGATGTTGACTCCACCATTCTGTCAGAAGGTGAGGACTGCCCTGCGGCTCAGCCGCCTGCCCCTGGCCTGGAGCCTCCAGAGGTACAACTTTGTTCTTCCACCTGGTGGTGATGTGCTTGAGAAGCCACTGTGGGGCCACAGCAGGGACAGGGCAGGACACTTCCACTCCTTGGTCAGCTCTTACATCTCAAGCTAAAAGACCCAGTTTGAAAAGGCTGCATCAGGGAGTATGGGCTGCTCTGTGCCCTGGGGCCTGCACTTGGCACTCTGGCCCCAGCCCTGGGAAGGCACAGTGCCGACCCATTTTTTTTTCTTTAGGGACGGAGTCCTACTTTTGTTGCCCTCGGTAGAGTTCTGTGGTGTCATAGCTCACAGCAACCTCCAGCTCTGGAGCTTAGGCAATTCTCTTGCCTCAGCCTCCCAAGTAGCTGGGACTACAGGCGCCCATCACAATACCCAGCTATTTTTTTTGTTGCAGTTTGGCCAGTGCCGTGTTCGAAGCTGCCACCCTTGGTATATGGGGCTGGCGCCCTACTCACTGAACCACAGGTGCCACCCCTCTTCCCCCCCATGCATTCTTTTTTAAAAGTCCATCTCTAAGTGCAGTGTGTTTGAGAAAGTGCCCCGGAGCTCCCAGCCCTGAGCGCCACGCGGTGTCCCACAGCAGGTGGCGTCAGTGAGGCCAGAGATGGCCAGAGACGGGTGCTGTGCAACCGAAGTTTCCTCTCCTGCTCTCCAGTCCACTGGTGTCTTGTTAGCAAATGCCATGTCACAGACAGTTCTCACTTTGTTCTCAGCAGCCTCATAGACAGTGGTATTCGGTGGCCATGACCCACACTGTCAGAGTAGAAGTCTGGGGCTTGAGAGGTGGCTTAGAAGTTTGCACCATGATCGTAGTTGGACAGTTGCCATGTGCATGTTTTCCAGGGGGAAAATCTTTGTGAAGCAGATTATGGTTGGTTTAAAAATGTGGAAGATTTTTTTCAAAAATGTTTTTCGTGATACCTAGCTAAAATACACATGCACACATACATCTGTGCAGCCGTGTTCCTTTATCACTTTGAAAGCTCCATGTGGGCACCAGAACATGGTGGGCCTGTGTGCCCAACACTTGGCAGTGCAGAGGCCATGCAGAGTGGCGTCAGGCAGGGCCACCCGGGGCGTGTGGGTGCCTCCAGCAGGTGCCTTCACGGGATGTGCCTCCCACCAGTTTGCTCCCGCTCCTCCCTCACTTGGTGTTTTCTTATTCAAGCATCTCTGCCCGGCCCTTTGTCCTTCTCAGTGGGGCCACAGTTTCCACGAACTGAGCAGCACACACGTGTCTGTGTTGGAGAGAGCGAGAGCTGCGTGGTGCTCCTGGGTTGAAGTTCCAGGGCACAGAGCAGCAGAAGATGACAGAGGATGTGTGGTGGGACATGTGGCCTGGTTGGCATCAGCACCGTCCATGACTTGTGTCCCTTTTTCCCCAGAATCATCGATCAGAGGTTCGAGAAAGTGTCCTACTTCGTCTTTGGTGATTTCAACTTCAGGCTGGATGCCAAGTCTGTTGTGGAGGTAGGTGCCATCCCCTATCCTCCAGGCCTTGCAGCACAAGGACTCCTTAGATGCGAGAGAGCAGGAGTGTCCCCCTCTCGGCCAGTCACGCTGTCCCCAGCCCCACTGGTGTGTCTGGAAGGCAGAGGCTCCTGGTGAAGAGACACTACTGTGGGCCTAGTCCTGGGTTGGGGCCCGTCAGTGCCACAGAGCTGTAAAAGCCTCTTCCTGACTGTGTGCACGGAGCCCCTCTGTCTGATTTGATGATGGTGTCCCCTCTTCACCTTTGGGAGCTCAGAGCTGGTATGTGGCTGCTGGGTGCACTCATGGCCTATGGCAAAAAGCTTGGCATCAAGGTCAGACTCATTAGCAGGGGTTGCCAGGTGGGAAATGGAGCCTGTGTAGAGGCGCAGGGCTGACTTTCCCAGTGGTAAGGCCCCACCTGTGGCCTTGGGAGCAGTTCCTTGCTCTGGAGTGTGCAGCTGAGAACTGTTAGGCCTCCAGGCCATCCCCCGCTGGTTCTTCTGTGATCATGCATCTCCTAGGGAAATAGGAGTGGGCCTGACAGGAGGGTGGGGCTGCAGGAGAACACCCTGAAGACATAGCAGTCCATGAAGGTGCTTTTCCCAGTGGAGTCTCAGCTCCAAGCAGTGTCACATGTTAACCTTCCATCCTCAACATCCTAAGACACAACTGAGCAGGCTTTTGCTGGACCTAAGTCCCTTTGGCTGATGGAAATGAGCAGTGTGCAGTAAAGTCTTCCTTTTGTATTTAATGAGGCTGATAGTGCCCACCAGCAAGACTCTGCCACCTGTGTGCAGATGCCTGGCAAGACTCTGCCACCTGTGTGCAGATGCCCGGCAAGGCCGTGCCACCTGTGTGCAGATGCCCGGCAAGACTCTGCCACCTGTGTGCAGATGCCCGGCAAGGCC
>NW_003852470.1:781349-790567 GCF_000181295.1 Otolemur garnettii | reverse complement strand
ACCTGTGTGCAGATGCCCGGCAAGGCCGTGCCACCTGTGTGCATATGCCCGGCAAGGCCGTGCCACCTGTGTGCAGATGCCCGGCAAGGCCGTGCCACCTGTGTGCAGATGTCTGGCTTCACAGTGGTTTCTCCTGAGTGTTCAGTGGTGCCTGGGGGAGACCTGGCTTCACTGCCTATGTGGGGAAGACAGGGACCTGTGCATTGGGCAGGGTTGCAGTGCACCTGTGGTTTTTAAATACATACCAATTTCATCGGGACCCTAAATCATGGGTTTCTTTCTCTCCTTGGGGGGTGCAGAGTGAATCAGCCCAACTGCCCCCTGCTGGGGCTATGCCTGTCCTCACTGAAATCTCTGTCCTTGTGTATGAGGCTGTTCAGGGCACGAGACTGGAGGGTTGCAGAGACCAGGCCCCTTTCTGAGGTCTCCTGTGCTCAGGCTGAGCTACGGGGCTGTACAGGTCAGGTTGGGCCAGATCGGAACCCTCCTTGAGTGTCTGCACAGAGGGTCTGTCCTCGCCCGGAGGCCTCCGCTCTGACCAGCAGTGAAAAGCAAAGAACCCTTGAACGACCAGAGCTGATCAATGTGGAGCACCAGCGATCAGGAAAAGGTCAGAGGAGCCTTGAGAGTGGCCCTTTCTCCCACAGAACAAATGCCACGAGAAAGGGCAGCGCAGCCTCACTTGGCTGGAGTCTCCACCAGGCAAGGGTCTGGGTTGACTGCGAGTGCCAGGCTGGGGCCGGAGCCACTGAGCCTCAAGGGTGCCCTGTGGGGTGGGGAAGAAACAGCTCAAGGATGGAGTCTTTTTCTCACAAGTGGGAAAGCAAGACAGCGTCTGCCATGCGTTGTGTGTGGAGGTGGGTGGGCCCCTTCCTGTGCTCCACTGCCTCCCCGCTAGGGATGCTGCTCAGAAGGCCTACAGACTGGCCTCAAGGGCTGAGAGGACATGCTAGCCTCAGCCCTGCGCTCCTGGGGACATCTGTGTCCTCTGATTGAGTGGGTCACCCCACAGGTGGTGTCTGATGGCCCAGGTCAGAGTAGAGGTGCTTAGTGCACAGTGGTGGACACCATGGTCAGTGAGGGCAGGTCTGGGGAAAGTGTGTCTATCACAGTGCAGAGCATCTCACAGGATGGAATGTTCTGGAAATGCAGACAGGTGCTGTGGCAGCACAGGTGTCTCAAGCCAGGTAGGTGTGGCGTTTCATGTGCGGAGGGCAGTTGACCTCCTCTGAGAATAAGGGCAGAAACTGATTTTCACATCTGTGGCATCCCAGACAGGCCTGTGGGTTCGTCGTGGGGATCCAAACCCTGGGCAGCCCCACAGTCCTCCCTTGGTTCTGGGCTGGCAGAGCATCCCCCTGTGCCCTTAGCACCTCACTCAGGGCCCGCTGTCACGCCTGCCAGCAAAACCCAACAGAAATTAGATAGATCCTTCCCCAAAACAATGCAAGAAGTGAGCACAGTAGATTAAGCACAGGGCTATCGGCATGCTGGGCAATGCAGTCCAGGCCCTCTGCAAAGGGGCCGGGGGGTGGGGGCAGCAGGGACTGACCCAGAGTCTGGCCAGCACCAGCCTGTGAGAGAGGCTCTTGTGTGTACCGCGCAGAGATCTGTCCTCAGAGCAGTTTCAGATGCAAATGAACATAAACCAGCTCGCAGAGCAGAGCTAAGCTGAAAAGATGGTTCTGTGATCAAGTTTGGCTCTGCTTAAGCCATAATTAAAACATACACAAATTAAACAGGATTACCGTGTGCCATCTAATAGGCCGTGCGTCACCACACTGATTAATGTTGCAGCCTCCAGCTCATCCCTGCCGCTGGCATTGTTGAGAGGGTATGTTTTATGCCTTGTGCGGTGGCAACTGGCAGCTGGGACACTCAGCTGGCCATGGTGACAGAGAGTGACGGCTGTGCCAGGCACGCCCGTCGCGGTGTGGCCCAGCTGCATGCCGCACCTGCCCTTCATCACCTCCCAGCAGTGATGGTGATGGATGTGTTTTTGAAGGCTGGTGGCCATTTTTAAAAATCGGTTGCCAACTACTGACAGGTACACCCAGGTGCCAGCTGGGCTGCTGAGGGTGGGGGGCTGTGACAGCACTGACATCTCAGAAGCCATCTTCAGGGAGAGGCTGATGAAGCAAAAAGGTACCACGAGAGCCAGAGGGGTCCCAGCCCTGACTCTGCTGGGCAGGATGGCAGTGCATGCCCCACATATTACCCCCACTGCTCCAGGGAGCCAGGGATCCTCTGCCCAGACTACAGACAGTCCTGATGTTCAGCTCCCTTCCCTCAGGTGCAACTGCGTCCTGAGCAAGGAGGTGACATCGCAAGAGTCTGGATGCCAGACTCTTCGCAAGCCCCTCTGCACACAGGTCCCTCAGGCCATTCTCACACTGGACGCAGGAGAGGCCAGGATCCACTGGAGCCCCTGGCCAGCGTACCAAATGGAGGCCAATGGGTCCACCTTGGCCTCAGCCTACCAGGTCCTTGGAAGCCCTGTATGGCTCGTGGCTTTGCCCATATGGTATCAGTGAGCTGTGCATATTGGGAGCCCACCTCGGCCTGGTGCTGTGGGCACTGTTTGTTACCAGGGGTCATCTACTCCAGCTCCCATGGAAGACGATTCTGCGATCTTCAACTTAATCTTACAGGTTCAAATGTGTACACAGCCATTTTGGGCAAATGTCAGTGGTTGTCAAGGTTTTCATCCCAAACTGGGACCTGGTGTGGAGACTGATGCTGTGTGGCCCAGGGGCACAGTTCTCGCCACATGCCCAGGGGCGCTCAGGACCTGGGGAAGCTGTGGCAGCCTCCTCCCCCGCTGCCACTCCCAGGTCGTGCAGACACCCACCTTGCATACAGGAGGCTGTCACTGCTTTGAAGGATGGGGGACCTTGTGCAGTGCCTGGGCCAGACTATGCTGCTCACCCTATTGCTTGGATTTTTAGAGTCTTCGTTTAAAATAACAATGGCAACAACAGAATTATTAATTTAAATCACAAAACATATTTGAAAATTACTATCTTTAAAAAGAGGCTTCTGTGTCTGTTTCTAATCAGGGTCTGTCACCTCAACCAGAAGAGGAAAGTCCCACTCAGCAGTAGCGATCATTTGGGGTTTGGGGCTGGAGGGGTTTTCTTCTAGGACGTTCATCCTGCAAACATTAGCCCATATTTCCAACTCTAAGACCAGTGTCAAACATCATTATTCTCACTTTATAGATAAGGAAGCAAAGGCGTGTGGACCCTGCCTGCTACTCTGTAGCTGCCAGACAGTGCCCTACTGGTCAGCTCAGAATTGTTTCTCTCCTAATTTTTCATGCATTTTTCTGTAACTTTTACAAGTTTTTTAATTTTCATCTTTATTTTAAAATTACTTTCTGCCTGCCCTTAGGGGAAGTTAGGGCATGGACAGTCCTCCATGCCAGGCCTGGTGGGCTGTCAGAGAACACCGCCCGTGTGCAGAGAGCCTCACCCAGCCCTGTGTGTGTGTCCCCACTGCCACATTCACACAGCTCCAAGGAGAAGCTGGGGGCCCTGGGACAGGGATAGGGTCTGCATTCCCCTCCAGCCCCACCTGAAGCAGCCCAAGGACCGTGGGAGTCTCACTTCCAGTCCGGGTGGCGCTGGCCTGTTAGTGTCCAGGCCTCAGGCCACAGCAGAGGGTGTGCCCAGTCACTGTTCCAGACATGCGCTGAGGAGGAGCCCGAGCTGCTCTGTTCTGGAAGTCGGCTGTGCTCACTCTCCCTAGTGTGGGAGCAGGCAGAGCCTGGGAGTAGTCTGGACATGAAAGGGTCTTTATGATAAGCTGTTGTTCTGGCAAACAACTTACAGTGAGCAGCCGAGGATGGGAAGCCCCCCCCACGCTGCTCAAACTCACCCAAGACAGGGCTTTTCACAGGCCTTGTTCCCAGCCCTCCACTCGCAGTGAGGTCAGTGCAGGGGGCTGTGCATCTAGGCCTTGTCCCCACGGTCACAAGCAGATCCGCCTCCTCCAGGGGCCGTGGGTCTTCCAGGAAATCCTTTGAAAAGATGAGTTTGCTGGCAGGGCCTCTTTGGGAAGTCAAAATAGGTGAAATGGGCTATGTGGGCAGATCCTGACAGGAACAGGCAGTGGCTATCTGGAGTGAGGACAGAAAAGCCAGCCTGACAGCCCAGCTCCTACAGCCTCAGACCCTGGACAGTCACTCTCTGTGTCAGGCAGACCACCCCAACCCTAAGAACCAAGGAAATTTTCATCGTGGACTCTTCTTTGCAAAACCAAGAAAGGTTTTGCTCATGCTGAGCGCCTGGTGCAGGCCCTCTCCTGGGGAAGGGACAGTGGGCCTGCTGCCCTCTGCCTCCAGCTACCACAGTACGTCTCCTGTGCCCTGAGGCCCTGACACAGGCGGGAGGGCCTCCAACCAGGTGCCTGGGTTTCACTGGTGCACCCACTGGAGCCCTGTGGGGGTGATATGCAGGCTGTCCAGCTGGAGTCTGGACCAGGGATTTTATTCCTGTTTTCCAGGTTCTTGGGCTGACCTCCACCTCACTGAGCTGAAAGGGCACTGCTCAGGGGCCTGGGTGTGACCAGGTCCAGGTGGTCACCGCCCCACTAGGGATGGTGCTGTGCCACCAGTGGCCTGACCTTACTGCCCTAGTTGGGGACACAGTGTTCTCTGGCCCCTGCCACCCTCTAGACTCACACCACAACAGGGAAGGGTCAGGTTCAGAATCCCTGAACATAGCATGTGCCACAGAGGAGGCTGGACCCTGCCAGAAGTAATTCTAGATCACCAGTATGTGCAATTTCTACTCGTAAGTGAGACTAGGAGGGCTGGCATTGCCCATACCCTGGTAAATTCTGGCCTCTGACCTCTGCAGGGATCTGGTGGCCTCAGCAGTGGTGCCCTCTGGGGTCTGGGCCCTGGTGTCTGCTGGCTGGGGCAGCCAAATGCATGGGTGCTCCCTGACAGGGCTATGGGGACGGCCAGAGGCCTCATGGAGATGCCCTGTCCTCACCGTGCCTCACGTGACGAGCACTTCAGAGCCATCCGGATGCTCAGCGACTTGCTGATTACCCTGAGTTCTGCTCCAGGAATGTGTTCAGGACATGAAAGGGCATCTGTAGAACTAACTTATCTTGTGCCCCTAAAACCCAGGTAGAAGTCCTCAGGGCTCAGGTGCCCGTCCGCAGGGCTGAACTCCTGGCTCTTCCCTCCCAGCGTCGGGCTGACTTGCGAGGGCAGTGTCCCCCTGTGGTTTTAAGGGTGGGACTGGACCATCCAGGCACACGAGGGCCACCCCCTGTGGATTCAGGGGCACGCTGTGTGGTGGAACATGAATTTATACTAATGTCAACATGGCTGTGGGAATTGTTTGTGGTGTGCATAAAGTGTTCATGCCCTGGAGTCAGTTCTGATTTCCGTTGTCATTCAGAAAGTAAACTTGAAAACTAATGATTCTCCATTAATTGTTGAGGAAGTCCATGTATTACTCAGGTCTCTGCTAACCACCTTCCAGAAAGCCTTGTCACCACCGCTGCCTGAGAGCTGGTGCAAGGAATGTATATGTGACCCTCTCATGGCTAGAAGTTCACCACAGCTCATAGGATAAGAATGATGGGACAGTGGCCAGTGACGGTCAGCCTCCCCGACTATTGATGGCGTCACCTTCACAGCACTTGCCACCCCAGGGTCATGTTTCTTTCTCCTCTTGGTGGTTGCCTGGGGAGGGGAGAGAAGGGACAGCCTACCAGTCCAGTGGCAAAGATGTAGGCAGGCTTCCGGGGGCCCGGTGGGGCAGCTCAGCATCCAGCCAAGACCAGCACAGCACAGGTGACAGCACCTAAGGTGAAACATCTGAGTGACCTCATCCATGGGTCCCCAGCACTTGTCACATCCAGGACTGGGGTGCCCCACAGGGAAGGTGGAGGTTGATTCAGCAGCTGACACAGGCATCCTTCTGAACTACAGGTCCCCTTGGAGAGGGTGTCCACCTAATGAGAGCACTCACTTGTACAGAGCTTGGGGGGCAGATGCAGGGTGGGAGGGGAGCTCCTTCCAGGTCTCTGGGTTTCAGTGGAGAAGGCCCTGTTCCCAGAGGGTGACCATCACAGGGGCTGGCTGGTGCTTCAGCCCAGAGCAGTGGTGTATGGCACTGTTAGAGCTTGCAACCGGCTGCTTTCAGACCGGGCAGAGGTGGCCAAAGGAGGGCTAGGCCTCGGCAAAGTCCCTGCAGTGAGCAGAGTTCAGGATGTCCCCACCCTGGAGGCAAAAGCCCACAGCTGTGCTCCCGTCTGTGCCTCAGCCCCAGCCTCGCAGGAGAAGGCTGCTCACGCCGTCCTCAGAGGGGAGGCCAACAGGACATGTGAGCTCAGCAACAGTCAGATCTCATGCCTGGCAAGCACAGGCTACTGCCTGCTGGCCCCATGTCCACTTGCAGAGATGCCTGTTTAAGGCTGCTTCCCTGACAAGCCACGCCGTAGGTGTGCCCATGAGCATCTGCTTGTGGCTGAAATCTGGCCGCCTGCCCATGCCTCTCCCTGCTTTGTCCACGGCCTTTGTTCCTGATTTCATGCTGTCGGGAGTCTGCATGTTTTCCCGCATGAAGTTGTCAGAGGGATAAAAGCTAAGGAGCAGGGTCACAGTTAGAGGGATGGGCATGGAGAATTGGTCAGAGGAATGTTCAGGCCACCCTCCATGGGACAGGGAGCAGGTCCAAGCAGAGACTGTGGGCTCTGCTGCTGCTCCCAGCCTGTCCAAAAAGGGCCAGGCCAGCCATTTGGTGAGAACCACACTCTCTTCAGGACAGGGCTGCTTCGTCCTCAGTGACAAGGATAGCTTCTAAGTGAAGCTATGATCTGTGTGGCTCACACTGCCAGTCCCTTAGGCAGAGGGGGCACCATTTGCAGTTCTCTGGAGTGCTGGCATGGCCATCAAGAAACCTCCAGTGAGAACTGTGGGGCACTCGGGTGCCGACGCCACCCTCCAGCCTGGCTAAGGACTCACGCAGATGGCGCCTCGCTGCCTGGGGACCATCAGGCCAGGCCACATCTGACCTGCTTGGGCCATGGTGCAGACCATGACCCAGTGGGCAGTCGACTTGGCAGCCCCAAATGCCATCCTCAGTGCCCTATCTGCTGCAGCGTGGGGTGGGCAGGTCTCTTGTCACCTGCACACTAGTCTGGACGGCCGTCTGCAGGTGGAGCAGGTCTTCCCAAGCTGCCTATATGGGAGGCACCGGGGGAAAGGCAGGCCGCAGATGCTGCACGGGGACAGTGGACCCTGTAGGGTCCATGTGCTTTCTCAGGGCTGGGGAGTCCTTACCCCAAGGAATGTGCTGCGTTTTGTTGTTTTTAGCATCAAAGTTTTTTTTTTTGGCTGGGGCTAGGTTTGAACCCTCCACCTCTGGTATATGGGGCCGGTGCCCTACTCCTTTGAGCCACAGGTGCTGCCCAGCTTCAAAGTTTTCTCCTTTTGATTTGATGAGAAGAGTCAATGATGGAGCCCCAAGGATTTGCTCAGTGGCCGCTGAGCACTGATGGGCGCCACCCTCAGCCTCCCTGGGAGACCTTGCCCAGCAGCCTGTGCCCTGGCAGGGTGAGACGCCCTCTGTGCTCACCCTCGACTTGCGCAGTACGCACGGGGCTGTGTGCTCTTGGGGAAGCTGTGCTGTGTCCTTCTAGATGTCTCAGTTTGGAAAAACAGTATTTAATTCTCTGGATGATGCCTCAATTCCTTAAGAATGTGCTAGAATATTCCCCTCAGCTGCCTGCAGTGTGTCTGGATTTGGGGCCAAGTTGGACATTGTGGTTTGTTTTCATTTTGCTTAACTGTTCGCACCCTTTTCCTCCCCAGGTTGAGGGGAAAAGGGAAGAGATGGCTGCTGAGGGGATAAAGAAGTCACTGCAGCTTCTGGGCCTTCGCAAGGCTGAGGGGTCCCTGCACATTAAACAGTCTGCAGACATCTGCCCCCAACTGTTTTCTTCTCCTAAAGTCAGGATTAAACCTTGCTCCCACCTCTTTGTGCAGAGCTTGGTGACTGACAGGCCACCCCAAACAATGGCACTGTCATCGCCTCCTGAAATCGCTGTTCTAGGCCAGACAATGAAATGTCTGATGGCCTCCGGCCTCTGCACCCAGGTTGTGTATTAGGGACTCCCTCCAGGATGCCCACTTTCCCCTTGGCACAGATTTTGGGAGAGGGTGTGGTGCCAGAGCTGTGGCCAGTTCAGTAGGCTAAAGGGATGGGCCTGCCTGTGTGTCTGCCTCCCCAGGGGCACTGGGAGCTCAGGGTGGGGGCTGGGGGTGGGGGTGGGTTCAGAGTGGGTGGCAGGAGAACAGTCTGGCCGAGGCTGTGCTCTCTCTGCCTGGGATCTGGGGTCAGGTGCTCTGCCTACCCGTCCCAGAGGACGAAGGCCCCTGACCTTCCCAGACCCTCAGAGCTGCTGGGGTTCTCGACATGCCCGATACCTCCCCTTGAGAAGATGCGAGGTGCTGTGGCTCTCAGAAGAGACCCAAGTGTCATATCTGGTGGCTTCTGGTCCTAGGAACAGGGTTTGGGGCTTCACCAGCTAACAGATTCTCTTATCTGCCTTGGGGAAAGTGCACACAGAATGTATTAGTCATCAAGGAATAATGAGGAAATTTGACTGTCCCCAGGGACATGCTTCCCCTTCACAAGGCACTTAGGAAGCTGAAGTGGGGACACAAGAAGAAGGCCCCTGGGTCCTGGGGGTGCCCTGTGGAGGATCACTGTCTATGCTGGGCCCACCCCGGCTCTTCTCCGTATCATTGGCAGCCCTCCCAAAGCATCCTGCCCTGTGGCTTCTTTAAGCCTTAGCCCCTCCCACTGGGCCTGGTCCCCGGCTCCTCCATCCCCTAGACTGAACACAGCAGTCCTCCCCAGGCACAGCTGCTCCCTTCCTGCTGGCCTGACCTATCCCTCCTCTACCCAGTCCTGCTTACAGCCTCTACCTGCTCTGGTCTGATCCTCTTGTTATTTTGTGAAGAAGAGTCCTACTGACCTAATTACTCATCCCAGCATCCTGCCAGCTGCAGGGGCTCGGGGATGTGTCCACCTGGGTGCTGGGATTCCCTGTGTACTAAGCATGCACAGAGGGACCCTGCTCTGAAGCCAGAGGGCAGGGAGCTATACATACCGTTGGTAAATGCAGATTTGACATGGGCACTCAGGACACTGACAGGTCTCTGATTGTTGATGTGGCACTCAGGACAC
>NW_003852470.1:767128-780110 GCF_000181295.1 Otolemur garnettii | reverse complement strand
AAGGACACCGACAGGTCTCTGATTGTTGATGTGGGCACTAAGGACACCGAGAGGTCTCTGATTGTTGATGTGGGCACCAAGGGCTTTACAGTCTCGCTCTTGGTCATGGGCTCAGCAGTGAGGAGAAGAACCTTGCAGTGTCCTGTGCCTTTAGGTTAAAGCTGACTGACCTAGTTTGTGTTGACAGTAGAAGTTTTAAAATTCTCTTTTCACATGTTTTTTCTTGATATGCCTCTTGCCACCACAGATAGTCCAGGAATTGCCCCATAGAACTGTGAACTTACTTCCTGATGCAGGTGGCTCCCTCAGCTCTGAAATCCCCGTGTCCCCCAAGTTAGACCCCCTCAGCAATGCCGCCAGCTGGGCTCCTGCCAAAGGACTCCTGGTGGTCCCTGGCCTGTCACACTCCTGGGAAGCACTTTGGGTCCCTGATGCCCTCTCGTGCAGGCATGATGGTGTCTCGGGCTCTCCTCCTGAGACCACGTCTGTGGCCCCCCACGTGCCCTGTGTGCATCCTGTGTCTCCACCTCGTGTGTTGCCCGTGGCAGTGTTTGCTTTCCTGGTAGGCTCTTTAAGTCTTGTTTAAAGACTTGGTGTTTGAGAGCCAACAGGCTGCTTTGCCTTTTTACAGAATTTGAGACTTTGTGGCAGAGCCTATATAATTGTGGAGGGGCATTGGGACAGGCTGTCATCTGTACATGTGGTCGCCACAGCCCCCTGATGGCCAAGAGGCTCTGTGTAAATCAAACAGGCTGTAGAAACAATGTGTGCCCACAACACAGAAGCCCATCTCCCAACCGTACCTGCACCTGGACTGCGTCCCGGACGACGCCTGGGCCCTGGTTGTGGAGTCCCTGTCCAGGCAACAAGAAGAGGCACAGGGACCTCCCAGTCTGCGTACAGAGGGCTTCATCAGCACGTGGCCGTCCCTTTAAATCTCCAGTGCCCCTGAGAGAGTACTGGGGCTGCCCTTCCTGGCCCTCCTTCCAACACTAATAATGACGAAACAAATCTTGGATAGCTTTTGAAAAGTAGCATTTGGGCTATTTCTTTCTCTTTTCAAAAAAAGTGAAAAATCCTTTCTGTAAGTAGGCAAGCCGGAAAGGCCCAGCCTGGCAGCTTTCTGCATGAGTGGCCAGGACCGTTGCTGGAGTGAAAGGAAAGGGGACAGGCAGCCTGTGAATGGGGCGGCTCTAGGCGCAGGTGGGGGCTGAGACCAGGATCCATCACATGTTTGTCCTTTGGGAGCTGCCTGAAGTGGGGAGATAAAGCGGTTTTTTAACAATTTCCAGCAGATGCCTTTGGGAGACAGACAGACCAGGAATTCCCTATGCCCTGGGCGCTACAATGCAGAGGCCTGCAGGTCTCCCATTCAGGGCTGTTAAGCCCCTTAAGCACATTAGCATCTGGATGGGCTTGGACCTCCTGAGGAAGGGTGGGCTGCTGGAGGTTGGGTGCTTGTTCTAATCCTCAGGCTGTGAGGGCCTTAGGCTGATTTGTGACACATCAGACCAAAAGCCACTTTTGGGGCCTTGACCCCCACCGTGACCCACACTGAGTGTCAATGGACTGCCCTGGGGTGTGGCCTCCCCCAGCCCTGCTCTGGACCCTGCTGGCCCTGTCCCCTAGTGGGGCTGCTCCAGCTCCCCCCAGGGCCCCTGGGGGACTGAGAACTCTGGCCTCCTGTGGGGGAGGGGAGCTGCCCTTCCTCTGTGAGCACTTCCCTGTGTTCACAGCACGTGCCAAGCTTACAGAGCACCTGCCCAGGCCTCTGGCTCCTGCCATCTGCCCAGGAGTGGTCCCCAGCTCTGCCTGACCCCCTACTATACTAGGTTAAGACTGAGGTGAAGTTAATTACTAACAGTCAGCCATGGTGTAATCCAGCTAGCCAGCAGCCTTCTCTCCTCTGCTGTCCGGGTGGCTGGCCCTCCTCATGGCTGGCATGTGCAGGCTCTAGGGGCCACCACCCTGCCCCTGCTGTGTCCCTATCCCCAGCTCAGCTCTTCCCACGCTGCAGCGCCCTGGCACTGCCAGCCTAGTGCCGGCAGGACTGAGTAGGGGGTCACTAGCAGAGAACAGGGTACATCTCCACCCTGCCCTCCATCTGCGTGGCTCCTCCGGAGGGGAGGCTTCTAGGAAGCTGAGAGCAGCTTGGCCTGGCCCCCACATATCTCTGTGGCAGGGCCTTCTCGGCACAGCTCTGGGTGTGGTGGTGCTAATGTGCTACACGGTCTGTGGGGCTTGTGGCATCTGTAGCTGCACTCAACCAGCCTGGAATGTGGAGCAGGGCCACCTGAGAGGGACCAGTGCGGAGCAGGGCCGCCTGAGAGGGACGGGTGCAGAGCAGGGCTGCCTGAGAGGGACGGGTGCGGAGCAGGGCCGCCTGAGAGGGACAGGTGCAGAGCAGGGCCTCATTACAAGGAGGGTACCAGGGCAGCTCCCTGGTCTGGGTGTGGACATGTGTCTGGGAAGTGATGCCAGCTGCTATCTGGAAACAGACATCCTGCTCCCCGGGCCTAAGCCCTCCTGCATTTTCCTGCAGACGCTCTGCACAAAGGCCACGATGCAAACAGTCCGGGCTGCCGACACCAACGAAGTTGTGAAGCTGATATTCCGAGAGTCAGACAACGACCGGAAGGTAAGCGGGGCTTGTGGCTGCTGGAAACAACTCAAGGCCCCCAGGGTCCTGCAGAGCCCCCAGCACCTGTCCTGCCCTGGGGGAGAGCGGGCAAGTAGGGAGTGCCTGCTGCTGCCAGACTGTGTGCTGACGAGCCTCTGACCTCGCAGGTTATGCTCCAGTTAGAAAAGAAACTCTTCGACTACTTCAACCAAGAGGTTTTCCGAGACAACAATGGCACTGCGGTGAGTTGTGTTGCCCCAGCAGTTCTCTCATGGGCAGCCTCTGCCTCCCTGGGACCACTCTTTCTTGACCCCCACCTTCAGTGCCACATAGCCTCTCCCAGAACAGCTTGTGGGTGCGTCCTGCCTCCTGGCTGGGCTGAGCTGTGGCTCCAGCATCCCTGTCCCATCCGTGGGTGTGTGATGCTCCCCGGATCCATCAGCCTTGAGACCTTTATGTGTGTGAGACACGGGGTGCTTGGGGTTGGGGTCCTCTCTGGGTCCTTCTCTTTCCAGAGACGAGGGCTTATCTCTGAGTGGAGAAAAACCCCTGTGCATGGGGATGAGCGTATGCAGGCTCCTTGCACCCTGTTGCTGTGTGCACGGCAGATGTGCATGCATGCTTGTGAGTATGTGTGCATGTCCTATGTGAATGTACAAGCATGTGACTGCACATGCATGTGTGTGCATAGGCGGTGGGTGTGTGCGTGAGACCTGTGGAAGTGGGAATGGGCGGCTCAAGATCACATGTGGGCACACGTGGTGCTGGGACGGCTGGGACAGAGCAACCATGCAGACACCCAGCCAAGCCAGCCTCTCAGAGCCTGGGAAGTGCAGGGTGGGAAGACAAGGAAGGGTCTCCTGGAAAGTGCCGAGGCATCCAGGGGGACAGAATGTTCTGGAAGGAGCGAAGAGCTAGGCAAGGAGGAGGCTCCAGTGGCCAAGGGAGAAACACAGGACTGAGCCCGACAGTGCCTTGGGGCTGGAAGCTGCACACTCTGGAGACATCCTGGGAGTTACTGTCCTAAGTGGGCCCTGAAGCCCTTGGCTTCCTCCCGGCATTTAGACAGATCATGCTCTTGCCAATGGAAGTAAGGACTTTGATATCAGAAGCAGAGCTCTCCCGGCTTCATGGGAGGCATCTCATATCTTCTCAAGATAGAATAAACTAGTATGAATGTTCAGAAGAACTTTGGATTTGATTCTCTAGTGGAAAAATGCAGGGGGCTGAAGTAAACAACTGAGTTGCTTAATTAGGGAAGACCACGTCCCAGTTTGTGGCGCCACATCAGGAGTCTAACAGGGACAGGCAGTGGGGTTGCCAAGGTGGCTGGGGCTCAGGGTACCCTGTGCCCTCACAGGCTCCTTGTGCAGTTTCTCCCAAGAGCTGGATGTGGCAGAGCTGTCCTGCTGGGTAGCACCAGAGACAACAGTGCCCTCCGACGTGCTTTCACCTGTGTGCCTGCCCAGGGTACACACACAGGAGAGTTGACTGGGAGGTCGCCCGTGCCTGGAGACAGGGCGTTGTCCCCGTCGGGGGAGGGCCAAGATAGATAGCCAAGTAGACCGTCCGTGCAAGTGGGCCGTCCGTGATAGTCTCATCTTCGTGATCTGGTTAAACACGCACCACGGCCTCCCCAGGATGGATGCGCCTGCGCCACACTCAGCCCCAAAATCCATCGCATCTTTCATCAGCCACTGGTCTTGTACTCGTCTGACAGAAATTTAATTCAAGCTGGCTCCTGAAAATAATTATTGTATTTTAAGAGTAGTAATCATTGGCCGGGACATGATTGAATGTGTCCATGCCTATTGACTTTTTCTATGATTTATAGCTTTGTTTAGTCGATATTCCCATCGAAATTGTATAATTAATTATAAGTGTGGCTGTCAGGACTGCAGGATGGAGTGCCCTGGTGAGGATTTGGAGAGATTAAATTTTCCTCGGCTGTCCCAGGGCAGGGCTGGGGAATCTCTGCGGCGCCCGGCCTCTCGGAGAGAGATGTTTGCTGTGTTTAGCAGCCGCTCTCGCCCTGGGTGCATTGATTTTCTGGGCTCTTTTCCTTTATCAGCGCCGTGTCTCTGAAGAAACGGAGGACCCTGCTGCGGGGACAGCTCCTGACAGATGCGCGATCGCCTGGCCCTTTGTCATTGTCCACACACAGCCCTGCCTGTTTTTCACTCTGTAATCAAGAAGAATGTGTAAGATGCATGTGAAATTGGTCGTCATATTTGTGAGAAATCTCAGAGAGATACAAATTATCAATGCAACAGAAATGCCACTAATTCCAAGTCAGAAGCCTCTCACGTCAGGAGTTTGTTCCAGCAGCAACCATGTCTTTACCACATATCATCCGTGTACACATGGCTGGTGAGCGGCAGTACTAGGCCCTGGGAGCCACATCTCCACAGCTGGCCACACCGGGTGAGGGTCCCATAGGCCTGTCAGAGCCTGCTTGGCCCCAGCATGGCTCTTTATCCGACCCCTGGGCTGTTGTGCTGCCCTCTGCCTCCCTTTAGGCCTGAGGCCCAGGAGGGCAAAGCCTGTGTCTGGTTTTGTCCATGGCCGAGGCTGGAGAGTCCAGATGGCCTCGGCATTCAGGGAAGCCTGATGAGCTAAGCAAGCAGCGACATTCACAGCCAGGGCAGCTCTGTGCAGGGACGAGCAAGTGAGTGGACAGCACAAGACTTTGGTCAGCCCCAAGATGGGCTGATGTGAGTACATGTGGTGGGGCTAAGCACACACAGCCTGGGGTGTGATCCACTGGGCGGGCACAATGCCACAGCCAGCCAGGACAGCGGTGGACCAGAGTCATTCATGGCAGGAAGGCATGAGCCCACCATGCCAAACACCTCACCCAGGTGCCTGTTGGAGTGCACATGTGAGTCTGCGTTGCGCTTCAAGGTTTTCTTTTTTTAGTTAGAATGTGGAGACAGGCCCTGGCCGCTGCAGGGTGGGAGGCAGCTGGCCAGGCTCCATAGGTCTCCATAGGTTTCCGTGAGGCCGATTACAACCAGGACTATTCAGGGAGTTTCAAGAAAGCCTCTCCCAAATTCAGGCACACGTGAGCCCAGGGTGCCATCCACATTCTGTGCATGTAGTGGTACACACATCTCACATGTGTACACACATGTGCCCACAGCAAAGAGGAGTGGATCCCCTAGAAGGTGTCCCCAGAGCTGGTCGTGGGGACCTCCACACTGACAGCGGTCTCACCATTTGATGGTGGGATGTTCAGCACAGAAGTAAAGGTGACTTTATAATCCTCGGCCCTTTCAGAAATGTAAAAGCAAAACAAATACGTGTGTGTGTGTGTGTGTGTGTGTGCGCGCGCACATGCATGCATGTATGTGTGCAGCCGCATGTCACATCGTGACATTCTGGTTGACAGCAGACCATATATATGATGCTGGTCCCAACAGCTTATAATGGAGCAGAAAATCCCTGGTGTGGATCCGTCTTGGTGTTAAACACAAGGCACTGCTCATGGGTGTGGGACGCTGAGGGGAATGCCCTGTGCCTGTCCTGTGACAGCATCACACATGTCACAACATGACACTTGACAGCAAAAGATAGTGTTACTGGCTTACATATCCCTAGACCAGTGGTTCTCAACCTTCCTAATGCCGTGGGCCTTTAATACAGTCCCCGTAAAGGTTGAGAACCACTGCCCTAGACTATACTTTTATCATTAGTTTAGAGTGTATTCCTTCTACTTAATTAAAAATAAAGTTAACTGTAACAGCCCAGGCAGGCCCTTCAGGAAGTCTGCAGAGGAGGCCCTACTCCCCAGGAGGGGTGGCCCTGTCTTCTAGGCCCTGAGGCCCTGCCTGTGGGATAGGACATGGACGCGAAGACAGTGACGGTGATGGCTGTGACCCTGCACTAGGCCAATGTGTGTGGATATGTCTTAGTTTTTGATGAAGAAGTTCTTAAAAAATAATACATTTTAAAAGTAGAAAAAGATTTTAGAATAAGGATATAAAGAAAAAAATATGTTGTGTAGCTGGGCATGTGTTTGTGTTTTAAACTAAGTGCCCTTACAAAAGAGACCCAAAGTTACAAATATTAAAGTTTATTAAGTAAAAAGTTACGGTAAGCTATGGTTAATTTGTTGTTGAAGAAGGGCAAGGGCCTTGGTTTCCTCCCATGGATCCTCCTTCACCACCTCTGGCGGGGTGGCCGAGGTGCCTGTCTGTGTCGGCCACGGCTGCCTCGTGAGGCCCTGCCTTCTCCTGCAAGGTTGGCCACGGCTGCCTTGTGAGGCCCTGCCTTCTGTGGCCCAGCAGATGGAAGGAGGAGGGTGCTCATGGTTTCCTGGCTGTGAGCAGCCTATACCTCCTGGATGGTCCTTTGTCCAGTGACTTCTTTCTTCTTCACATAGGGTCTGGCTCTGTTGCCCACTGGAGTGCAGTGGCATCACTGCCGCTCACTGAGGCCTCTAACTCCTGGACCCAAGCAATCCTCTTGTCTTGGCCTCCCAAAGTACTGGGACCACCAATGCGAGCCACTGCACCCAGCCCCAGTGTCTTCTTAAGGGGAGTTTGGGGAGAAGCCCAGTGTCTGGCCCACTTCCAGCAGGCTGCAGTAACTCATTTAGGGAGGAGGGTCTTTGAGGACACAGTGGGGCACCTTCACTCTCAGTGTGGAGAAAAGAGCCCATTTTCAGGAAAGAGATCTGGCATCTAGTTGTCATTTCTCATTTCCAGGGGAAATTTCAGAAGTAGTGTTTGTATCTGTATAGAATAAGGTGCTAGCACAGTCAGAAAAAAACTAGATAAAGCTCTTTAGATTCTTAGACTGAAATGTACTGAAGACCGTTGGGCCCTGTGCTCTGTCTGACTTGACCTCCATTCCCTGGGCAGACAGGGCCCTGAGCCTGCTGGGCCTGGCATTTCAGGGTTCTGAACTTCCACTGGAGTTTCATCAGGGCAATAACTTGATGTGAGAAAGAAAATGCTGGATCCTCTGGAAGCCACATTGGGAATACAGAACCATATTGCTGCTGAGCTCACTTGTACCTGCCCTGAGCCAGGCCCTGCTATGGGTGAACCACATGGACGGCGCCCCCACCGTGGAGCTCCTGGGCTGTTGGGCAGATGACCAGGCTGTGGAGCAACAGGGTGGGGCAGAGGAGAGACCCAGGGGACAGTGTCTACAAAGAAGCTCTGGGCACGGAGGTGCTGGGCTATTAGAGGTCAGCAAGACCTAGGGGCCCAAGAGTGGAAGGAGCCAGGCGGGGGTGATCCTGTTGAGGTAGGAGGCATCGGGTGGAGCAGGGCAGTGGCACAGTCTGACTGAGACTCCCCCGGAAGGTTCTGCCTGGCTGACATGTGCCTGAGAGTCTAGAGCAGGACCAGCCAGGGCAAGACCTGTGGGCTGTGCCAGGGCAGCGCAGGACCAAGGCCTGTGGTGTGAGCTGTCCAGGATCAATCAGTATGGCCTGGGCAGCCCAGGACCAGTGCCTATGGTGTGAGCTGTCCAGGGTCAGTCAGTATGGCCAAGGCAACCTAGGGCCAATGCCTGTGCTATGAGCTGTCCAGGGTCAGTTACTGTGTCCAGGATGGGCACTGAGGCCAGGGTTTCTGCCTGAGCCTTCTGGAGACATAAAGTCTGGATGATGTCCAAAGTTTATAACCTCTTGGAGGGAGATTACACACACAGATACACCGGGACCCACATTTACTATCTCAACTATAAACGTTTTCTCAAATCTTGCAAGATGAACCCTCAAGAATACCAAATAATTTAACAATTGATAAAAATTATAAAATAAGAGTATTTTAAATTATTAAAAACATGAAAATTAGAAATCTAAGTACTATGCTATGAAAAAAAAATCTGACACTAAAAAATAAATCAATCTTATGGGATGAATTAAGCAGCAGAATAGACATAGCTGAAGAAAGAATCAGTGAACTGGACAACAGAGCTGAGGAGTGACCCCAAAGGCAGCACAGAGACGTTTGGCAGAAAGTGAATGGGAGAGGCTGGGGTGCAGCAGCCAGCCAGTCAGAATTCACAGGAGATGAATTTGAAGAGATGATGACTGCGTTTTCCAGAACTGTCAGAGACAAATTCTCAGGAGACACAGTGAATACTGAGCAGGAGGAACGAAAATAAAAATAAAGTCACATGCAGACACATGACAGCAAGGCAGCAGAATATTAAGCATAAAGAGAAGATTTTAAAAGCAACATGAGAAAAATGTTTGGTTGCTCTGCAAGAATGGCTCTCGCGGCAGCTTCCAGAGCAGTCTCATAAGCCAGGAGATGAGGGAGTATTTGCTCAAAGAGCTGAGAGCCACTAATGAGAACTGTGTAAGCAGCCAGCTCACCCTGGACCAAGGGGACGTCGTGCATGCTGCACACGGAGGCTGAGAGGCCCTGCTACAGGTGCTCATCAGGAGCTGGGACCACATTTTCCCAGAGCAGAGCATGGTGAGGAAGCAGCAAGGACATCACAGAGCATCTGCTGACACGCCCAGCAGAAATCTGAGCCAGACACAGGTTCATGGGATTCCTGACAGTGCAAGGTGAGCCCTGCACTGCCTGCCTGTGCTTGAACCCTGTGCTCAAGATGCAAGGGGGTTGCTGTCAGCACTTTGGAAGGATGTCAGTCGGCAGTGGCTCCTCCTCCCTCAACAGCAGCTTGCTTTAGATTCTCCTGCATGGGTCTTTCCAGAAGAGCCTGGCTCCTGATCTCATGTGGCCTGTAGCCGTGGGGCTGGCTGAACACCCTTACTGACCGCCCTTTACTGACTGCAGTGGCCAGAACTGCATCGGCATCAGAGAAGCCAGCAGCCTCCCCGGTACACAACACCACCACCACCCCACTCCTCCCACCGTGTCAGCGCAAGGGCCCTGCCATGGTACCATAGCAGAGCCCACTCTGGGACCTCTTGACATGGGATGATTTATGTGTGATGAGTGTCTGTGGCCTGTTGTGTGTCTCCAGGTGTGTGCACACACATGTGTAAGTGCAGGGTGGTCTGGGGCCCACCTGCATGCTTCACCCTGGGGGCAATTCTCCCCATAGGGGCTTCCACTCCACCCATGGAGGGACTACCCCAGGCTCTTTCCAGAAATGCTTGGCCCTCAGAGTCACTCCTTGAGGTGGAGAGGGAGCCACCTGGTGTCATGGAAACAGGCACCTGCGCCTCCTGACAGGGTCTCCCGTCTGGCCGCTGAGGTGCACTGAGCCACCGGTGCTCCCCCAGCAGGAGTGTGTTCTGAGCACCCCAGGGCCTGGGCTGTGGTAGAGAGCAACCCAGCAGCTGTGTCTGCCATGGCCCCACCTGCAGAGGAGGTGTGGTCATCCCTCCCCTCCCATCATCTGGTTCCCATGCCACTGCTGTAAACAGAGCAACTTCTGATGGACATTCTGGCTGTTCCCATGACCTGAGTCCTGACCTGGTCCCAAGAGACAAGTGCCAGCCAGGTGGGGGACAGCACAGCAGTGGAGAGCGGGCAGGGCCATGGTGCAGGTGGCTTGGGCAGCCGCCTGGCGCACGGGTAATTACTATGTACACGAAGGTGCTAATTGCATGTTTCAGGAATGATGGATGAGGCAGCAGGAAGGAGCGAGGACACAGTGTGGTTGGAGGCAAGCAGCGCAGAGCCTGGCACAGCTGCAGGAGGAGCATCCCACTGGGCGCCACGGTGGCTGCTCAGGGGCAACACCCTCATGAGCTGGTCTCTGGGGAGGCCTGAGGGGGTCTCCTTCCCATGTGGGGACAAGCATTTTTGTGTCCGAGCTGCTGCTAGAATTTCACCTGTGCAAATGCAGGCAGTTTATTCTGACCTTGCACAAGGCTGATGCTGGTCACTCTGGGCTGTGTCCTCCTGCTGAGACATCAAGCCCAGCTCCAAGGAAGAGAGGCAGCCATCTGCTGCAACCCCTGTGGTGGCACCCGGGGCTGCTAGTGCTTCTCTGGGGATCCCCAGCAGCCAGGCTGTACCACATGTGAAGGTCGCTTGGTGAGCAGGCCGCTCAGTGGCGGTCAGTGCAGGTGCTGCTGGCCACAGTACAGGCAGCTGCTCCCAGAGCCCAGCAGCCCCTGCGGGGCCAATGCCCCCATGCACACAGCCCCCGCACATCTCCTGGAGCTACGAGCTTCCCAGATGGACACGGACCAGTAGGTCCCAGTGAGGAAAGCCAAAGTGACTTGATTCTCTTCTTTTCCTTTTCTTTAGCTCTTGGAATTTGACAAAGAGTTGTCTGTCTTTAAGGACAGGCTGTATGAACTGGACATCTCATTCCCACCCAGGTAAGGGACACTGTGCTTGCCAGATGAGCCAGGTAACAGTTCCACCTTCCTCCCTCTCGTGCATCTGCGCACCTGGGCGTGCATCCTGTGTGTGTGTGCGTTGTCTGTGAATGTGTGCATGTGTTTGCGTGTGTGTACATTTGCACCATGTGCCGTGTGTGTCTCTGTGTGTGCACCTCTGCCTGCCTATGTTTGTGGTGTGTGTGCCTGTGTGTCTATGTGTGTCCTGGTGTGCAAACTGCTACCCTGAAGAAAGCTACGAGCTGAGAATAATAAGTAGTTCTGTGATCTTCTTTTTAAAAAAATATTTGTCCTGTATGCAAAACAAGGCCATGTGGGGGTTTGTATACTGGCTGTCCTGGGTGACTGTCCCGGATCTTTCTGGGAGGGAGTGCATATTGGCTGTCCCTCCCTGGGGCAATTGTCACGGATCTTTCTGGGAGTGTGACTGTCACAGATCTTCCTGGGAGTGTTGAGACTTGTCGCAACGCAGTGTCTTGAGGGAGTATTTGGTTCTGTTTGTTTCTCATACACATCATGAGATGTGTGTGCTCTGAGGTTTGTGGAGCCTTGAAATCTCCTGCAGTGATACCAGCTTCCCAGCCTCCAGCCAGCCTAGGGCCTCAGAGAGCAGGAACGTGGCCACAGCTGGCCGGGTCTGGGCCGTGCAGGGTGTCCTGAGGGCTATGCCCTCACCCACTGGCCTCTTGGGCTTGCTGTCCACCTGGGTGAGCACAGGGGCTGCTTCCTGCCCAGGTGTGCATCTGGCTGAGCAGCACACACAGCTCATCCTCAGCACAGAATGGTAGTCGGGGATCCAGAATGTGCTTTCGCCTTTCCGGCTCACTCATGGTGCCTCTGCCATGTGTCAGGCTCCCCACTAGGAGCGTGGCAAGCACTCTTGTCTTCAGACTATGAGGGCTCCTGTCCCCAAGGAGCATCAGCCGCCGCTGGCTGTCACCATCTCTGGCAGCCTCCCTCTGCACCGGGGCTGAGGAGGTGACATCTGGTGGCACTAGCAGGCTCTGTGCACAGTGGCCAGAACCCCTGTGACCCTCCCATGGAGCACACAGGCCACATACAGTATTGCTTGTCACCTTCACAGTGAAGGACAGCCAGGCCTCCAGTGGCACAAAAACCTGTCATTCCCTGGAACTGAGTAGGTTTTCCCAGGAGCATCACTTCCTGCCCCAGCCTGTGGGCATCAGCACCACACTGCACAGTGAGAGAGCCTCATCCCTGCCAGCACAGTGGGTGTGGTGCTGAGCACACAGAAGCTTGGGTGCCTAAGGGCTAGACTGCCTCAGGCATTCAGGCATTTTCCTGTAGTTTAGAAATAACACTAAAGTTCTCCAACATGAACATGGAGATTCCAGACTGAAGAAGCATCAGTTGTCAGGTGCTGGGGTCCAGCTCCAGCTCACACTCAGAAACATGTTGGACTTCCCAGCCTGGGCACAGTGGACATTTGTGACATGAGCCTCAGCTAAAGACTCCTGAGTCTCTGCCCAGCCCTCCACCTGGGACTTACCTGATTCCCCTCCTCCATTTGGTTCCCAGCCCCGACTGGGCTGCCACGTGGGTGTTGGAAACCATTCCAAAGAGTGTCAAAAGCAAAAGTGTGGGCTGGGAGAGAGCAAGGTGGTGGTCAGGGTGGTGGCTCTGTGTTGGCTCCTGCCCACAAGTCCTCCTCTGACTGCCATAAAACAGGTGTCCCAAAATAGCCACAGAATGTGTGCATGAGTGTGTGTGCAGAGTATGTGCACAGGCTGTGACCTGTGTGCCTGGGTCTGTGTGCTTGGGTGCATTCACTCCTGTGTGCATGATGTCAGTGCCTTTGCTGCATGTGTGTGAGCAGGTTATGACTAGGTGTGCACGCATGTGGTTCATGGGTCTGCATGTGTGTGAGCAGGTTATGGACTAGGTATGTGCATGCGTGGTTCATGGGTCTGCATGTGTGTGAGCAGGTTATGACTAGGTGTGCACATGTGGTTCATGGGTCTGTATGTGTGTGAGCAGGTTATGGACTAGGTGTGTGAGTGTGTGGTTCATGGGTCTGCATGTATGTGAGCAGGTCATGGACTAGGTGTGTG
>NW_003852470.1:702466-766486 GCF_000181295.1 Otolemur garnettii | reverse complement strand
AGGTGTGTGAGTGTGTGGTTCGTGGGTCTGCATGTGTGTGAGCAGGTTATGGACTAGGTGTGTGAGTGTGTGGTTCGTGGGTCTGCATGTGTGTGCACATGTCACACATCCATGACTGGGGGCAGCACATGTTGAGATGTGTTGCATGGGATGCTCACACGTGTGGTTGTGTTTTGTGTATGCACAAATGTACACATACATGTGCACACCTGCAGGGGTGTGTGAGCACTGTGTGACATGTGCTTAGGTATGCAGTGTGCACCACACAGGTGTGCATAAGGTGTATGTGTGTGTTCAAGTGTATGGGGGTGTGGGAGGCTTGTTCCATGGGTGAGCACACAGCAGCGCATGGGTGGGTTTGGGTTCATTCGCTCCATGCATAGGCGCCAGCACATAGCAGCTGCCACTGTTGGAAGGCTGGATTTGTCCCTCTTTTTTTTTTTTTTTTTTTTTTTTTTGAGATAGAGTCTCAAGCTGTCACCCTGGGTAGAGTGCCATGGCATCACAGCTCACAGCAACCTCCAAGTCCTGGGCTTAAGCAATTCTCTTGCCTCAGCCTCCCAAGTAGCTGGGACTACAGGCAACTGCCACAACGCCTGGGTGTTTTTTGGTTGTAGTTGTCATTGTTGTTTGGCAGGCCAGGGCTGGATTACAAACCCACCAGCTTTGGTGTATGTGGCTGGTGCCTTATCTGCTTGAGCTACAGGTGCTGAGTCCCTCTTAGAGTGGGACTTGGAGCCCAAGACACTGTCTGAGGGAGTTTGGTGACACATGCTTCCCACAGCCAGAGGTGGTGCCGTGGGCTCGGCTTTGTAATAGCATAGCACTCTGGTGGCCTGGAGAAGTTTCAGATGAGTCAGGAGGAGCCTTCCACAAGGTGGTAGTGACGAAGATGTCCTGTCCTGTGTGGGAAGGCAGGTGACTTTGCCATCACCACTTGGTTCTGAGGTCCACGTGCTAGGCACACAAGCCCTCAGGGGCCCACAGAGAACCCCTGCAGATACCACCTTATGGACACGGCCTGGGCAGGAAGGGGTGGCAGCCATGAGGCTGCTGTGTCAGGCACTGCCCTGCCCCGGGTGATCTTAGCATAGCCCAGGGGGCCCATCACTGGCCACTGGGGCAGCCCTGGGTGGTGCTCTCCATACCAGATGCCTACACAGCCCCGAGACTTTGTCTGGTCCCATACATTTTCACTTTGTAAAAGAGACTTTTGCCTTCTGAGCCGTTTGCCTCTGGGACAGGGCTCCGTGTTTCCAAGACCACCCATCTTCCATTTGAAACTCTCACTGCTGATGTAGCTCTCAGAGTTTGTGCCCCACCCCCTTGGGGCCTTCCTGGTGCTTTCAGGAAGGCTGTGAGGACTGCTGAGTGTGTCTGGGCTTCCCAGAGTGGGGGTGTGAGGACTTGCTGGCCTCTGCCCCTCTGTGGGCGTGCGAGTAGGTGGGGCCCTCAGCCCTCTCCCTGCCGCAGCCCTGCTCTCAGAATCATCTGTACTTTTTTACTTCATCCTAGTGGGAGGGAACGCCCACAACCTGGCAAGCAGCCGGGTGCAATTTCCTGCTGCCATCACTGCTGCTCAGTCCCTGCCCTGGTCCCATGGCTCAGGGGCCCTCACCGCTCAGAGTGACTCAGGGCACCTTGGGCATTGCTGGGCACTCCATGGGCAGAGGCCACAGGCAGGGACGGGCAGGAACGGGCACAGAGCTCCCACCTGCCCTACTGCAAGGTGCATCCTCCCCCGAAGTGGTGGCACACACTCCCTCCTGATGGCCCCGGTGACATTTCATAGGCAGATGGGTCTCAGTGAGAGTGAGAGGTGACTCAGCACAGGCGTCTGTCCCTGCCCTCCACAGTGACAATGATTGGGTGCTCGGCACAGGCATCTGTCACTGTGTTGGAGAAGCTGCTGGTGCTCAGATGTGTTTGGAGGCGTCGATCTTTGTCACCTAAAGGCACGTTAGTTTATAGACCTTTTCTCAGGACCACCACAAAGAAGGGGCAGAGAAGAAGCAGGAGGGTGGTGTCTGGAGGACCAGCCTCCCACGCCTGATCCCTGCACTCTGGATGGCACCTGCCAGCCCCACCCCAGGCACAGAGGCCTCTGATGCCTGTGGTGTTCCCAGGTGTCTCAGTGATGCTTGGATTGCTGGTGGCCGTGGACAGCATGGCAGCCAGGTGTGAACTCCGCCATGCTAACTTCTGGAAGCCAGATGGCCTTGCCTTGGTGCAGAGTGCATGGTCACACCAGCTTCTGTGGTGAGCAAAGGGAGGATGGCATTCCTCATGCTGCCCAGGTCTGCCCCGTTCCCTGGGTGGCCCCGTGTCCCCTGCCAGCCCAGACTTGGGCCTTCTCCCCAGGAAGGCCCAGGCACAAGCAGCCACAGAAGCCTCTGCCTCTTCATGCATGACCAGATGGGAGTTTCTGAGTTTTAGCTTAATTTTGAGATTATTGCCGTTGACTTTAAATAAAGAGCTAAAGACTGGGACACAGAGTACAGCTGCATTTTCCCGGGCACTGAGCGTTCTCACTGAGCCCTGCACGGCAGGTGAGAGTGGTGTCTCCTCTGGGCCCAGCTGAGCCTTCGCTCCCGGCCCCTCAGCAGGGCAGCCCCTGCAAAGCCGGAGACTCACAGAGTTACCCAGCAACAGAGCCCCGGCCCTCCCCGCACCAAGGCAAGGCCATCCAGCTGCATTAGAGCAGCAGACGATCTGTGAACCACTCACCCTATGCTGCAATTTGTTGGCTGGTCACAGGTTGTCGGGGGGAGGGGTTGGTTTTCATCTATTTGTGTGAACTCTTCATATATTAAAAGTGACTGACCCCTTCTGTTATGAAGAGGAGAAGACATGTTCCCCCCGACCTGGACAGCTGCTGCCATCACCCAGGGGGCCCAAGCTGAGCGGCCCGGCCTCACCCCGTGGCTGGAATGCTTTCTGCTCTTCCTGTCATTGGGGCCCTAGGAGAGTTTGTCCTGCAGGTGTATCTGGTGATATTTGCCATAGATGTTAAGACAGTAATTCATCTTAACATAACAGGAACAAGCCCATTACATGTTAACATAAATAACATTTATATAAAAAAGATTTTCTGAACAAAAAATAATTTGTGAGAAGAATGGCATTGTGTCAACATTTTTTATGAATTGTGTTGAAGTTGACTTTGCCGATAACATCCGGGACCTCACCCCTTGGGGTGTGAGAGGCAGAGTGGCCTTGCTGGACACCACAGCCTCTCTGGAGAGGCATCTGCCCCCGCCCCTGCCCCAGAGTGGTGAAGTTCTTTACTCTGCACCAGCTACACAGTGACCTTCGACTTGACTGCCATGTGGGGTCCAAGCCACAGCCTCATCTCTGCTCGCAGAGAAACTTGGGCCAGTGCAGAGCGTTGGTGGCAGCACACTCGAGTCCCTCAGACCGTGGTCACAGGCCATGTGGGTGTCCAGGCACCTGCACACCTCACCCTGGGGTAGATGGCGCCCTTGTCAGAAACCTGGGCATCAGAGGAGAAGCCTACAGGTGGGACAGGGTCAGGCTGAACTTTTCTCAAAACCTTAAATCGTGTCATCAACACCCAATGCTGCCTGTCAGTCCACTGAGGGGCTCGTCTCACCCCATCATGAGGAACGCCCATCAGCCGCCCAAGCCTGCGTGACTCTGCCTGCTGCTGTCTGTTACAAAGACAGTGCTCCACAGGAAGGAGCAGCAGCTCAGCTGGCAGCCAGCAAAGCCCCTGTGCACACTCCCAACTCATCTCCTAAACCCTAAAGTCCCATTTCCCAGGCTCTTGGTTCCAAGAACATGATCGCTTTCATGCTTCATGGACTGCGACTCTGCTAGCCCTGAGTGTGTGGCCACCACACGGCTCCCGCCCAGTACCCACAGATCCCTCACTCGGGCAGCTCTTACACCATCAGCACCTCCTCAACATTGTGAGGACAGCCCACAGCATCTAAGTGTTGTCATGAATAACACAGACCCACTACCGCCCCCCTGGGACCCCCAAGCCTGCACCTACCTCAGATCTAGGCCAAACCAGAGTGCTTGGGCTGAAGCAGAGCACCACCCAGAGACTCAGCGGACGGCTGCTGCTGTGGATCTGTGAATAAATCTAGGAGCATAGCCTGCACAGATCAGGCTGGGGCAGGGAGGGCTGCACCATCCCCTGTGTGTGGCCAAGCTCCCGGGGTCCCAGTCCCACCTAACAGGGGCAGAGGCTCTGGGCCAGGCCACCCAGTGTGACTGGTCAGTGGCAAGAGAGCAGGCCTGTGCTCTGCCTCACCTCTGTGATACTTTAGTGTGAAATTTACTGAAAACTAGACGATGTAGAAGTCCTTTGTCCGCTCTTCCATACTTGTCTCTATATTTAACTTGTGCAGAGAAGGTCGAGTGGGAAGAACCACCCATCCCAAACATGTTAGCTCCCCCAAAGGGAAGGGTTATTTTCGTTGAATAAATCAATACCAAATAAAGCTGAGTTTAGCTTTTGAAAAGATGCAAATACACACAACCCTGGGCTGAGCCCCCTGGACAAGCCTGGAGGAGAGGTCGCTCTTTAATGGAACACAGCTAAGTAAGGGTGAGGATCCCTTTTCAAACTCGTGCCCAGAATTTAACTTCTGCTGTCCACAGATCCATGTGTAACATGCCAGTTGTGTGTGAAGTTGGTAAAGGAGGAGGTCTCCACTGTCCACCCAGCCCAGTGTTCAGTGAGGGGTGAGGACGTGCATCTTCTGCTATCACTGTGCCCTGAGCAGGCAGTGCCGGTGCTGAGCTCTCCCACAGAACACTCTCAGCACTGCCATGGTTTTAACTGTTCAGCTCTTTCTCTCTGATTTCAGTATTTTCTCCTTCTTAGGCATTTCTGTAGCAGCTGTCTCTGAGACGAGGCCAAGACTGTTCACTGTAACTTTAGGCCTTGTGTAGATGCAGAGACACCTTAGTGATGCCGCTGTTGTGGTGGGCATGAGTCAGAGTCGCTTTTCCCTGTAACTTGCTAAATCACCCTCCCTACTTAGTGCTTCTAGTGTGACTGTGTCACCAATACAAAACAGCAGGTAACCGGGAACAGTGACAGGGACCTGTTTACAGGTGAGAGCCAAGAGGGTCTACCTGCCCTGCCGCCCTCCAGGAGGACAGAGCTGACCAGCCCACGTGAGCCCCGTTGCCTCGAGGGCCTTCCCAAGCCTGTAGGTGTCCCTGTGTCAGCCCTGCCCTACAGGTGCCTCAGCTTTTTGCTCCCCATCCACGGTCAGCCTCTGGGCCAGGGCAGCACAACCCGCCTAGCCCTGCGTGCTTGGCCCTTGGACCAAGTTTTGTCAGCAGGGCCAAGTAGCCTGGCTGTACGCAAGTGGTCAGCTGCACAGACTGGCAGAGAGGCCACTGCTCACATCCTGTGGGAGGAACGGGGGTGGGGAAGCAGAGAGGAAGGGACGTGGCAGCTGCACAGGGAGCAATTGTTCCTTTTATCACCACTGCCATTAATTATGCTGATGACGCTGTGGGCTGTACAGGCCAGAGATAGGGCCCCTTGTCTGAGTCCACACCCTGGCGGGTTTGCTCACAGGTAAATCTACACACATGGTGCCCATATTAATCACCTTTGCACCTCGTGCCGGGGGGTAGGGGAGGTGATCGTAGCTCCACACTGACTTCCTGGGCCTGGCTGCAGCCAGCACTCACCATGCAGCTCTGGGGGTGTCAGAGGACCCTGCGCTGAGGAGGTGGGGCCTGCTGTCTGCCCAGGCAGGGACCCTCAGGCCCAGTTTTGTCCTCCTCTCTGTGTCTCCCTCCCAGCTGTGGACAGGATCTGAGGTCACCTCACTGGGTGCCCCTGTTCTCCCCTGCTGCTCCTCAGTGGACCCCCTCAGTCTGAGCAGTGATGGCCATCAGAGCCTGGTCCTGTGAACAGAGGGCACCTTGGGCCTCCTGCCAGCTTCATCAGGTGTGGGAAGTGGGGCCCGTTCATTTACAGATTTATTTGGGTCATGTTTTGTGCTATTCACGCCCAGAACTCAGCATTTACATGCAGCTTGGGCCCTGGGAGTGAGTCTACGGGGACCCTGTAGGCGTCACAGGGCAACCTCAGGTGAGCCCACCAGGCCTGCAGAGGTCACAGTGTCATGGGGTAAGTGGGCATTAACTGGTCATTTCCAAGAACAGGTAGACTTGGCCCTGTCAGTGCTTCTGTGGGAGGGGTGGTGGGTCTCTGGGGCTGTTCACCAGGCCTCAGAGGGAGGGCAGCAGGGCCCAGACCGGCTTCTCTTTTAACCACATCTGAATTAATTAAGTAAAGTAATGTTTGCCTACAAGAGGCCAGGGCCATAGAACTCAGTTACTCTGGAGGACAGGGCAGGGCAAAGGCATGTTCTTGAGCCCTAATCATGTCAAGGACAAGGTGGGCCACACGGCCTCCCTGGCAGGGCCAGGCCTGGGGAGGATAAGAGTAGCCCAGAAGGCCACAGAAACCACCTGAAAAATGAGTAATATTCTTTCCAGCTAAACCCAGCAAACATTTGACAGACTAAGATGCTGTAACAAATGGCTGCAGAAACTTTAGACTTGTGATATGAAGATGCATGCTAGACTTTTACTGGGGGATTTGCAGGCTCTGTTGAAGGCTGTAAGAGGCAGCATGTCCAGCCTGGGCAACGTAACAAGACCCCATCTCTACAAAAAATAAAGAAGAAAGAAAGAAATCAGCTGGCCAGATACTGGTGGTATCTGTGGTCCCAGTTACTCAGGAGCTGAGGCACAGGGATCACTTGAGGCCAGGAGTTTGCAGTGGCGGTGAGCTGTGATCTCACCACTTCACTCCAGCCTGGGTGACAGAGCGAGACCCCCATCAGAAAAAGTGGATAAATAGATACACCCACTCAAGGATGCAGCTAAGGGCTCTCCACAAAGTTCATTTTAAGTTGGATTCATTTATCATCACTCCATTCTCAAGCAAAATACCCATTAAGGGGTTGGGTTTTTCATCCTCAAATAGTGTAGTGACCCTGCCAGGCCCCTGGGAGCACTGAGAGCCCAGCATGTCCCAGCCGTGGCGCCAGGCTGCAGGTACTATGGGTCACTGCACCGTGAGGGTGGAGCCTGATGTCTGGAGAGACCGTGAGGCCAGCATGGGCAGGGCCGTCCTCCAGGGCCACAGGCTGTAGGTTATGCTCAGCCACGTCACTCCATATGCCTGACCTGCATTGTCTCCAGCCATGGGGCTTCGCTTGTGGGCCAAGTGGTAGCTGTGGTGGCTGGAGCCCCCTGTCCAGAGCCACAGAGGGTGGGCAGGCCTGGGGCAGAGAGGGGTGGTCACATGCCACTACAGCAACAGCCCTGGGGCTGGACACTGTGGGAGGGGAGGCGCCAGCGCAGCCACACACCTGCATCACTGCTCACAGAGGTGTTCTAACCATGGCCGGGTGGAGGGTCCCAGCAGAGTCAGCAGCTCAGCAAGCTGAGACAGATGACGCCTGGTGCTGCTCGCCCAGCACAGGTTATCATTGCACCTCGAAAGTAAAAGCTAAAAGAAACAAACACAGCTCGACAGTTTCCTCTGTAAAGGATGAGTTTACTGGAAGGTACCATACGAGAACTAAAATCTAGTTTCACAGAAAATTAAGTTTGATATTAAAAACTTAAATTGTGAGTTTGCTTCATATTCTAGACACTTGCACATGTGCGTTCTTTCTGTGGATAACTCTGGGCGTTCGCAGGCACCTTGGGGCAGAGCACTGAGCCCGCTGACCCTCTGCCTGTCTCCCCAGCTACCCGTACAGCGAGGACTCCCGCCGGGGTGAGCAGTACATGAACACCCGCTGTCCGGCCTGGTGTGACCGCATCCTCATGTCCCCGTCCGCCAAGGAGCTGGTGCTGCGGGTGAGTGTGCCCTGCCCAGGGCCCACGGGGAGGCCGAGGCAGCCAGGTCAGACCCAGTGCTGTCCTTGTCCTGGGTCACCTCCAGGCCAGTGCTCAGACTTGAGGCAACGGCAGACATAGCATCTCTGGGCTGTGACCAGCCCAAGTCTCTCTGAGTCTGAAACACACAAATGGTCATCAGTTGGTGTTTTTAAAATCATAGTTTGTTGTGTTCTTGGGAATTAAATGTGCTCTTGTCCATAAGAGAGCTTTTGGCTGTAGAACATGGTAGAAATGTCTATAGTTATTTTTCCACCTTGTAAGTCAGAGCCAGAATCATATTTGGGCTTCATAAATTAAAAATGAGTGGATGACATTTTCAGGAGATAACCTAGTGCAGTGGTGTTAGGGAATTTTCAGATCTCTGTGATTTTTCAGTCCCCACACTTTAACCAGAAGGAGCATTTTCAGAAAAATCAATATCAGGAGTGGTTTTCTCAACCCCATCAGTGAAACACACAATCACGGTATACAGGGTTCTCAGCACCATGCCACGGGCCAGCACTCACCAGGCAGCTGGAGACTCCAGCTGCCCTGCAGTGGGCCTGGGGCCTGCAGGCTCTGTCCTCCAGACCTCACTGGCCCAGAGCAGGCGTAAGACGCCCCCATCCAGCCCCTAGCCTCAGCAAGGGACTATGTCAGGCCAGCCACCCTGAGCTGCCAACTGTGCCCTGTGCCAAATGGCACCAGACCCTGGTCCCTCACGGTGAGCCCTATATCATAATCTCTGTCCTTGGGGGCAGCAAGCTTCCTGAGGTCAGGGGACCCATTCAGGAAGGGCAGTGCCTGCACACCCCACCAGCCTGATTTTCCAGAGGTTGTGTCTATTGGGCCCAGCTGCCTTGCCACCCTTTCACGTGCTATAAGTGTCCTAGGCCCAGCATTGCCAAGGGCCTGGCTGTGGGGGGAATCTGCTAGGCACTCACCTGGGTTGGAGGCCAGGGCCTCTTGGCCAGAAGCCCCTGTGCCTGCAGCAAGCCTGGCTCTGATGAGCGTGAGGGCTACAGCAGCACTGCTTTCTGGCCTTGGGGAAGGGCCTGTGCCCAGGTGTGATACCCAGGAAGGGCCACCCTGGCAAGGCCTCACTGCATGAAGCTGTCCAGACACTGGCCGTAGCCCCAAAACAGCCAGGCCTTGGGCACGGCCCTGCCCTCTGGCCCCATGCAGAAGTTAGACAGGACAGCCACACAGTGTCCACAGGCCCCCGCCTGCTGGCCCTGAGCAGCAGGGTGTGTGGAGCTGGGGCTGCTGTGGGAATGGGAACCTCCCAGGGCTTCAGTGGAAAGACACACACCATCCAGCAGAACAGTGTCTGATATCACAAAGCCTGTGTTTGGCAGCCAGCTTCCTAAGAACAGAGGGCCAGTGGCCGTCCCTGCACCGAGGGCTGAGACTTTAGCCAGCTCAGAGGTGGGCAGCAACATAGCCTATTGCTCACATCTTCTCTGGGCCTTTGGACACAGACTTTGATGTTTTAACCTGATGGTGGGAGACAAGAGCCCTACCATCCCCTCAGGTTGGTGAGGGGCTAGAGCCTGGAGGCCTCTCCATGGGCTGCCCAGCAGGCGGCCAGCAACCCGGCCAAGCAGATCGCCACCATGGGCGCCTCTGTGGCATCATCCATCATGACACGCCCCGTCACCTCATCACGGGCTCTGTTCTGCCTCCCCAGCCCCAAACACCAAAGGTGGCTTGAGGTGCAGGCGGCCGGCTGCCGGGGAGCCTCGGTGACGAATGCTCGGCGAGCTGTGCCGCGCTCTGCCTACGCCTGTGGTAATTTGTTTATCTGTCCAAAGATTATGCAGTTGAAAATTCACAATTTTATGCTGCCTTTGTAAATTACCACGCTGCGTTTGATGGATGTTTCCCCACTTCGGAGGAGGCGCATCTCGCCCTGAAGGATGGGAAGTGCTCATGCGTGCGGCGCTGAGCCCGTGTTTGTACACGTCCTGGTGGCAGCTGTGTGGGAAAGTCAATCTGACCTCACGCTCCCACAGCGTTAAAGATGATTCAGTTTTAACTTGATAGTCTCGAAACCTTCAGCTGTGGATATAAAATTCCAGCCCTGCCAGAACTGACGGATACCAGCAACAAACTCTGCCATGGTGCCCACGTGAAAGGCCCTCAGGCTAATTAATATGCACAGATGGCTCTGTGTGGTGGTGTGGAATCCTGTGTCCCCCTTTGAACAGAGTTCTGAGTTAATGGAACAGGCTGTCAGACACAAATGCAAATAGAGAAAATGGGAAATAGATGAGCTGCTCCTGTCAGGGGTGTGCTTGAGAGGCAAGTTTAGAGCTATGCTGATTGCAGTGCATGGAGGGGCCCCACCTCCCAGGAATCCAGGAGCATGGCCAGGGTCACAAAGGAGAAAGCCCATGAGCAGGGTCCTGGTGCCCCACCCTGTCCTCCTAGAAGTAGGCTTCCTCTTCTACCAGAGTAGCCAGGGCCACCAGAAACTTGCGTCCATGGGCTCGCTGCTATCTTTCAGGGGCCAGCAGAGCCCCAAGGGACAGGGGGCAGGGCAGGTGACAGGGTCACTGTCAATGCCTCTTGGCCCCCCCACCTGCCTGGTGCCCCCAGCACCCTTAACACCGGCTTCTCTCTGTTTCCTTTCCCAGTCGGAGAGCGAGGAGAAGGTTGTCACCTACGACCATATTGGGCCCAATGTCTGCATGGGAGACCACAAGGTGACATAAGCTGCGCTGTGGTCTGGGGGCCAGTGGGGGGCAGCAGGCTGTGGCTCTTTAGTCTGACTACGGAGTAAGCAAGTTGGTCTTTACTTAATTTTAACAAAATACCAAAAGATAGATAGGCAGGAAGAAGGCAGAAAAAGACTTCACAACAGAATATGATACCTAATTTCCTATTTGTGGAAAAAATAGTGTATCTGCAGCTGATTATTTCTGAAGGCTGTTTTTTGAGTGTGTTTGAACCGTTTAAGGGCCTTCTTGTGCTAAACTGACCATCTGCAGTGGGGAGTCGGGTGAGCACAAGTATCACAGACCCAGGGGGTTAGGGGATAACACCATTACTTGTACAGATTATTTATACAGGTGACTGTACCTAAAACAGAACAGCCCCATACAGGTGACAGGTCATGTCCCATTTTCAGCCAAATTAAATGAATTCACTTCTACCTTCAAGGCCTCTGAACCATGAGCTCTGAGTCCATCTTCATGTGATGTCTCCACACCCTCTGGGGGAGATCTAAAGGCACAGCTCTTCCCCCCCTCCCCCGCACCCCCCATTGATGTAGATCAGTTTTCACATTAATTCTTATCTGGAGGTGACATGAAGGGCCATCTCAGGCCTCTTGAGGCTGGCGCCGGGCAGCAGCCCCCGGACAGGGCAGCTTGGCCTGCTGCTCATCAGTTCCTCTGGACATGTGTGAAGCCAACCTCCTGAGGTGCAGGGTCTGGGATCTGGGGGGTGCGGCTGCCGTTTCCATGCACATGCTGACCTCTGCTCTCCCCGCAGCCCGTGTTCCTGGCCTTCCGCATCGCGCCCGGGGCAGGTAAACCTCATGCACATGTGCACAAGTGCTGTGTTGTGCAGTGACGTGGTGGTAAATATGCCTCCTTCCCTCCAGTCACCTTTCTCTGCAGCTTTTCCTGGTGTGTTTGTTCCTTTAACAAATTACCAATTCCATGACAGGGAAGAGATGCCAGCGCCATGAGAGGGTCCTCGGCGAGACCTCCCTGTAGCAGTAAACTGAACCGTGTACTCTTATCAGCTGCATCGAAACCCGCCCGAGCACCACCTGCTAGACGGCCGGCCCCACACTTCGCTTCAGCCTCCGGACCATTCCGGAAAAGCCTCACATACCTCACTGTCTTGTCTGTTCATGTGACATAAGTAGAAATATTGGGTTTTTTAAATAAGTCACAGTCCTGTTGCCAAAACTCTAACAGACAGCAAAGAAATCTGTACCTTAGACTTCCCAGTTTCGGTCTGTGGTCGTCCGCAGAGGGCTTCTCCAGCACAGGGACCCCCAGAGGCCAGCGGCCCTGCCAGGCGCAGGCGTGTCCGGGGCTGGGGAGGTGGGGGCGGTGCTCCTGCTGTCCCTCCGATGCCCTCCCTCGTGGTATTTCCTCTGTGCTGTGTCACTTGGTTTTTGAATCACACTGCAGCTGCTTTCCATTTTTATATATATAAATATATATAAATATATACTTTTTAAAAATAATTTATAAGTCTTACCAAAACTTATGCTAAATATACTTTCCAGAATGAATGCACAAGAGTGTCATATCAGCAGGTAGAAGTGGCATCTAGGAGTTCAGCTTCCCGTCTGTCCACACACGAGGTCAGAGGGCGAGTGTGAGCTGCAGGCCCACCTGGGCAGAAGCCTCCGCAGCACTTGCTGGCGCCTGTGACCCCTCTGCCTTTCTCTGTGTAATAGCAAGAGCTGAATGTAAAGTTTAGAACTAGCCTGGGTGTACCTTTTAAGAATTTTGTAAACTGTTTGTCTTTTGTTACTGTTTTATGGTGCCAAGTATTCTACAGTTAAACAATAATATCATGGGAGAAATAGAAATAGCCTAGTCTGCTTCCAGTGCGAACTGCTCTTAACATGGGCTGTATATAAGAATATTAAAGAGAAACAAAACTGTACATTTCCTCGGTTGCTCTGCTATATACAACCTAAGTAATAACCTTGTTGCAAATATTTTTCTCCTAGCACTAAGTATAGCATTAAAAGGCGATTAGAGAGTCTGTTGACGAAACACAAATGTATGTTTTATTGATTTTACTTTAGAACACTACAGAGTTCCTGGACTGGGTGAAGGCGTTAGATCGATGTTTGTTTTTTATATAAATCACTACCATTGCCAGTGGTTTGGTGTCTGCTTGCCGATTCTGTGTTCCTGATGATACGGTCAGCCTGTGTAGTGCCACGGCCACTGTCGGAGCGGCCGCAGTCCGGGCACAGGGCGAGTCTGTCCAGCGGTTTCAGCTGTTGAGCTGTGGTCGCTGAGGGCCTCAAGAAGTGACTGCTCTGGTTCCTAAGCAATAAAATTGATCCTGGTGACAAAACTCCTGCCTGGGCTCTGCGCTTCCTTCCATTGTCCCCTCACCTTTGAAATGCTGAGCAAGGGGAGGGCCCTTCTCACACCCTCATTAGGACTCCTGGAATGTCACTGAACCAGACACTAGCAAAAACATTTAGCCATTAGTTGGGAGTAGAAAAATAATCTTTTTGGCTTATAGTAGTAAAGGATTTATCCCTCAACATTTATTTATAAATGGGATTGTGTAAATGCTTTGCTTTCCTCAGAACTGTAAAACTAGCAATTCCTGTGCTCTTAACTGGACCAGACAAGCTCGCAGGGTAGCAGGCCTGGTGCCTTTAAATATTACTTCCTTTTAAAGTGAACTGACAGTGGTTTGAAAATTGATGGTACAGCCATGTGACAAAAGAAGCAAACAAATTTAAACATTTTATGTTTCCTTTAACATTTTCAAAAGGCTTTCCAAGAGAAATCTTACAGTTGCAGTATTATAATTACTGACATTTAATTTTTGAAGTTAAAACTCCACAGTTATGCCCATTAAGATTCGGCTACAAAGCCTTCCCCCAAAGGCTGCGCTGGTAGCTCCTCAGCGCCCCACTAGTGACTTACTTGGTGGTGGAAGCCGGGGAGGTGCCAGGGTGACTGTGTCCTCCAGGCTGGGCCAAGGGGTGCTGCAGTGCTCGTGGTCCGTTGTCCAGCTCAGGCGGGAGGCGCTCTGGGGGCCAGCAGTCAATCCCGGGTGACCCGATGTTCTGGCCATGCCTTCCACCGCCCTCAACCCGGACTCTACTAGGTTCAGGGTCGCTCATCCCTGCGCAGGCAAATTATTTTGGCTTTTTCTCTGCAGTCCTACTTTGAACGAAATAGTGCTTTCTGCCAGTGAAGTCTCTTGAGAATGGTAGCTGAAGGGCCGCTGTGCACAAGAATTTAAAACCTGATTTCACCCGATGTGGTTCACTACGCACCTACTAGGCGGCATGACGTGTAGGCACTCAGCGCTCCCCTGCAGAGAAGGGACGGCTGACAGGGACGGGGGCGGCTTGCCCTTACCCGCCCTTTCCAGAGCCCCCAAGTGTGTCTGAGTTTGCCCCAAGCCTCCGACCGCACCTGCAGCTCCGCTCCGGCTGCAGCTCCTGCCTGTGCGGCCAAGGGGCGCAGGCCAGGCTGCCCTAACGCGCGGCCATCGCAGTGTCCGCACTCCTATGAGCGGCCTCCGCACTGTAATGCGCGGGACGCGGGGCCGGACTGCCATCCCGCGCAGCCGCCCAGCCTGACCTTCGCCAGAACCAGGGGCCCCTCGGGCTGGTGACCAGACCCCGACCTGGCAGGGGCTTCCCTGACGCCCGCTCACGGTGGCCTAGCCGCTCAGGGGCGCCTCGCTCTGGGCTCAATACGCAAGAAACACGCGGTGCAACCTTGGGAGCCGCGACTCCGACCGGGACGTGTTAAATAATTTATTGATGATACAAAGTGATTCCACCCAGGACGCGCAGCCGAACCCTGCGCCCACGCAGAGGAACTGTCTCAGCACACTTAAGCCCAAGCCGGACTGCTTTATAACTTATTCTGCAAAAATATATATACACACTCTGGCGCGGGCGGCTCACGTCGGGGCGCCGCCCCGCGTCCCGTACCCTGGTTGCTCTGGCCTGGCCGCCGCATCCTCATGAGGCGTCCCCCGCGCTGCCGCCGCACGGACTGACCAGCGCCAAGTTCGAGGGTTTGTGCTTCTTGAGCAGCCGCGTAATCTTCTCGTCGTCCGAGTTTGGATCCAAAGGCCGGTTGTACTCGTCGTCGTCCTCCGCGTCCGAGCTGCCCACCTTCAGCTTCTCGGCGTCGGAGTCCTGCTTTTTCTTGGCCGACGCCATCTCCGCCGCGTGCCGCTTGCGCCACTTGGTCCGGCGGTTTTGGAACCACACCTGGGGGTCGGAGAGGACCGTCAGCGGCGCCGGCCGAGGCTCGACCCTCGGCAGCGCGACCCTTGCCCGGCCCGGGTCGACCCGCCGTCCGTGCGGGCGCGAGGGACAGGCTCAGGCTGCTCAGCAGCAGCGCCTCCGGGGCGGCCATTCGCAGGACGCGGGCAGCCGGGGTCTGCTTCCCGCGCAGGGGACGCCCCTGGCCTGGCCGCGCTCACCTTAACCTGGCTCTCGGTCATGCCCAGGGAGTAAGCGAGCCGCGCGCGCTCCGGGCCGGCCAGGTACTTGGTCTGCTCGAAAGTCTTCTCCAGAGCGAAGATCTGCTGGCCGGAGAAGGTCGGTCGCGAGTGCTTCTTCTTGCCGTCCTTGTCCAGGCCCCCGCCGGCTTGCGCTGCAAAGGAGGGCGGGTGAAAGCGACCCGGACCCCGCGCCCCACCCCGCAGCCCCGCGCGGGCCACTTACCCGGGCCGGCCAGACGCGGGTCCCTCCAGGGCGAGCCCTGCACCACGCCGGGCCAGAAGATGGGCGGACGCCCAGGCAGCTCCGCCAGCGGCTTGGGGTAGCCGCGCGCCACGGCGGCCGCGGGTCCGAAGTAAACGCCGGCAGAGGATGCGAGCCCGTTGAGGCGGGGCAGGCCGCCCAGGAGACTACCGCCCGCCGCGCCCACGGGACGCCCCAGGATGTCGCTGATGCCGTGCGGGGTGCCGAGCGGCAACTGCGCGCCCAGGCCGCCCAGCGCGGGAGCCTTGAAGCCGGCGGGGCCCTGCAGCGCGTACGGGAACAGCGACGTCTTCATCTCTGCCATGTTGTGCAGTGCGGCCAGCGGCGCGCTGCTCAGCACGAACGCGCCCGGGCGGTTAGCGTCCATGGGCACCGCGGCCGCCGCCCCGAGCGCCCATCCGGGCCCCGCCGCCGCCTGCGCCCGCCGGCCAGAAAGTTTGCGCGCGGCCCGGGGGCGTCGGCTGCAGGGTGGCGCGGGGCGCGGACGCCGACGGCCCAGGCGGGCGGCGGGCGGGCCGCTCAGGCACGGGAAGGGAAGTGGCTAGGGAGGCAGCGGGCGGCGGCTGCAGCGGCTCCGGGACCGGTCGGAGCGGCGCCGCGCGGGACCGGCGCGCTGATAACCCGAGGGCCCCTGGCGCGGCTCGCGCGCTGATTGGTTGCTGGCGCCGGCGGCCAGGCCATTGGCCAGCGCCCCGCCCGTCTGCGCGCGCCCCCGCCGGCCGCGCACTCCATGAAGGGCCCATTAGCTCGGCAGGTGCCTCCGGGGCTGTAAATTTGCCCCCTGATTTATCTCCCAGGGGACGAAATAAATCCCCTGGATGGGAGTTTAGTTAGGCAAAGGTTTTAATGGGAAATCGGGAAAAAATACGACAACATATTTTATCGCCGGAAAGAATGCAGATTTGAGAATCCAGCCGACGCGCTCACAGCGTCCCATTTGAGCAAGAGCCCCACGCGGTGGGAGCAGAGATTTGGTAGTGCCGACGGGGCCACCGCCCGGCCCCTCCCTGTCACTCCGTACCCTCCCTGGTCCCCGTTGGTGTGGGGCGGCCGAGAATGTTTGCAGATGTTCTCGTGGTGGAACCGGGCCGCAGAAAGGCGGAGGAAGCCCAGCTTTCGGAGTTCTCGGTCTTAAAGGCCAGACTTGGCTCTCAGGAATTTGACCAATAAACAGCCAACCTGGTGGCGGACCGAGCCTGGTCCCAGAGCACCAGGCGCTGCCTTGCACTCGCGCCCTGCAGGGCGGTTCCCCATCCCCGCCTCGGAGTGGGGATACAAGGACCGCCAGGACCTCCCCATTGGGAGTCTCCGTGAGGATTCGGGTCTCCTGTTGGGAGTTATTGGGAGGTAACCCGAGCTGGTGCTGAGACCAGGCCCCAGGACTCCGCCCACGGGCTTTCTCTCGGAATCGAAGCTTCAGCCGGGAGAACCAGAGCCCCGGGCACCCTCAGAGCTCCAAAGCTCAGGAGCGCGTGGGGCACCACGTTCAGGAGCTCGACATGGGTGCGCGGTTAAGCCAGTGGGCAGAAGCGCAAGTTTTAGACCCACTTTTGGGGCCTTCCTTCGGACACGAAGAGTCTCTCGTCCGATGCTGTGAGGGTCCAAATGAAAGGCAGTCGAGCACCTGCGGAGGGGCAGGCGCTGAGCCAAGGCTGGGCATTGTCGCCTGTCCTCACTGGCGGTGTCACATACCGATTTAGGAGGTGACTATTACTGTTATCCGCTGCCCGGTGGAAACTATGACCCGCGAATGTGCAAATGGACCACCGCTTCGTGGCTAGGGGCTGTGCGCACGACGTCACCTCTCCGTGGTCGCTGAGCAACGACTTCCTCGTTTTGCCCCGGTCGCCAGGACTTTGGTGCTGCGGAAGATGACCACCCTCGCGGCTCGGGGCAGGGGTCTAGTGACCACTCCAGCCACTTCCCTCCTAGGTCCATTTTCGTTTAGTGCAGACAGCCGTGGGGGCTGGGCGCCGCAGGGCTCACCTCCAGCTCTCTGCTTTGAAGGCCACTGCCTCCAGGACTGGGGGTCAGTTCTGTGGTCGCCCTTGCTTCATGTGTGCGCGCACGGGGCTGCCCTGGAGACGCGGCGAGCCGCGTTGGTCTCCGAGAAAGTGGAATGAGGCCTGGCCAACACCGGGGTTTCACTCATCCTGCGTATCTGGACGGGTTTCCGTTCCTGGAATCCAACTGGGCTTGGCCGTCGGCCAGAGACCAGCAAGAGCAGAGCGCGGTCCGGGCACCAGGAGAGCCCTGAAGACCTCTGCGCTGCGGTCGGGACCCAGTCCGTGAGCCCAGAGACTTACGCCTGAGATGTGTGTGCTCCAAGGGCCCGGCCACAGGGAGAACCTTCTCTGGTAAGATTTGGGCCCCTATGGGGTCCCCCTCGGCGAAGGCGCGCGCCAAGGCTTGAGTTGTGAGTCTGGAGCAAAAGCTGTCGGCTTAGGGGAGGGGCCGAGTGAGGCGGGGCCGGCTCTGGCCTCCAGATTCCCCACTCTGCGCGACTTGGCAGACATTAGACTCAGTCCTCTGGGGAGGACCGTGAAGGGCGCAGGTAGCCCAAATAGGGACAGGAAAGGCGCTCTAGGGTGGACGGCACGTGCGCTCTTTTCTCCTTCGAGTTTCCGGAGACCCAGATGCACAGGCAGAAAAAGCGCTAGGTGGGGCGCGCTTGGGCTACTCTTGCGCCTCTGCGGGGCCTGGTTAGCACTGACTTACCGCTAGGGAGCAGAGACCCTGAGGCGCTGCCGTGCGCCCAGGAGAATCGGCGTCTCTCTGCGCTGCTGTGTCCTCCCCGGGCTGCGAACGAAACGCATGGGGTCCCGAGTGGGGCTGCCCATCCCACCAGCTTCAGCGTGCACTGCAACCCGGGAGCCAGTGGCCAGGGATGCAGGAAGAGTCCCAGAGTGCAGGATGGGGAGGGTGGACTAGAGTGAGTTGAGCGTGCCAGAGGTGCAGGCTAAGGGCAATCCCTTCTCCACACACAATCTTATAGCTAGGTGAGCTATCCGCTGTCCTGCGGGTGCGCCGTGTTTCCTAAATCTGTGCCCCAGATCGCTGGACGCCTCCCGTGGGGTTCCCCCCCATCCGGTACTATGAGCGGGACTGTAACGGCTTCACTTCCTTCTCTTCCCTGCGTGCCAGCTCTGGGCCTTCTGGTGTCCCCTCCTGCTTCCCGGCACCAGATGCCGCTCTCTCTTTCAGGTCAAAGGAGTTGCCCCCTCCTCCAGGGGCTGTCGGGGAGAGCCCCCTACAGAGGTGCGGACGCCTCCGGCTCCCTCCACAGCCGCGTTTCGCAGCCGTGGAGAGGTTCCGCGATGCCACCTCCTGGTCTTGGAGAAGAGGTCCGGAAGGAAGGCTGCAGCACTTTCCACGCACACGGAGCTCATCGTTGAAAAATGCAGGGTGTATTATTTGGCAGAGACTATTCAACATTTGTTTTATGTATTCAGCATTTATTTGTTGGCACCTACTACGTGCCAGGCTGGAGAGAAACGTGAACACAGTGAGCTCCTGCCTCCGGGTGCCCCAGCTCCCCTGGGGCGGATAATTAACAGCATGTGTTGAAGGGAATGATTGATTGGGTGAGAGGTGGCTCAGGGCAGGTGCTCTGGGGAGGAGGGCCACCTGGGTCAGCAGGTGTCCAAGCCCTCTGTGTGTGGTGATGGGAAGGGGACAGGCCAGGTCAGGAGGACTCACGAAAGAAGCTGGGATTCTGCCTTCCCGCGCAGAGGCGGCTACAGGATCTCACGCAGCCCTTAGGGAGCGCTCAAGTGTCTCCAAGCAGCTGCGGGCCCCTGACCAGCCTGCGGGGGGGCTGGGGTCCCTGGGGCAACCTTCTGCAAAGGGCCTTGGCTCTGTTCTGCACGCACGTGTGAGCAAGTTCCCCACCTCCACAAGCTAGCGAGGCCCCGCACCGGCGGGCACTTCTCCCGGACAGGGCCAGAACACAAAAGGACCACGGAGACAGCCAGGCAGACCTCCGAGACTGCCGCAAAGAGGTCTCAGGGATGGAAAAGAGGGCTGGGGTGACCAGCCAGAGCTTGACGAGACCCCTCCAGAGCTGGGGCCCAGACCTGGGTGGGAGACGCCGTCCTCTTCCGCAGTGGGGACCTCGGAGGAGCCCTGCGGGTGGCTCTGCGATAGCTGGAGGCAGCGGTGGTGCAAGCGCAGGACCGGGATGGGGAGTGGGCAGCCCTGACCCCTTGGTAGCGCCCTTGTGGCAGACCTGAAGCCTTCTTGACCCCCACCCCCACAGCCTCTGAGCTGAGGGCGGAATCCTAGTTTCTTTCATGCTAGTCCTCCTGACTTGGCCTGTCCCCTGCTTTACTGCCCAGTGGGCTACACCCATGTCACCTAGGCCCCAGTAGTCCCACCCAGGCGCTCCGCGGCCACTTGCCCACTCTTCCCGTCTTTGCATGTGGCTCCCTTCTCTGCTAGGGTCTCAACTGAGGGAATGCTGTTGAGTGAATGGAGGAACCCACAGCCTCAGGCTCAGAGGGAGTCCCCAAGGCCTGATGTAAGGTCTGGGAGAAGGGCACCGTATGTTCACTCACAGCCCAGGGGCTGCCCAGGTGTGGATGGGCTAGTGAGGAACCTGCAAGGGCAGTCTGGGACCCCTCTGCCTCAGCCTCCTGAGCTGGGAGGGTGTCCCTGTCTGAGCCTAGGCAGCTGGGGCCCAGCTGTGGGCCACATGTCCACTGTGCCCCTCAGCCTGGGCCATGGAGGCACCTTCACCCACAGCCTCTTGCTTACTTGCCAACATGTCCGAATGTGGCTGGGGACAAAGCCTTGGGGACAGTGAGGCTGCTTCTCCCGATGGGGGCTGTGTCAGGATAGGGAGGAAACTTCAGCTGAAGCCAGGTGGGCAATACTCTCCCCAGAAGGTCCCAGCCAGGCCCGGGGACTCAGGGACACTGGTGTATGGGAGAGGGCCCAAAGGCGAGCTGAGGATGAGGCTGGGAGTGTGAGGGGCACCCAGGCAGCTCACCCTGCCCTAGCAGGAAGCAGGCTGGCCTACAGCTGGTGCTGGGGGAGGGACAGCTCCCTAAGCTCCCCCAGACCCCCTCTGGCCTGGCCTTGTCCAGCCTCTACAGCCCCTCTGGCCTTCCTGGGCCCAATGCTCCACCCACAGCCTAGGACTGACAGAGAGTGTCCTACCTTGTAGACCCCTATCCCCCACTCCCAGCCTCACGCCGCCCTCAGCCCCCCACCCCCAGCCCTTACACCAGCTCCTTTGATTTCTTTGAGTTCCCACCATCAAACATGAGTTTCTTCCTTTTTTTTTTTGAGCTGGCTCCACTTTCTTCTCAGGAGGGAAATGCTTTGAGCTGCCCCCAAGAGCCACCTATGCTCACCATGTGTGGATCCCATACTGTGAGCTTCCCACGCTGATGGTGAGAGTGCCAACTCCTCACCCCGGGTGTCCCAGGTGGGGAAGGAGGCAGGAAGAGGAGTGGCAGCCTCCACAGCAGGATGGGCCCTGAGACTCAGTGCCCCACTGAGATTTACCCTTGGGTCCTAGCAGCACAGCAAAAACAGCCCCCACACCCCGAGATGGGGAAGAGCCTCAGAGAGTTGGCAGCACTGAGGGTCTTTAAGCTCTCCAAGGCAAAGGATTCTGAGGTCCCTGTATGCCCATGGTTTGGAATGACCACCAAAGCCAACCAGTGGTACTGGGAGGTGGCCTACCCTGCCAGAAGTCAAATGGGAAGCCACAGCAGCCCCAGGGGTCCTTAATGTTGCCATTAGGGTACAAAGTACATTCCTCCTGGGGTGCTGGGTGGGGACAGACCAGGGCCTGACTGGCTCTCAGGGTCAGTGTCAGAGTAGCAGGACACCCACAGAGCTGGTGACAAAGGGCAGCTGGTTGGCAGGTCCTGAAGGGACAGCAGGAGGGCCCTTACAGTGATGTGTGGCTAGGCCAGCCAGAGGCCCCAGCAGGCATCCTCTAAGCTCAGGTTGCCTGAGAGGTGCAGAGACCCTGCTCTCTATGGAAAGACCTGTGGGTGCCAGGAGAAGCCAGACCTGACTCATGCCACACAGTGCTGAGCGTGCAGGGGGGCGTCATGTGCACTTTGAGACCTGACACAGAAGTATTTCGGGTGGCGTCTTTCCTCAGGGTCAGCCATGTTATGGGTCATTTCTGAGCAAACACTGGTCTCCCAGAACTGCAGGGCATACAGTGTCTCACTGTATGGGCTGTGTCTTTCAACCCAAGGCTTTGGGGACACATCCACAGGCTGCTGCTGCTGCAAGGTACCTAAGAACTCTTGGCCCTACCAGTGGATGTCCTATGACTGCCATCTCTGGCAAGTCTCTTTGCTCACCAGGGCTGGGCTGTCCTACCCATGGGCACATCTCAGGTTTCTGCCACCTCCCACCCCCCCACACACACCCTGCAGAGCAGGTGCGTCTGATCCCCTCTTTCCCCACTCATTCTCCCTCCTGTCTTTCCAGGTCCCTTCTTGGAGCAGACACTTCCCACCTCTCCCAGGGCACTGAGGACCCTGCCCCTGGGCCTGGCCTAGACTCACTGCCTGGCCCTTTCCGTCTCTGTGCGGATGTCCCACAGCTAGCTGGGGAGAGCTTTCCCCCACCCAGTGTCCAGCACAGTTCCCAGGCCCCTCTGGGCACCATGACTCCAGGAGCCCAGATGGGTCCAAGGGAGGCAGCTGGACACTCCAGGATGGAGCACCCTTCTCATGGTCTGGTGTGAGTCTGGTCCAGACCAAAGACACAACAGGTGGCTATTATCCCCTGGCTTTGGGGGCCTTTCCTAGTTGTGTTTTCCTTGACTGGAAACCTGTGCCCACCTGGTCCCCTGCAGCCATATCCAAATAGGCCAGACTGGACAAGGGCTCTGGCCCCCTCTGTGACCTCCGGCTGGCCATCTGCCATTTCCCCCTCTGGCTGAGGAGAGCCGGCCAGGGCACACCATGCCCAAGGACCTTCTGAACCCAAGCTGGAAACTGCCTTGCCTCCCATGTGCCCTGTGCTAGGTGGGGTCAGACCACAGTTACCCAGACCACCAGAGGGGACTTCCTAGGAGCAGATGGGCTGGTGCACCACAGAGGCAGGAGGCAGAGGACAGGCTGCTGGGGAAGCCACACAGCCCCTGGGGAGTGCTCTTCTAAGGGGCCCCAGGAATTCAGTCTCCTTCAGGAAGGACAAAGAGATGTGGCTGTAAATCACCCTCAGCACTAATTCCCCAGGGCCTCTCGGGCAGCAGATGCGCAATCGTGTGTAATGAGTTCTCTCCCAGGGCCTCCCAGGGCGTCTGACCAGGCGCCACATGTGCTAATTGAGTGCTGAGCCCAGCGGGAGATTTGTGTGGGGCTCCCACTCTCACCACCTTCACTTTGACCCTCGGATGGGATCAGACCGGCACTCACCCACAGGGGTGTCCAGAGGGGCTTGTGGCTACACTGGGGCTTCCTGGCGGGAGCTGGTGCTGAGGACAGGTAGTGTCCATGGCCCTCCGGTGGCAACAACATCTGTGTACCTTATGGGAGGGGCTGCCAGAGGGCGGCCTTAGGCCTGTGCCCTCCTGGCACCTGCCATCTGAGCTCTCCCCTTGGAACATCTTTGACCACATTCCCCAGGTCTTTACTCAGCGCCTTGCCTGGGTGGGACGGGCTGGGAGGTGACCCACTGGTGGTGGCATTCAAATTAATGCCATCCTACCGTGACCAACGTGTCACAGCTTAGGGTGCAGCCAGCAAGTAGCTGGGGGCCTGCTTCTAAGGGTGGGGTGTTAGGGATGCTCCAGAGACTGTAAGGGTGGTAAAAGTGAGCTGCTAAGCCCCAGGGCCTGTGGGGTTGGGGGCTGTCACAAGGCCTGGAGGGCAGGGGCCTTTGTCCCCCAGCAGCAGGGCTGGGCCCAGGGTGCACAGGAGGGGCAGAGCTCTCTGGACAGAGAGCTAGGGGCAGGGCCTGGGTGCCAGGGAGGAGATGACTTGGGACAAGGGCTGTGGGTCCTGGGTGGTAGGCAGGCAGAGGCATCTGTCACAGGAAAGGAGGGTTTGTCGTAGACGGGGCACCCTGTCAGAGCAGTGCCTCTGACTTTAGGGGCCATATCTGCCATGCGAGCAGCCCTGTGCTCCTGGGGGAGCACAGGTGGCTCCGGGCTCCCTGGCTGAGGCTGCTGGGTGGTGGGTTTGGCAAGAACGTCCCCTTCCACCAGCTGCTGCCTACCAGCCATGATGATGCTTGGCACCCAGCCAAAGTGCAGCTCTGCTCAGAAACGCTGTCTGGCCTGGCAATGGAGGCCTCAGGCTGGAGGCTTCAGGTGAGTCTGTCTCTGGGGCAAGGCTGGGGAGGGGGTCACGGGCCCTGTGGTCCTGGTCTGGGCATGTGACCCTAGCTACAGAGGACATCCTACGTGTCAGCATTCTGTCTACCAAGGAGTCTGATGACGGTCATATCTAGTGAAGTTGATCTAGGAAAATTAGCCACCCCTCCCAGTGAGGCAGTGCACCTCCAAGCCGTGTGCTGTGCGTGCTTCTCCTGGGAGGAGTGGACTCACCCTCTGTGGCACCCAGGTGGGCCACGGGACTGTGGTGGCCTGAGCAGAGCCTCCTGGAACCCCTTGGGCCTGCCAGTTTCCTTACCTTTCCCCTGGTCAGCAGGCTCTCGGAGCAGAGCAGCATCCTGGGAATGAGAAACGTGCTGGGCACACAGTGGTTCAGCTGGCTTTTCACCAGCTGAAAACAGACCGTATGAGCACCATGACATAGGTATAAACGTTGACCAAACAGCATTCACAGAGGAAACGTCCACAGTCTCCCCAAAGCAGATAAGGGGCCACAGTGGTGTGAGGGGTTCACGTGGGGTGGAGGGCACCCATGAATGCAGGTGAAGCGGGTGGCAATGGCCTCAGATGGTGACACATCTGATGTGCCCCTGTAAGGAGTGTGCCCATCGCTGTCACCAGGGACTCACTGTGTTTCCCCATCTGTCCCATGGACCCTGTAGGGCAGGGGGTGAGGATAAACCTTGCATTTTTTCTTCATATTCCCTACTGTGTGTTCCCTTCTTTCCCTATGAATGTGTCTTGTTTTTATTAATAAAACTGATAAAGGCTACATTTTAGGAAGGGAGCACAGTGCCCCCTCTGGAAGGAGAGGTGTGGTCTGCAAGTCCCTGGAGGGCTCTTATTTGCCGTGATGGGGCGTGGACGTGGACGTGTGTGAGCGCACTTGTGGCGAGGTGCAACAGGTATTTAGATTTAACAGCCCCAGAAAAGACTCTCGGTCTGTAGATAAAATTCTATCACAGAGGGGGAGGCTGAACCATGAAGCAGCCCCTGAGCCCTGGGCTGGCTCTGGCCACAGTTGAGCAGATGGCAGTGGTGGAAAAGCAGGAGTTAGGCGGACACTAACTGGGCAGTTTGGATCCAAATGCTGTTGCCCATTATGCCTCCAAGTCCATCTCATCCCTTTAAACAAGTTGGTGGCATTTCCTCCCCCACAACTCAGCACCCAGCTGACCCTCAGCGACAACTTTTGCTCTTGGCTGTAGCTTCTCTCATTGTCTCATCAATTTGCTGAGTTGAAATGGGCCACATGGTGATCCCTAGAAGTCTGCAACTTCTCCACATGACTCATGTTTGTGGCTGCAGCCCTCACGCTGCTGCCCCTCTGTCAGAGGTTGTCACGGAAGACTTGGGGTGACACAGTGCACACAGCAAGCTTCACTGGGCAGTGCTTAGACAGACTGCCCCCAGGGATCCCCAAGCAGGACACCTCCCAGAGGGAGCAGAGAGGGCCCACCAGGGGAGGGGACGTCCTGGGCCCGGTGTGTCTGGTTAGTGTCCAGAGTCTGGGTGCTGCCTCGCAGGTGCAGGGCAGCTGGAAACATGCTCCGTGTGGTATATTGAAAAGTAGACAATGTGCACAAATTGGGGCTTGGTGCCTTTAGGCTTTTGAACTGGCGTCCTGGCCAGCTGTGAGGAGACAGGATATCTTTAGCTCATTTATGTAACCAGAGCTGGCACCTCCTGGACACCAGGCCAGCTCCTCCACCCCCAGGTCCTAGCACCTTGTTGTCAAATGCTCTTCCATCTTGGTGCCTCACAGAGTCCCCCAACAGGGACTCCAGAATGATCCCATGATGGTTTTAGTGACAGCAGAACAGTGCATGTGTCTGTCTGCTGGCGCTCCTCTCTGATGCCCCCGAGCTCCCAGCCCATGGCCCACACTAGCAGCCCTGGAGGGAGCCACCTGGAAGGGTCTCTCCACTAATGTCCTTCAATCTCCTCCTCAGCCAATGTCTGCTGAATCCCCTTTCAGCCATGAGCCCCCAGCACTGTTAGCAGGGCCACACAGCAGCAGGTGACCAAAGCACTCCTATTGGCCTGAGCTGAGCTGCCTCAGAACAGCACAGTCTGCTCCAGGACAGGGCAAAGCAGGGAGAGACAGGGCCTGAGCCCTCCCCACCCTTCAGGGCCCAGTTTCCTGTCAGAGTGGGTGGCTTTTCTCCACCTGGCATGGGCTCCATCTGACCGAAGGGTTTTCCATTTTAATTTCCAGTTGCAGATCAAAACCGGTTCTAGAGCCTGCAGATCCCACCGGCAATTCTGTGACTTCATAGTAATTGCAAAAGGCAGCCGAGCACGTGGAGTGGAGCTGCCGTGATCATGACACTAAGGTATTGTGTCCAGCTAGAGCTCCCCACAGACCCTGGGAGAGCCCTGATTGGGGAGGGTTCCCCAATGTCCAGGTCAAATGAGGGTGATACAGGTTGCAAATTAATCTTCTCTCCTTGCCCCAGACGAGCTCCTGTGAGCAGTGGAACTTGCAGAGGGTATTAAGGGGACAACAGGCAGCTACGGGGGTGGGGAGGACCACTCTGGGTAAGAGGGATGGAGTGATCTGCCGCCTCTGGGGAGCTAGAGCCAGGGTGGTCACACCTGGTTCTCTGGCCTGGGCTTAACCTGGTTTTCAGAGCACTTGAGCTGGCCATCGCCCCAATGCTCACAGGGCCATGTGGTATGACAGGCTCCAGAGCACGGCCAGGGGCGGTATGCAAAAGGCCACTGCAGAGGCCAGGCCTGACAGTGTGACCCAGAACTTCACTTACCACATCAGAATTAAAATAAAGCAACAGTATTTGAACCTGAGAGCAGACACTTACAGTGCCACCCCATGGTTCTGGTCCCCAAAGTAGAAAACCAGACCTTGTCCATCAACTTGGATCCACTAAGAGCAGTTGTTACCCCTTGAGATTTGCTCAGCGGGTGCTTGTGGGCAGCCCCAAGCTGAGCGAACCTCAGACTCCCGGACTTGAGCAATCCTCCTGCCTCAGCCTCCCAAGTAACTGGGATTATAGATGCCACTACACCCAACTAGTATTTCTACTTTTAGTAAAGACAGGGTCTCAGGCTGGTCTTGAACTCCTGAGCTCAAGGGATCCTTCCTCCTCAGCTCCCAGAGTGCTGGGATTATAGGCATAAGCCACTGTGCCCAGCTGATTATTTTTTCTTTCACAGCCTAATTGTTTGTATTACTAGTCAGAATGAACTGCTGTGACCCATCAGAGTGACTCTGGCAGGTACATCTGCCTGTATAGGCTCTGCTCTGGCCAGTCCTTGGGGTGGGGTGTCAGGGGCGGCCCAGAGAGAAGCATGCACACCCCAGGGCCTTGTCCCAGAGCCAGGGTGAGGATGCAGGTGTGACACCCAGAGTGACTTGGAGTGAACGGCAGGGCCTGAGTGGGGCCCCAGGATGTCCTGGCCTGCCCTGGCCTTGGGGCTGCCTGAGTAGGCACCCAGAGCCTCTGCATGTGGGGCTGCTGTGCAGGCCCTGAGCACAAGGGTGCTGGGTTCTCCGTGGGAGGCAGTGATGCTCCTTTCCGCCCCTTCCCTCTCTCTGAGCTTCTCTGTCTTTTATTCTTGTTGACATTCATGTCCACTCTGCAAGGGGCCTTTGGGTCATCCCTGGGAAGCTGGGTGTTGTGGGAACTTGAGCGCTGAGACAGAGACCCACATCAGTTCCTCCACAACTGCTGGCCTGACCAGCCTCTCTGCACCCCATCCTTGTGCCTCTCCCAATACGTGGCCTCTGCTCTGGGTCACAGGCAGGACAGAAGTGGCCCTGGGTAAGACACACCTTCATCCCTAGAAGTACTGATAGATCAGGACCACAGACTAGAGTGGACAGCAGGATGAGGCCCTGCTCCTGAAGCCAAATGGCTCTGCTTTCAAAAGATTTCACCTTCAGGGAAAGACATGATACCAGACTCACCTGCACGCACCACAGACTGCAATGTAGGGTAGGTTCTCTGGTGAGTGACTAGACCAGAGAGAGTGGTTTACACTAATTGTAAATCACTCTCTCATATAAATGGGGTCCTGTTGGGTTGGGAAGAGTGATCCTAAGACTATCATTTCTAACTGTGGCTCTGCCAACCTTAGCAGGTGGGTCCTACTCATAGTACAATGAGGCTGCCAAGTTCCAGTACTCACATTCCACTCTAGCCAGCAGAAAAGGAGAAGAGAAGAGCTGGGCCCCTCCTTTCATGGACATCCTTGTGGCTGGAACTTAGTTTAATGGACATGCATGTTGTAATGGAGGTGGGAAGTATAGTCTTTGTACAGAATGGCCATGTGCTCAGCTGGAGGTGGGAGGAACTATTACTCAAAGATCTTAATTCTTTCTGATTCCTTTCAGATCCTACAGTCAGCAATAACTTGACCCAGGGAGAGGCACCAGTATTCTTAGATGTCTCAAGCTCTGTCCCCTCTGCGGCAGGTAGGCTGGCTGCAGTGATGGGGAGAAGGCTGGGCCCCCACAGCCCACAGAGCAAAGCCACCCATGTGGCAGCCTGGTGTGAGTCCTGTGGCCTTGGCCTTGGGCTCTGTGTCTCATGGGCCTGCCTGGGATAGGGCCGTTTGGGTAAAAGGGACTGGGCTGCCTCTGGTCCCTGCAGGTCTCCCAGCTATTAGGTGGTCTTCATGCTCATCAGAGGTGGCAAGACCTTCAGGGTGGGGAGCCCCAGAAACACCCTTCTCCAGGGATCTGAAAGGCTCACACCTCACTCCGCCCCCCACCCCACAGCATCCTATGGTGACCCCCTGAGCTAGGTCCTTGAGCAGTGCCAGCTCCTCTGCAGAATGGTTCTGAGCGCAGCAGGCCTCACCCCAAGAGAACACGCCTAGGAGTGGGGTTGCAGTGTGTAGGCTGGACGATCCTGGCCCCTTCCTGGGCTGCTTGAGCACCCTTGGGTTGCAGTGTGTAGGCTGGACGATCCTGGCCCCTTCCTGGGCTGCTTGAGCACCCTTGGTCCCCCTAGGGCCCTGCCCAACCCAGCACACAGGGAGGGCCCTGGGTGGGTACCCAGTAGAAGGTGGAAGGTGGGACACCACCCCTTCCACCCATTACTTTAACCCATGTCTGCCTCTTGTCACAAAGAATTAAATCCATAATCAGAACATGGAAGAGGCCCCTGCAATTTGGCCCATCAGCACCATGCCGGCCATTAGCCGGCTGCATGGGGGCATTAATCTCGTCATCTCTCTCTGGTCTCAATGAATTGTGATAAAAATGTCAAACAATTAGATTATATTGGCCAACAGCACCGGTGTGATTGAGTAGCAAGGCCGGGCACGTCCCTTGAATCACCCTGACAAAGGGAGACGGCTCCACGCCGTGATAAATCCCCCACAGAGCTGCTGGCAAGGGCTGCCAGGAGGTCAGCCCCAGGCGGGCCAGCGAGCCAGGTGTCCCATGGGAAACCTGCCACTCTCAGGCCCTCGGGAAGCTGAGGAGTGAGGCAGGCAGGTAGTCCCTGGGGACAAGACACTAAGACCAGGGGCCCAGGCCCCTCTGAGTCTGCAGAGCCACAAGCTTGACACAGAAGGGCAGGCGGGGTTCTCAGAGGGTGCAGTTTGAACCCCTGTCCCACTCTGCAACCACAGAGGGGAAGGAGGCCAGAGCTGGGGAGGGGTCCTGCAGTGGCCACTTTGCCAATGCTCAGCCTGGCCTGCCCTTCCCAGGAACCACGGCTGCCTTTTTTTTTTTTTTTAATAAGGGTGAAGATGCATTGAAAATTGATTTCTCTGTTAGAAATGGGATAATTAAAATGGTTGTTTCTATCTTCATCATCGTCATAATAAAATGAGGAGACAGTAGGGTTACGCATGGCGTGGAGAAGCACCGAGAGGCTTAATGCACAGCAGCGGTAATTGAATACAAATGGCCTCTCCTGAAGTTGCTGAGTTATATTTCAGAGATATGGGATAATGATGCCATTTAATCATTTTTACAAGATATAAAATTACTGGCTTCTCTAGGAAGATCATTAAGGAAAACAATTGTTCACAGCAATTGAAAATAGAGTTTTAATTATTTAATATAGAATTATTTAAACTATTAGAGATCAGTGTTGGATGAAGTAACTTAATAGAAATTTATACACAAGCATTTGTGAACATTTTAATTTTATTAACCCACCTGATTCCTTAATCCAAATCAATCTGGAAGGCCTCATTGAGCTGTGATTGGGAATTCACTGCTCAGAGCTGCTGGGGATGTGGACTTGCCCTCCAAGGTCAAGGGGTGGCCAGGCCTCGCATGGAGGCACAGATGGGTCATCTCACTTGGGAATTCCAGGAGAGGTTCTGGAAGAGATGTGGCCCGTGGGCCTCCTCTGAGCTGCAGAGGAGGAGGGGGGAGAGGAGAAGGAGCAGCGGGGAGGGACCCTGGGGACCATGGCATAGGGCAGGTACCTGGGCGATGCTGTCTCCCAGATGGAGGGAGGGGCCAGCTTAAGTTCTGGCACAGTGCATGGCCGGTGCTCTTCACCTGCCCGTCAACCCTTCCCAGGTGGGAGTTTTGGGGGCCCACCCTGCTTTGTACCCAGGGCCTCCAGCCCCCTGTGCTGGGACCTCTGTCTGTCCTGCCCACCCTCATGCCCAGAAACATCTCAAGGGTATATGGTGCCTCTTTACAAAGGGTTACAATGTGAAACTTGAATGAAAAGTCCTTTCCTGTTGAATGAAACTCTAGTTAGTCACTGTGGACGCAGGAAAAGCAGCTGCCTCCCAGCAGCCTGGGGTGTGGCCGCAAGGGCTGCTTGCTGCTCCTGTTCCTTTGGTTACTTTGTTGGTATTTAAAACATTTTCTTTAATAAGACATATTATTTAATTGCTTATTTCAAAGATAAAGAAAATTTCCAAGACATAAATTAAGAAAATAAGTGGACATCTTGGAGAGGTGGCTGATGGTAAGGATTGAGCTCCTCGGGCCAGGCGTGTCACTGCGGGTGGCCTGGGCACAGCGGGGTTCGTAGATGTGTGGGTTGGAGGCTGCCAGAGTCCTGGGGCCATAAGGAGCCCCTGACACCCAGTCTGCTGGGAAGACACACCTGGGGCCTCCAGCCTGGGCCCTGGAGTGAGTTGTTTAAAGTCAGGGTCTGGAATCCCAGGCTGGTCCCTCACTTGGGTACTGGTCAGTCGGACCCGAGGCCAGGAACGGCGGGATGGCACCTGCTGGACCCCTGTTCCTCAAGCCAGGCATCCTCACTGGCTTGCAGGTTCCCTGCCAGGCTGCCCTCCCACAGAGGGCAGTCCACCACGCAAATTATCACCAATAAATTCCAAGTGATCTTTTTTCTTCATATAGTTTTTAGGGTTACATAAATTTCACCTATGCAATTTTTTTATGCTTGAATATATTACAGAATGCCACTTCTGTTACGGAAGCTAATTGATAACGTGATTTGTTATGTTGCCGGGACATAATTCAGAAAGTTATTTTAAAGCCTTTGATGCATGGAACAGCACTCAGTGTTTAATATTTCTCACATGAGCAGACACAGTGCAAGGTAAAAAATGGGATTCCGCGCGGATGACATATTTCCAGAAGCTTTTATTCTTGTTGTTTGGGTGTGTGCCAACATCTTTCTAGAAGAAAGCTCATATTTCCAATGCTGCTCTGATTTGAATTTATTTCCAGGTCATTACCTTTTTTAAAAAATTAGAACGAATATGTGTATATACAGTATTTGAAAAAAGAAAAATAAAACAAAAAAGGGGGAAATCATATACAGCCTTTTAACATTATCAAAGATGCATATTTAAATCTGTCCCTGTCAAATTATAGATTCACAGGAAGTTGCCAAAATAGTACATAGAGCACCCTGCAGCCCCCACCTTCCCAAAGGTGACATTTGACACAGCGATCAGAGCCAGGGTGTGACACTGGCAAGCCAGCCTTCAGACTGTGTTGTTCTGGCTGTGCTGGACAGGTGCATGGACATGTATGCATGGACATGCATGTCTGGGCAGCTGTACCTCATGTGAAGTTCCATGTAGCTGAAGACCTGGAAACACATGTCCCTTGTGTTACCCACTCCTCCCTTGTCCTGTGCGTCCTTGTACGTCAACGCAGATCAGATCATCCCTGGGGACTTGCCACTGTGGGAGTTCTCTGTCACCCTGAGGCCCACCCAGTTGTGCTGAAGTCCATGTGTTGTCACTGCTGACTGGTGTCCTGCCCCATGAACCCACTGAGGGACACTTGTGTTGTTTCCACTATTTTGCTATTTTGCATATAGCTGCTATAAACACTCAAGTACGTGTATGTGGTGTGTATGGATGTAACTTTCCACTCTCTGGGATAAATAGCAGGGGTGCATTGCTGGGTCGTGGAGTAGTTTTACGAGAAATTGCTGCATGGCTCCCAGAGAGGCGGCACAACCCCACAGTCCCATGGGAGACCCAGTTTCTCAGCCTTTTCACCAGGATTTCATGTTGTTGCTACTTAAAACCCCCCATTGTTGCACTGTGTCTGCTGCAGCCTTCTCTCATGGTGTCCGTGTCAGAGACTCGAGCTTATTGGTACTGCACTTGGGCTGCATGTCCTGACTTTGGGGTCTTGATTCTTGCCCCTTGGGCACCCCAGTGTGGGTGTGGGCTCCAGGAATGTGCCCCAGGGGCAGAGTGGCCCTGCTGCCTTGCCCAGACCTGCAGAGGTTCCCTATGGAGGTCACCCACTCGCTTCACACGAGGGTCCCAGGCTGAGGGAGGAGAGAACCCGCGGGCACAGGCCATGGCTTGAAGCTTGGGCCCCTCTAGACTGTCCTTTGCCTATGGGGTGGCAGGGAAGGGAAGTCTGTAGGAGGCTCTGTGGCCTCATGGCTGGGGCAGGGCCACACAGCACCCTCACAGACCAGTGACCACTGATCACCCCCAACCAATCTGGGCACCCTAGGAGAATTGTGCTCACAATTCACAAAGATGATTTGAAAGAAACATCCCTTTCCCTAGGAGTCCTGGGTGCAGCAGCCCTGGAGGGCTGACGCTGAGAGGCTTGTCTGGAAGGAACTCCTGTCTTTCCATGTGTCTCTGGGAGGGCCCGCGCTGCCTGCTGGTGGATGGACTCAGCTGTCCAGTCTCCTGTCCTGTCCCAGGAGACTCTGTCGGCCCTGTGCTTGGACAGCTGAGGCTGGAGAATGGCTGGTTGGGGACTGCTTCACTTAGCCACCAAGACAGTGCTCATATCTTCAGGCAGGAGGTGTGGGGCCAGTGACGGGGGGGGGCTGTCGCCAGGAGTAGCCTTGGGTACCAGACACCACACCTCAAAGACACATTTTATTGTTTACTAAAACACTCAAGTCAAAAATAAATTCATAGTCCTAACAATTTCACTATTCTGAGTAGAACACACGCTGCAGGCAGAGTGCAGAGAGGGGCTGTCCACTGGGGTAGAGGCCATAGGGGAAAAGGCCCTGGCAGCCTCACGGGAGGGGAAGTTACCCCCGCCCCAGGAACAGTCATGGCTCCACCATGATGACCACAAGATGCACGCAGGGCAGGGCGGAGTTCTGGGGTGCGCCCAGCCACCTGGCTGCTCCCCAGGAAGCAGGTAGACTTGGGTGGGCCACGGGGTTCTTAGGGCAGAGCCACAGGCAGAGGGAAGCGTGGAGGTGCCAGGGCCATCAGGTGGGACCAGGCCCCAGGCCCCAGGCTACCCAATGGCTTGGTGCGGCAGCCCGTAGAGGACCAAGTTGAGGGCGGTGGGGAGCCGCTCTGGGCTTGGCAGAGGCAGCTGGATGATCGGCACCTTGTCCTTCGAGGTGTGAGGCACTGCGTCTGGGGAGAGTGGGATAGTGGCGGTAAGGCCCAAGCTGCCAGGCACAGATGTCCAGCCCACCAGGACGTCCAGCCTGACCAGGAGAGCTGAGGGGTAGGTGCAATGGTGCCAGGGTGCCATGAGTACCCCAAACAGAGGCGACTACCCTACTCACTCATTCATTCATTCATTCATTCACTTGCTCATCCATTCAGTCACACAATCACTCATTTACTCTTTCACTCACTCAGTCACTCACTCATTCATTCATTCACTCATTCACTCACTTCTTCATTCACTCATTCATTCATTCACCCACTCATTCACTTGCTCACTCACTCATTCACCCAGGCATTTACTCTCTCATTCACTCTTATTCACTACAGGAGCACTGAATTACATGGACACCACATCCCAGGCATTGTGGATCACATGACTTTTTAAATGTTAAACTCCTCTGGAGTCATGTATATTGAAGATTTCATAATTTTAAATCATCCTGGGATAAATCTTTCTTAGTTATGGTAGATTACTCCTCTAAAGGACTGCTAAATGCTATTACTTGGTGTTTTATTTACTATTTTTCACCAGCATCAATGTGTTAGATTTATCTGGACTTTCCTTTCTCCTCTGTTGCCACAATTTCCCATTAAGCTCTGTTTACTCTGAAAGGTGAGAGGGTGTGTTTGAGGACCAATTACATCCCGTGTCCCTGCCCAGGGCTCTCCCCTAAGAGGTTATGCAGTGGACGGCCCTGGGCATTGAAAGACGTCAGACAGGATGACATCCGGGGTGATCACGGTGGCTACAACAGGACCTGCCTGCCAGTGTGGGAATTCACTGTCCTGGAGCTTTCTTTTCTTGCCTAGGCATGGGCCTAGGGTGACCCAGCTGGCATACTGTGGCCTCCAGGCTGCCCAGCTCAGGTGGCCAACACTCACCAGTCCTTGCTCTGGGAAAAGGGGTTAGCACAGGTGTCACTGGGATTTTCCCATCTGTACCTTTGGAATTTGGCATTTGTATGACTTGTTTAAAGAGGAATTAGCAGTCCTAATGACTGGAGTGGTTTTCCCTGAGGGCTGGGGGGCCAGAGTTCCCTGTAGGCCCCTGTGTGTACCAGGCTGCACCTGCAGAGACTGTGTACAGGCAGGAGGCTCCTGGGCTGGAGCAAGCTCACCCCCTGTCTGGCTCTCATGCCTTAGAATCTGGTCTCCTCAGTAGAAATGGGGACACAAAGTGATGCCAAAAGAAAGCTGGCATTCTCTGCCCTACCTTGGCTAACTACTCCATGGCCTCCCATCTTCTGGAGGAGACGGACCACAGCCCCGATCGGCTTGCCCAAGGCTAACATATCTGGGGAAGAAACATCCCTTTAGACAGGTGTGGACACCCCGGCAGGCTGGGGGTGCCTGGCGCCCACTCACTCTCCCACAGGACGCTGGCTCGCAGGGCGTTGTCTTGCAGCGACGCTGGCCACTGGTTTGCTGTGATGCTCTTGACTCCTGCCAGGCTCAGGAGGATGGCAGTCTCAACGGGCACCTCCAAAGACAGCTGGGATGTGCTGTGAGGACCCAGCTCCTGTGGGCTGCATCCAGGACTGGCCGCACCTCCCCCAGCCCTTCCAGTCCACAGCCCTGACTTCATGGCCAGCTGGAATGCATGTTTGGACCAATGGCTTCACCATCAAATGCCATTTAATAAGACATGGCATCTCAGAGAGCTGCTGAATCCTGGGCACTCCCAGCCATGGGAGCAAGCAAGTGCTGGCCCAGCTCCTGCCCCTCTGCCCTCTGCCCTCCACCCAACCCCAGCAGGACCTAGCTCTGAGCTGCAGCCAAGCCAGGGGCTTCTGGAGCTGGAGCAGCCCCTCCACCCGCCCAACACAGCCCCTGCCCTGTGGGCTTTTCCTGGGACTCAGGGCAATAGTCCTTCCCCCAGCTTCCCCCAGCTTCCCCCAGCGGGAACAAGTCCCTCACTGGCAGGCCAATGCCCCTGGCACCTCTTGTCCTCTGAGCCATCCCTGTGCTGCCGTGTGCTTTCATAGGGCCATGTCAGGTCCAATAGGATCATCATGTGGCACTCTGCAGGACACGGAGAGGCCAGCTCAGCAGCTGTAGGGCCATGGGGGTGTCCTGGGCCTTGTGTACCTTGGCCAATTAGCTTGAGGCTCAAGCCACTTCCAGGGACCCACTAGCCACTGTGGACACATGACCTGACCAGCTGCAGGAGTCCTCACAGCATCCTCCACACCACAGTGTCAGGCAGCTGGGAGTGGCCAGAGACCCACTCAGACCTTCATGTATCTCCCCTACACAGCAGTGGGGTCTTGGCTCTATTATGCCTGGAAACTTCCAACACTACACATTGATGAGGTGTTTGAGATGCACCAGTGCCACAGAGGGTGGCCACGGAGGGAGGCCACGAATATGGCCCCCACCTGCTGCTGGAAGAGCTGCCACCTGCATGCTGTGATCAAGGTTGGAGTGCACAGGAATGCAGTCCTCCCTGGCCAGCTTTGCTGACCAAAACAGGAGCTGATGTTCTAAGGCAACGCTAGGTGTGATTGTCTGCCATGAGCACCCACAGATGCAGAGGGGACAGCTGTCCACTTCCCTCCATCTGCTGAGGTAAGGCTGTGGGTCTGTTTCCACAGACGTCTGGCTGTGCAGGGACAGGGCTAGTAGGATATAGCAAGGCCTCTGGCAAGGCCTCCATGCCTGCACATAGCCTTGGGAACTTAGGAATTTCCTCTGCTTCACTCACCATCATACTTGGAACTAAACTTCCAAAGGAGGCCTGTTTCTGGTTCTACCTGGGGCAAGGGGTCAGCTTCCAGGTACCTCTGCAGCCAAGGACCAGGAGATATTCTTATAGATGGGCTGGGTGTCTGCCCAGTGCTGGCCTCAGGCCAACAGGGGCTGGGAGGAGACCTGGGCTCCTGGGGAGAGTGCTGGGTGTGGGGACTGTAACCTCAGAGACAAGTGTCTACATGCTCACTGGGCTGCCACTGACGGGGCCCACATAACTCCAAAAGGACAGACATCCCCCATTGACCCTTGCAAAGGCCAGCAGGGTGGGCACCCTGGGTACACACCCACCCTGTGGGTCCGTAGTTGTGGGCACCAAGGCAGGAGGGCAGCCTTCCTACAGGCAGAACCACAGCTGCCAGCCCTTTTGCACATCTGAGTGACCTGTGCCTGAGGCCCCAGGCAGCCTGCGGTCTGCGACCATGCCCGCCTCTTGGGCACAGGAGTGTATGTGGGGGGGCATGTGCCCACACGCCCCGGGCTCGTGACAGTGGGTGGCCGGCGCCTGTTGCTGCTGCTCCTGCCATGTCGCCTCCTGCCAGAGCCCTGTCCTCAAGCTGGCTGGGCTGTGGCTGCCCAGGCCATGGCAGGGACACCTGGCAGCCCCCTCCTGTCAGTGGATGGTGGACAGGGAAGGCGTGTGATGAGCACCCACATTTAGACAAGAAGGGCTCTGCAAGGAGAGGCCATGTTTCTAGTATGTTCTAGAAAAGTCCTGGCGGGGTAACCTGGTCTGAATTGGGATCTCTGAAAGACAGAGGACCAGAGAGTCAGAAGCCCCATGGTTGCTACATCTGGGTGGGCCACAAGGGGTGCAGAACCAGGCAGGGGAAGTCCCTCCTCAGACTCAGGGTGCAGCCAGAGAGGCCCAGGCTGGGGGAGTGGGTGAGCTGTGACTTGCTGAAGAGTTACTAGGTGACAGTGCCCCTGCTCTGTGCTCTGTGCAACTCCCTTGTGCCCACAGGTCCTGTGGGGGGTGTGGGATATGGAGAGGCTGCAGGCCAGTGAGGGATGAGGGGGTGTGGAGAGGCCATAGCTCACCCTGTAGGTTCATGGCCACCAGTCTGTCCACTAGTAGATGGGACAGGAGGTTCTTTGCTCCGTAGAAGAAGAAGCCACTGCAGCTGGCCAAGGCCTGCTCCCACTGCCCCTGGCTGAAGAGTAGGGATGGCCCCAGAGGGCAAAGGGCACTGTCAGCCTGACTAGAAGTGTCAGGCCTGCACCTGCACAGCACGCTGGTCCTACCAGGGCCACCTTCACTCCCTCTTCTGCCTTAGCCAGTGTGTTGCTGTGTCCCTGGCGCCCACAGCAGGCCGTCCACCGTGTTCCATATACTAAGGCCACTATGGAGGCTGATATGTGTGCACTCATCCTGAGAATGCCCCCCTGTCCCAAACATACCCATCTCGCAGGTGGTGCTAGGTCTAAAAGGTGCTAGAATGGACCTTCCTTATGACCAAGTATGCTGAGGTCCTCATGGCACCCAGCAATCCAGACCAGGGTCCCCTCCCTCCATGCCTGTACCCCAACCCCTCTCCCTGCAGCCCAACCCTGCCCCTACCCTTCCCTGACCACACCTGTCCCCCCTGACAGCACCTATCCCTGTGTACCCTGCCCTGTGCCTGTGCACACCGAGGCACGGAGACATGAGTGGGTCCCTATGGCAAGGACAACCCTCCTCTACCCCCGTCACCTCTGGGCACATCTACACCAACCAGACTCTGGGGCTTCAGGGCTCAACGAAGCCCACCATCCCTGGCAGGTCCTGCTGCTGGACCTGGTGCCAGTGAGTGACCGGGCCCAGGCGCCTGTCTGTGCTGTGAGCAGCTGGGCACCTGCTCGCAGCTGGAGAGAGGGGCTGGCTGCATTCCTGGTGCCTGGAGACCTGCCCACTCTAGCACCGGCTCCTGAGAACCCGAATCCAAACCTGGGAAAGTAACTTCTTCCCAGATGTCCCACCCATCTCGAAGTGAATGTTTCTTGGAATCGTTCCAAAATCTCCCGGGTTACATAGACAGGAGTCAGCATTTCTGGGAGAAGAGAAGTAGAGACAGACCTTGGGACTGGGCTCACCCCCACTACCTCCAACAGGCAGGGGTAGTGGGCATGGTTGCCACTGCCCCTCCCTGTGGGCCACCATGAAACACTCAGAAAAATGAAAACCGGGAGGCAAATTAAAGTATCTGGTGCAGCAAGGGACAGGCACAGGTTCAGATCTCTGGGCCGGGGTGGGGGCATCAGGCATGGCTTGGGGTCATTTTCCCATGACTAGGTGGGCAGGAGGGACTTCTGGGGTCTATACCCACCTGGGCCCTGGACCTCCTCGGGGGGGTCCACCACAACTGCACTTCAGTTAAGGACAGACAGGGACACAGGGCAGCTCGGGGCCCCAGGGGCTGGCAAAGGATACACTTGAAGCCGTCTGCGTCCACGACGATGCAGTCCGGGGGGATGGTCCGGTTGGTGCTGCCCTGCAACAGCACAGGGTCACTGTGGCCACCTGCATCCCCGGGCCACACAGGGGCTGCCCCACCTACCTTCCGGCCCCTCCTGGTCAGGTTCCTCTGCTTGAAGTCCCTGCCCTTGGTCTCCTTCTTCCCTGTGCCGCCATCTGCCGAGGACAGAGACACAGTAGGGTGCTCAGCAGTGGGAGAAGCTCAGCTTGACTGTGTGAATGTGCTGAATGTTTTGCTTTAAGGTGGTTAACTTCAGGTTACATGAACCTGCCCTCAATAAAAAAATAAGCAGTGTGCGCAATTTAATTTTGTTGTTGTTGTTGTTGAGACAGAGTCTCACTATGTCACCTTGGTCATAGGTTGGCGTCAGAGATCACAGCAACCTCAAACTCTTGGACTTACGCAATTCTCTTGCCTCAGTCTCCCAAGTAGCTGGGACTACAGGCACCTGCCACAACGCCTAGCTATTTTTTGTTTCAGTTATCATTGTTGTTTAGCTGGCCTGGGTTGGGTTCAAAATCACCATCCTTGTTATATAGGGCTGGGGCTGCAACCACTGTGCTACAAGTACTGAGCCCACAATTTAATTTTTGTCAAGTTGAGATGGCAATAATTTCTCAAGCATAGAGAAATTGAGGGTTCTCAAGGAAGGACCAGTCCCCACAGGCTCCTAGGCCCCCCTGCTGCCCATCTACATGCTACACGGGGCACTCACCAGTGTGCCTACCAAGGGGCCTTCTGACCAGACTCACAGCCTGCCCCTTCCTACACAGAATTGTTGCTATGGCTTGTGGACTCCCTTGGAGGCTCTGTGTAGAGTGCCTGCCTGAATAAGGGTACTTCCTCCTTTCCTTTCCACCCTAATGCCTTTTTCCTTTCTGTATGGGACAGCCTCCATGAGACAGCGAGTGACGGTGTGAACGGGCTCTCTGCCTATCCCGGCTTCACAGGCTGCCTCCAAAAGTACCACAGAGGGGCCTGCTGCAGATCAGGACAGGCCCTTCACCAGGACGAGGTGGTCCACACTGTCCCCGCTCACTGAACGTTTGCACGCTTGTCACCCGACGCTTCTGCCACACATGGACTGAGGCACTCACACCTTCGCTCTCCTGTGGTCAGCTCCTCTGTGACAGCAACAGGGCTTTAAGGTCACTGGGTGTGAAAGGGTCCTTTTATTTCTTTCTTGTGGACCAGCAGAGGGTGGGGGAGGGGGGGTGTGAGACCTGCCTCCAGAAGGATGGGTGGAGACATCTTCTTCCCCTTCCCTGTTTTTTTTTTTTTTTTTTTTTGAGACAGAGCCTCAAGCTGTCCCCCTGGGTAGAGTGCCATGGCATTACAGCTCACAGCAACCTCCAACTCCTGGGCTCAAGCGAGTCTCCTGCCTCTACCTCCCAAGTAGCTGGGACCACAGGCGCCCGCCACAACGCCCGGCTATTTTTTGGTTGCAGCCGTCATTGTTGTTTTTGGCGGGTCCGGGCTGGGGATTCGAACCCGCCACCTTAGGTGTACGTGGCTGGCGCCTTAGCCGGTTGAGCTATAGGCGCCGAGCCCCCTTCCCTGTTCTTAAAGAAGGTAAGACTGACATGATCTATTTCTTGAAAGTTTGGTAGAATTCAATGAAAAAATTGTAAAGCTGATATATTCTTTGTGGGAAGAGTTAAATCTATTAATTTCCTTTTTATTGGTTGTAAGACTGTTTAGGTTTTCTTTCCTTCTTGAGTCTGAAAGTGTTTTTTCCCTAGCACTTTGCCCGTTTCCCCAGGGTTTTAAACATGTTGATGTAAAGTTGTTTAGAATATTCTATTATCTTCTAAAACTGGATGCATCTTCAGATGTGCCACTTTTTTATTCCAAATATTGCTTATCTGTGGCTCATTTTGTTTTATCATCATGACAAAAATGTGTCACTTTATTAATTTTTTTAAAGAAACACAGTTTTTGTCATGGGGGCCTCTGTGCATCACTGACGCCTTTTTGCTGCCCTCCTCCCGTGCACCGTTTCCTGCCCTTCGCTCTCTCTGGGATCATTCTGCTCTAACTTCTTACACTGGGTACTGAGCTTTCAAATGTCTAACCCTTTTCCTTTCCTAATATAAAGATTTAAAGCTGAAATATCCAATCAGTTCTGCTTCACAGCATCCACATCCCACTAGCTTTTTTTGTTGTTGTTTATTTGTTTAGACAGTCTCACTATGTCGCCCTGGGGTTGAGTGCCATGGAGTCAGCTCATAGCAACCTCAAACTCTTGGGCTTAAGAGATTCTCTTGCCTCAGCCTCCCAAGTAGCTGGGACTACAGATGTCCACCACAATGCCCAGCTATTTTTTGTTGCAGTTGTCATTGTTGTTTAGCTGGCCTGGGGCGGGTTCGAACCTGCCAGCCTCGGTATATGTGGCTGGCGCTGTAACCACTGTGCTACAGGCACTGAGCCCACATCCTGCTAGTTTTAGACATGTCTGTGATCATGTCACTTCTGTGTCCCATGAGATGTACACGTGTTGCAGTGTAGACAAACCGTCTCCTGGTAACTGGTTTCTACCCTGGTCACTGGCAGTCTGAAATGCAGCAGCACTGCCATTCTGCTATGTGACTGTCTCATGTGTGCTTGAAAAAACCGTGAATTTTCAGCCACAGAGTTCCCCTCTCTGGTTCTGCTCTTTTGGTCAATCTGACCCACCAGTCATCTGGCTGGGTCAAGCCGTAGAACCAGCACAGCTCTAGCCGGCCCTCGTGGCTTCTACATCTGAGTCCCGACAGTGCTGCTGGTTGCAGATTAGGCCCCTGGCAGTGTCACTCCTTGTCAGTTCCTTTGCTCTCCGGCCCATGGGCCACACCTTCTGTCTGGCTATGTTTCCTGGACATGGCTTGTGACCAGCAGCCTTGTGTCCAGTCTGCCTTTCTTAATTTGTGACAGCAAGGGAGCAACTTCTCCTGTCTTGCTTTTTGATTTGTGTCTGTCCTGTTTTTCTATGTGTGTTTCTCCATTATTCACTTTTCAACACCTTGGCTTGAGGTAACTGGTTCGTTTGTTTTCCTAAGGCATCTTTCCTACTTTGTGGGTCTGAGACCTGTGCCTGCGGATAGTGGCTGTGCCCAGTGCTTTTCCACAGCTGTTTCCAGCCCAGACTCAGCAGCTCGAGGGTCTGAGAACGCTCCCGCACTGCGGACCTGCAGAACCCTTCCATTGTGGCCATGCAGTGATGCATTTAAAAAGACTTGTCACGGTTACCTGGCATTTTGGTTGCATTGTGGTGAGGGTTTGTATTTGTTTTTTGCTGCTATTAATAAATCAACACAAATACAGGGCCTTCATATGACATGAATCTTCCACCTTGCAGTTCTGGGGGTCAGGCGTCAAAATGGGGCCACAAAATGAAGGAGTTGGTGGAGCCGGCTCTCCTGAGAACTCAGGGAGGCCCCGCCCAGCACCTCGCCCGCCACCCAAGCCCCCACTCCCCATCTTCAGGTGGGCAGCGTGGCCTCCCAGGCTCCAGCCACCTTCCTGCTGCCCTTGTGTCAGGGCATTAGCATCACAAGGGGCCACCCAGATAATCGAGGATGATCTCCCCATCTCAAGGCCCTAATCATGTCTGCAAAGTCCCTTTTGCCATGCAGGGTCCCGAGGGTGGCGCTGTCCTCCCACCCACACTGCTGTGTGGGGTTCCTCGTCTGATGCAACTGCACTCTTTTGTCCCAACACTTAATAAGGGAAGCATGACAGATAGATACCCACGTAGAAAAAGGGATCATAAACTCTATGGCATGCCACGCACAAAACTCAGTTTCAGATGGTTAGATAAAAACGTGAAAGGCAAAAAAAAAAGATGTACTTAGAATATTCATAAGAAGATATCTTCATGATCTTGAGGTAAGAGAAGGTTAAAAAAAAAAAAGACCTGAAAAAAAAAAAAAAGACGAACCCAGAGCTGGCATCACACTCAGCAGAGCAGCCCATAAAGCTCTTCGTCTAAGGTCAGGAGTGAAGCAAGGTGCCTGCTCCCACCACTCGCACTCAGCACATCCTTCGCCAGAGCAGGCAGGCAAGAAAAAGAAATGAAAATCATCCAGATTGGAAAGGACGGTTAAATGGGTTAAATAGTCTCTGTGAGCAGATAACATGCCCTTATATATAGAAAACCTTGAAGACCCCATCAAAAATCTGCAGTAACTAATAAACAAATTCAGTAAAGTTGCAGGGTACAAAATTGACAAGACACAAACCAGTAGCGTTTCTATACAGCACTAATGAACACCTGAAACAGAAATTAAGAAAACAATCCTATATATAATAGCATCAGAAAGAATAAAACACTTAGAAATAAATTTAACCAATGAGGTAAAAGATGTGTACTTTGGAAACTATAAGACATTGATGAAAGAATTGAACACACAAATGGGAAGATGCCCTGTGTTCATGGATTGGACGAATCAATTTTCATTCAACCAGCTGACATTTACCTCGTAATTGGAGATTTTAGACCATTCACACTTGGTGTAACTATTAATAAGGTATACTTCCACTCGCTACCTCTCAGCTTCTGTGCAGTTGTACACGGATTACAATATATAGTATTATTTTCTTTTGCACTAAACTTTTTGTTCAAAAAATACTTTAGGGTGGCACCTGTGGTTCAGTGGGTAGGGCGCCAGTCCCATATACCGAGGGTGGGTTTGAACCTGGCCTCAGCCAAATTGCAACAAAAACATAGCCGGGCATTGTGGCAGGTGCCTGTAGTCCCAGATACTCAAGAGGCTGAGGCAAGAGAATAGAATTGCCTAAGCCCAGGAGTTGGAGGTTGCTGTGAGCTGTGCGAGCCCACGGCACTCTACCAAGGGCCATAAAGTGAGACTGTCTCTACCGAAAAAAAAAATTTAATGAGTTTTAAATTTTTACCCACATTTTTACCATTTCCAGTGTTGTTTATTTCTTCCTCTGCCCTTGAGTAGTTTCCTCACACACAAGCGTTGATTGGTTCTTAGTGGAAGACTTGAGCAGGATGCCCTGCAGATCTCAGGAGCTCCCCTCTCTGCAGCCCCCTCTGCCCTAGAATCCTCTCCTGGTCCCCCCAGCCCCGGCCCCACATACTCAGCCCACGAAGCTCCCTGGGCTCTCCCTGGCCACCCTGCCCTGCTGCGGAAACTCTCCAGGAAGGAGCTGGGGCACCACCTGTCTCCTCTCTCAGGACCCACTGTCTGCACTGCCAACATCCAGTGTTCGAAAACTCTTGCTTCATGTAGTTCATCTTGTCTTTAGTTGTTTCAGTTGGAAGGGCAGATTTCATCCTTGTTCTTTCATCTTACATGGAAGCAAAAATCCAACCTACTTGTTTTTCATTTAATTAGGTTTTCATCAAAGTGTGTCCCATACACAGAAGGCTGCATGCATTGCAAGGGTGCAGCGTGGAAACTCTGCACAGACTGGGTGTACCTGTGTGGCCAGCACCAGGAGGAGGCCTTCCCAGCACCTGGCCTGAGTTAGGCCCCTCCTGTCCTCTCCTTCGCAGCTGCTCATCATCTAATCAGGGAGTTGTTCACAGCTGCTTTGGTTCCCTCCTGTGCAACAAGGGTTATAGGCACAGGAGGAACATCAGGTCCTTCACTGGACATTGAGCCCCTGACAGAACACAGCACATACCAGGTACTTTCCAAATATCTTTTTAAAAGCCCCTAGAAAAATGTTGCAACATTTGATAATTATTTGTTATAGAAGTTACCATTCCTGTATCTGAAAAGTAATTTAAATGTTTCCGTTTTAAAATTAAACATGAATGTGGTTGAGGGCAGTTCCTACCCGATTCTTCTTTATGGAGGCGATTGTACAACATCTGGAGAGAAAATTCTCGTGACACAGAGGAAACTGTCGCTTCATCCAGCACAGACAGACCTTCTAGTGGCAACTGCAGAAAGGGCCTGTCTGCAATCAGGATCATCTTATCCGCAGCCTCAGCGTGAGCTGTGGACGGGCAATGAAATGGCTCAGGAGGTCCACCCTGAGGATGTGCTTCACAGCCCGAGCAGCGTCAGTGCCGAGTTCTGACAGTGTTGCGGGGACGCTTGGCTTGGCCCCGGCAACCATGGCTGGGAGACGTGGGAGAACATCTGACCTCAGCACAGCCTTCTAAGAGCTGGGGTCCCTGGGGACCCTTGGGAACCCTCAGGATGGACACCAGTTTGGACGGCATGGCTGAGCTCACGGCTCAGGCCTAGAGGGACCCACACTGAAGGGGCACTAAGTTTGTCAACCCAAGGCAGCAGATGGCAAAAGTGGAACCCTGGAGGTACTGGACACTTCTTTCTGGTTGTGGGGATTTGGGTCACACTATTAGCACAGCCTAAGCCTGTTTCCCAAGCCCAGTGAGGAAGGCTGTGGTCTGCACGGAGGCTGGAGCAAGACCTCTATAAAGCAGCTCCTTGAGGAGCTCCTGGAGATGGAGCTCCCAGGGTGGCCCACAGTAGCCATCCATGTCTGTAAAGAGAAGCCAGGAGGCCAGGGGGTGGAAGGCCTCTCCCTCCACTCTGTTCTCATGCTCAGCTCTCACACAGATTCCCATGATGACGAGAGGGCAGCCTGCCAGGCTCCAGGGGCCCTCAGGGAGGTTTTGCAAGAGGCCAGAGCGCTGGTCAATGGCTGTGCACAGAATCTCCTAGGTGTCCAGCCACAGGGAATGCTCAGCAGGGGGGTCTGTGGGTCCTGGTGTCCAGGGCACAAGACCCCCAGTCTCTGACACCCTCGGCATGCTGGGTAGGTGAGGAATCCCAGCCCAGCTTCTTCCTATGCAATAAGCTCAGAGACCAAGGGAACAGCGGCTTGAGGCCTTGGCCCCATGGCCACTTACTTTGTCCTAAAGATAATTTCTTGTCCTTGTCTTTGCCTTTTGCTTTCCCAGAATCTGCAACAACAGTGGGTATCTGTGTTCTGAAAGTCAAAGGTATGTAATAAGGTTTCAAAACACAGGTAAGAGTAACACAGACCAAGAACATAAAACATGTCCACTCAGCCTGTTCACAGCAAAGTGGCAAGTGCCACGAGCCACTCCACAGGCTCCCTTTGGGGGACCAGCCTCGCTGAGATGGGGCTGGGATAATGTCCCACAAGTTGGAACAGAGCAGAGTTTCATCCTTATCTGCCTATGGGGCAGTGCCCACCCGCTCTGCTCCTCCTCTGCACCCCCCAGGGGAGGGGACACAGCACCAGTACTTCTCCTGGGGTCAGGGGCACCCAGCATCCAGAATGGAAGACACTTTGCACTTGCCTATTTTAGAGGGAGCACACCCAGTGGTGGCCCAGCCTCAGGGACACATGAGTCCACACATGAGCAGTGTGAGAGGGAGACAGCACAAGGCCTTTCACCTCTCCATCGGCCAATCACTTGGCTCCTCCAGACTCAAAAGAGTTCTGGGGGGTCAAGCTGCCTTCCAGGCCCACCCCACCCCCAAAGCTACATGGGCCCCATGGTGCCTCTTCCTGCCCCTCCAGCAGCCTCTGCCTGACTGGGCCCTCCCTGTAGGGACTTGCAGAGCAGGGACCTGGCGCCCATCTTCCTACCCCTCTGCAGTAGCCCCTAGGGGCTTAGCCCAACCAAGGCAGCCCCCTACTCCACTGCAGCCAGCACCCGTCTGAGGGATACTGCCTGTCACCCCGGGTCTGTCCAGAAACTGGTCAGTCCCTTAGAGCATTCTGAGAAGCCCGATTCTGCGGATGGTACCTGTCTTCAGTATAGCTGAACAGCGGGAAGAGTGGCTTCAGATAGGCCTCCATGGGCTGCAGGACATGGCCCAGCCCATGTAGGCCAGGTGCTTTGTTCCTCACCTGCACATCCTCTGGCTCCTATCTCAATGGAGATAAACCTGTGCTCTAGGGAGCTCCCAAGGGGACCCCATAAACCCCAGCCCCATTTAGAGCAAAGGAGGGCTGCAGCCTGCCCCTGCCAGGAGCATGTGTAGCCAGCACTCCCTGCACCTGGCTGAGCCTCCAACCACACCTGCCCACTTGCCTCCAGTTTCCTCTGCCTGCAGCAGGGAGGGTCCTGCCTGCCAGGACCAGGCTCTGGGCATTGGGTTGCACTCACATAGGATACAATGTGGGGAGCTTGCTCCATGCTGCATGGAGTTACCCCAGGCCAGGAGCACCAGGGTATGAGACAGCGGTGCCCCACAGCCCTGCCCCCACCCCACGTCACTGAAGCCCAGCTAGGATCCTGGCTCTCTGAGGGTCTGGGAGGCCTCACCACGTCTGGGTCCTGGGCCGTGTCCTCTGCGTATACCTCAACCTGGGGGTGCTCTTGGAACTGGTGGGCACAGGCCAACAGGTGTGAGAAGTCAGCAGGGTTCACAGCCAGCCGCATCACCTTGCAGAGACCTGGGGGGACAGAGATACACCCTTTACCCCCACCCTGGGCTCTCAGCACAGCTAGGGCAGACTGAGGGTGAGTCGTGGGCAAAGGGCCCTCCCTGGAGCAAAGGCTGCCAGTGCTCTGCAGGGACCAGCCCCATCAGGGAAGAACCAACAGTCATCAGGGATGGATGTAGCCTGGGACACTCGTCTCCCTGCCCTGCTCCCCATTGTCATGGGCTCAGCCAACCTCTCCATCTCTGTGGGTGGGGGCTGGGCAGGGCCGTGCCCCATGAGACCTGGGCTCCCAGGTTGGGCTGAGTGAAAGGTCTGAGCTGCAGGAAGCCCCACCTGTGCCCCCACGTGTGGTGGAGTTAGACCCTGCTTCTACCAGACAGGCAGCCCCAGCCCCACCCACCACTCACAAACAGAAACTCACCCCCCACTGACAGCACCTTTCCTTTGCTGGCAGAAAAGGACTTGGGTTTCTCATAGACAGCGCAATACAGCCGGGACCTGCTGGCAGCACATAGCAGGATGAGAGGGGAGTCCCCAGGGAGCCACTACAGCCTGGCTCCAGGGATCTCAGAAAAGCTCCATGAGGCCCAGTGAGGCTGAGCCCGTAAGGCACACAGCCCCAGGTGGGAACCCCCAAAGCACGCACTCAGTAGGTGAGGCTGAGCCACGTTGCAGCCAACTGGCTGTACCCTCACACTGGAGGCCAAGAACTCAGTCCAGCCTCTGTTTCACTATCCACGGCCCCTCTGGAGATGGGTCACAGTGGTGGCCCCTGCCCCAGTCATATCAGCTTAGCCATCTCAGAAGGAACAGGACCCCAGTATCCCTAGGCCTCTGCCCCCTGGGTCAGCTGGGAATGCCATGTCTGTCCAGCACCCTTCTCAGGGACAACCAGAGCATCTGTAGCATCCTGAGACCACCTGGGGGGTGAGGTCTACGTCTCCCCTCAAGGCTTAGCAGGTTGGGGCAGCCTCAGTAACACAAGCGCAAAGAGTCCACCTGTCTCGTGAGTGGTGCAGGAAGAGGATCCGAAACATAGGTGGGATCTCATTCAGCAGGTTGAAATGTTGCTCCGTGACGCACAGATTCTGCCAAGCCTGTGTTGTGATAAACAGGAGCCCATGAGGCCTCAGGATGCAGGGATGTCATTGCACTATCTCCACCACTTCTGAAAGATGTCACAGCAGAGGTTCTGCACAGTGGCCCGGTGGGGCTGCTGTCCCTCTGCCCCAGCTGGGGACACCCCAGTCCAGGGCTGTGTGACTGCCACAGGAGCAGCAGAAGGTGAAGTTGGTGGCTTGCTTGGACTTGGCATCCTCTCTAGTTCTCAGTGGGCAGAAGCCCCCTTTGCAAGACACAAAGTGCACAGGCACCAAAAGCAAAATGACTTGGGGGAAAGTGTCCCAGCTCTTCCCTCCATCCTCCGTCTTCACACAACACACGTGGACACACATGGACAGACACAGGTTCATGCAGACAGGTACAGACACACACACGTGTAGACGCATAGACGCAGAGGCACACACGCAGACACGCACAGACACACACAGACACAGGTAGACACACACATGTGCAGACACATAGACACAGAGGCACACACGCACAGACACACATAGACACACACATGTGCAGATGCATAGACACAGAGGCACACACGCACAGACACGCATAGACACACACAGACACACATAGACACACACGTGTGCAGACACATAGACACAGAGGCACACACGCACAGACACACATAGACACACATATGTGCAGACGCATAGACACACACGTGTGCAGACACAGACACAGAGGCACACACACAGACACGCACAGACACACATAGACACACACGTGTGCAGACACAGACACAGAGGCACACATGCACAGACACGCACAGACATGCACAGACACACATGGGCAGATGCATAGACACAGAGGCACACACGCACAGACACGCACAGACACAGACAGGTGCAGACACAGAGGAACACACGCACAGACACACATAGACACACACGTGTAGACACATAGACACAGAGGCACACATGCACAGACACGCACAGACACACACATGTGCAGACACATAGACACAGAGGCACACACGCACAGACACACAGACACACACACATGCAGACGCATAGACACAGAGGCACACATGCACAGACACGCATGTGTGCAGGTGCACAGACACACAGAGACACACATGTGCAGACACGCACAGACATGCACAGACACACACGTGCAGATGCATAGACACAGAGGCACACACGCACAGACACGCACGTGTGCAGATGCACAGACACACAGAGGCACACATGCACAGACACGCATGTGTGCAGATGCACAGACACACAGACACACATGTGCAGACATGCACAGACATGCACAGACACACACGTGCAGATGCACAGACACAGAGGCACAGACGCACAGACACGCACAGACACACACATGTGCAGACACAGACACAGAGGCACACATGCACAGACACGCACGTGTGCAGATGCACAGACACACAGAGACACACATGTGCAGACAGACAGACATGTGCAGACAGACACAGACACACAGAGACATGCACATGTGCAGACACACAGACACACACACGTGCAGACACACAGAGACACACATGTGCAGACACACAGACATGTGCAGACAGGCACAGACACACACAGACACGCACACGTGCAGACACACAGACAAACAACACCACACCCTCACCCCAGGCCTGGGGAGCTTGGCACAGTCCAGCAGGCTGCCCTGGGCCCAGGCTCCTGGCTATCTTCCCATGCCAGGCATGGTGCCAGGGCTGCAATACAGTTTGGGCTCACCGCCCGCAGTGCAGGTGAACCCAAGGATCTCCCAGCCAGTTGTGAATGTTCACAGATGGAGTCAGGATTTTGAGATTGGAAAAATAAAATAGTTCTTAGAAAACCTTTTGTCGAAGTAGAACATACCAAGAGACAGTGGTGTAACCAAGTGTGAAAAGTGCGATAGTTTTCACAGGGGACAGAAAATGCTGCAGACTGCCCCATGCAAGCCGACTTCCAGCAGCTTCAGCTGGAGTTTCTGTCTGGCATCTGCTTCTCTATCCAGGCTGCTACATGTGGGGCTGACCCTCCTCCCTTTGCTATGAAGCATCTCACTACATGAACATGCCCCTACCTCATAATCCATCCTGTGGCCAGTGACATCTGGTGGCTTCCTGTTTGAGGCTATGCACTGAACATGCAAACACATGCTCCTTGCGGACCATGGGGAGCCCTTTCCCTGGGCACAGAGCCAGGTGTGGCCTTGCTGGGGTGGCTTCACCAGATTCTGCCTGGTGCTCCCAGTGGGACTGTGGACTTGGGGGGGTCTGAGGCTTCAGGCGCCCACCATCTCAACTCAAGGACCCATGTTCCCTTTGCCATCTTGGCCTTGCTAACAGGTGTCTAGCAGTATCTGAAAGTGGTTTTAATTTTTGCATTTCTCTGATTGCCATGAACTTAAACACCATTACAAATGTTTATTTTCTGTTTGAATATCTTCTTTGGTGACATTCCAACCTTGCACCCATCTTCTTATTGGAAAGCGACCCTGCTTTGTATGTTCAGGACACAGAAGCGCTCCGCCGTGTCCACTAGGACATCCTCTCCTGCTCTGGGGCTTGGCTGGTTAGACTCTTGGAGGCCAGGGCTGCCCACTAAAATGAGTTCAGGCTCACTCTCTGCCTCTCCCTCTCATGGTGAGTACCTCCTGCCTCCTGAGTTCAGGCTGGGAGGGGCTCCCCAGAGGGACACACCCCATGGGTCACCAGTCAGTGCTCACAATGCAGCATCACTCAGGTCATCTTTGCAGAAGCAGTGCTGTGACCACTCAGGGCATCAGAGCTGGGACACCAAGAAGAGAAGGGCGCCTGCAGGATGATGTGGACGCTGCCCATGCTGGCCTGCAGGCTCAGGCCTGGCTCCATGGGCTGAGCTCAGCTCCTCCCTCATCTCCTCAGGAGCTCTGTGGGCTTCAGGGTGCTGGTTTTACACATCTTTTGATAGATTTTCCCATAGTTTTTGATGCTACTGAAAATAGTATTGTTAAAAAAGTTTTCATTTTCCGCTGTTTGTAGCTGGCATGCAGTGTTTGTAGATCAACCTTTCAGGCTCTAACAGTGACCATGTTAGCTGTGTGAGTTGATTCCAGGGTCACCCCACAGATTGTCCTTACTGGACTCTGGCTGGACCGGGACCTGCAGAGTCTTCGACTTCACAGGTGCCTGATGGTGCTGGCCCAGCCCTCATATTGTCCTTTTCTAATCTCACTGCCCTGCAGTGAGCACAGAGCCCACATCAGCTCTATTCTCAGAGAGAACCTGCTTTGAAAACATTCTTCATTAGATTAAGGAAATTCCCTTCTATCTTATTTTTTTCAATCATAAATTAAGGTATTGAATTTTGAGAAGTACTTTTTTGGCAATATCAAGATTTTATAGTTTCTCCTCTTCCTCTGTTAATATGGTGAATTATATTGAATGATTTGTGAACATTAAGCCACAGGGAACATTCCTGTGTGCTCCTGATGGATTATCCCTTTCATAATTGCTGGGTTTTATTTACAGACATTTTGTTAAGAATCCCTGTGTTTGCATTGATGGGAGATACCCTCCTTTCTTGTAACACCCTTGCTAAATTTCAAGGTCAAGGTCCAGCTGGCCCCTAATTGGGAGTCAAGAGGTGCCTCTATCTTGCTCACAAGCACAGTTTAAAAGGCTGTCTCCTCCCTCCAATGCTTGATATAATTACTGGTGAGGCAAGTTGTATCTGAGTATCTTTTGTAGGAATGCTTTCAATAAAAGATTCCATTTCTTTGATACTGAATTTTTCAGATTTTCTATTCTTCTGTTGAGTTGTATTTTTTTGAAGAATTTGTCCATTTCATTCAAATTCAAACGTATGAAGTAAAGTTGTAAATATTCCCTAATTAGCCTTTTGATGTCTGTAGGATCTCACTGATGTGTCTCTTTACTATTGATATGGAGATTTGTGTTGGGGGGAGTTTCCTTTAGCAAATCTAAGCATTTATTGATTTTGTTAGTCTTCTCTTTGGAACCAGTTTTGCCTTTGATTTCCTCTGCTATTGATTTATTTTAACTTCATTGTAGATGTTATATTTATTTGTTCCCTTCCATTTTTCTCAGCTGTGATTAGTTGTTGTAAATCAAAGCTTAAATCAAGGTTTCTCTGCCTTTTTGTGTTTAAGGCTGTATGTTTCCTCCATGCCCTGTTTTAGACAAGTCTCCCAAGTTCTGATGTGCAATATTTTCATTCTCTAAGTCAGTTTAAAGTAGTTCCTAAATTCCACTGTGATTTCTCCTTTGACCAATTTGATGATTACATTGCTTCATTTCCAGGCAACTGTGTTTTTCACAGACATCTTTTTGTTGGTGGTTTGTAGTTTAATTTCGCTGTGATTAGAAAACCGTCTCCATCCTTGGGGCTCATTGAGGCTTGCCGTGGCCCTGCACGGGTCAGTTTTGGTCGGTGCTGCCCACACTGAGCAGCCTGGCCGGGCCTTGTTGGTGCACGTTGGTCAGGCAGATGAGGCTGCCAGCCGACCCCCACCTCCACCCTGCGCTGGCTGGCTTCCATCTCCTTGAAGCATCAGCGATTGAGTGAGGTCACACTCACCCCTAGGACCTGGGTCTGTCTGCTGCTCCTCTTCCATTTCTGTCAATAATGTTTTATATGTTTGAAGGTTTCCTGTGGGTGGGGCTGGCCTGTGGCCCCCTGCTGGGTTGACCACTCTGTTATTACAAAATGTCACTGCATTTCTTGTGACACGGTCTGCTGGAACACCTGCTGGCCTTCACCTGATTAATTAAAATTAATGTTCATGGTTTATGTGTTGTTTTCTCACATTCCACTTTCAACATCCCTGTATTCCTACATGTAAAGTGCACCTTTTTAAAAATCATACAATTTTTTAACTTCAATCTGGCAGTCTTTGACCTTGGGAATTTGGTCCATTTATACTTACTGTAATTATAATGTATTTGAACGTATACCTACTATTTTGCTATTATTTTTATAATCATACTGGAGCCATCTATTTTTATTTTCCAGTTTTTTTTCTCTTTTTGACTACTTTTTGAATTATTTTAGGGTACCCCCAGGTAACCTCCCTCATGTGTTAATTTGACTACTTCCCTGGTAGCTACAGAACCTGAGAATCTTAAATTCTATTTCATTCTTCCTTTCCTTTACATTGCTGTCTTTCATCTTAGTTCTACAATTTAATGCTGTAAGATGTTTGAATTATTGTCTTATATGGCAACACTTATCTCTGTGTACCTACACATTTTCCCTGAAAACAGAAAAAAACTCTGTTAAATACCTTAAAGAGGTTTATTTTGAAGCAAACGTGAGTGACTGCTGCTTGGGGAAACACAAACCCACGAGGCCTTGAGTAAGCGGACTCCCTGTGGCCAGCTTACAGTTTTGTTTTATGCATCTCAGGGAGACGTAATCACAGGCAAAATCACACAGCAGTATGTGGAAGGTGCACAGTGGTTTGGCCCAAAGAGGCCCAAGGATGTCCGGAAGTGGGGCCTGCAAGCCACAGGTGGGTTTAGGGTTCTTTAATGGGCAATTGGTTGAGAGAGTTAAGCTTTGTCTACAAATTTGAGTCAGGAGAAAGGAATGCTTGAGTTAAGATAAGAGGATCTGTTTTGCCTCATGCAATACCAGCCAGCCAGAAAAAAGGGGAAAAAAAGACCTGTTTAACCAGACTTGACAGATTTCGAGGTTCGACTTCCCCTTTGCTTTGCATGTCCTCACACTCCACATATAATTTGTCTTTTATTGACACCAAGTGTCCGTCCCGCCCATCAGTGCTGGTCAGGGAGGGCCACAAGGAGGCACATCTGAGCCCTCCCATCATGGCCACGATGGGTCTGACACTCCTCCTCACAGCCAGAAACTCAGGTCTTTGGGGTCCCTTGGCCAAGAAGGGGTCCGTTTTCTGGGTGGGGGCAGGGTTTCACTGCTGGCTGGCAGCCCTTGGTGGTGTTGCTGACTTTCTCCTGTCTGGGACCGTTTTCCCTCTGCCTGCATCTCCTTTTAACTTTTCCTTTATTACTTGGTGACAAAATGGCTCCATTATTGCTGGTCAGGACCATGTTGTGGTCCTGTCTTCATTCTGAGTGGCATGGGGGCCTGTTTTGGTTGGCAGTGTTCCCACACGTGGGGGTTGCTCCTCCCTGTGCCCGACTCCACAGGGGGTTTTCTCTAAGCATCCAGGCTGGGCCATCTGGCATCCCTGAGCCTGCAGACCCGTCAGTCCGGGGACGTTCTCAGCTTCTGCTCCACATCCCCTCCTACCATGTGAAGACGTGGAGTAGATGTGCCTTCGGCCTTTTGAGAGTTTCCCACCTCCCTTACCTCTTGGTATTGGCCCCTTTTTGGTTGCTTATAACAGAATACCTAAAACTGGATAAAATGCAGAAAAGGAATTAATTTCTTACATTTTTGGAGGCTGAGGCCCAAGGTCAAGGGGCCGCAATGGTTGGTGGCTATGCAGGCGTCCTGAGGCTGGGCGGAGCTGTGGCCGGCTCTCCTGTCACAGAGCAGTGGTCCCTCTCCCACCATAGCACACTGATCTTCTAGCTGTTCCACCCACCCATGAGTTTGGGGACAGATATTCAAACCCTTTCACCCCCAGCCCTCAATTGCACAAGCTTCTCGTGTGCACACACAATTTCTCCAGCCCCACCATCTCAGGTGTCACTCATCCCAGCGCCAACTCAGAAGTCTTAACTCTAGGGTCTCTCATCTGTGAGCCTGTGATGGTAGTGGTCCAGGCAGCGTCGACTCTCCCCCCCCCCCAAAAGGGATGAAAGGCAAAAAGAAAGGACTGACTGGCTGGGCAAGCTGACACCCAGTAGGCAGACCATGCCTCAGAGCAAGGACAACCTCTCCTGACCATGAGCGGCCTCCAGACACACTGGGCAGGTGGCCCATGGCTCTGCTGTGTGCAGCCACATGGCTGACTTTCCCGGGCAGCTGACACCCTGGTGGTGTTGCAGTCCTGGGCGTGGGTATGGTCCTGCTCCCAAGGCTGCTCTGGGTACTGCCCCGGCTGGGACTCTTATAGCTGCTCTGACCCCACATTTCCTCTCAGTGCTGCTCCACTGGGGCTCCCTGAGGTGGCTGTGCCTGCCACGTCTCTGCCTGGGCTTTGACATCTGGGTAGAGGCTGCCAAAGTCGCGGCTCCTGCCTTCTGCACCACCGAGGCCACAGGTCAGTCTGTACTGGGCAGTGTGAGAGCCCTGCGGCACTAGGCTGGGGGGCAGAGCTGGAGCCCTGAGGCACTGGGGGTACAGGGCTGGAGCCCTGCAGCACTGGGTTGGGGGTAGAGCTGGAGCCCTGAGGCACTGGGGGTATAGGGCTGGAGCCCTGCAGCACTGGGTTGGGGGGCAGAGCTGGAGCCCTGAGGCCCGTGGTCGGGCTGGAACCCGGTGGCACTGGGGGGCAGAGCTGGAGCCCTGAGGCACTGGGGGATGGAGCTGCGATGTAGCCATGGGCAGCAAGCCTGTGGAGGGTCAGCATCTGCCCCCACATTGACTCTGCCTTCCCAGGACTCTGGCCTGTGATAGGAGGGCTGCCTGGAAGAGCTGGTGTGCTCTGGGGTCTCTTGCTGTGTGAGCTGCAACACTCACTCACCACTCACTGGCCTCTGTGGCAAATGGGCTCTGGGCTATACCCCGGTTTCCTCTCCTGAACAGCTTTTTCACTCTTCATGTGGCCAAGCTGAGAGTTTTCCAAGTCTTCATGCTTTTCTCTCTCTCTCTCTTTTTTTTTTAGAGACAGAGTCTCACTTTGTCATCCTTGGTAGAGGACAGTGGCATCACAGCTCACAGCAACCTCCAGCTCTTGGGCTTAGGTGATTCTCTTGCCTCAGCCTCCCGAGTAGCTGGGACTACAGGTGCCCTCCACAATGCTGGGCTATTTTTTGTTGCAGTTTGGCTGGGGCCAGGTTGGAACTCGCCACATATGGGTCGGTGCCCCCTCCCTGGGCCACAGGCACCACCCCTTTTTCTCTCTTTTGAGTTCCATCTTCAAGTCATTTTTTCTCCTCCTTGACCTTAACACAAGCAGTTTAAAGTAGCTAGGTGGCAGCCAAGTTCTCTGCTGCTGGAATATTCTCCCAGATACCCCAGCTCATCATGCTCAAGTTTTGCCTTCCAGAGCCCTTGGCCAAATTCTTTGCCAATTTATAACAAGGAAAGTTTCGATCTGGGCTCCACTACCTCATCCCTCAGCTCCTCAGAGACCTGGTTGGAGAGGCCTTTGCTGTCCATATTGCCATTAGCATGTGAACGCGGTTGCTTGGCCAGTCCCTATAGAACTGCAGCCTGTCCCTGGCCTTGCTTCCAAGCCTTGCCAGAATTGCCCTGGATGCTCCAGACAGGCTCATGGAAACACAGGCATTTTCCAGGCTTTTCCTCCAAATGCTTCTGGTCTCTGCTATTGCCCAGCTCGGAACCTGCGGCCCCATTCTCAGGGTCATGTCAGCAAAACCCAGGCCTGAAGCCAGTTTCCTGTCTTAGCCCACTTTCTGTGGCTTAGAACATGTGAAATTGAGTAATTTATGAAGAAAAGAATTTATTTCTTACAGCTAGGGAGCTGAAAGTCCCAAGGTTGAGGAGCCACATCTGGCAAGGACCGTCCTCCAGTTGGGGCCCTGGGGAAGGCCAAGGTGGCGCAGGGTATCCTGGCGAGTGGCTGAGCATCTCACGTGTGGGCTTAGGCCTCTCCCTCTTCTTACAACCTGCCGCTCCCCTCAGGTGACTACCCACTAATCCACAAGTGGGTTGACCAGTCACCTCTTACAGGCCCACCTCTCAGTACTGCCAGTGGGGGTTCAGTTCCAACATGAGTCTCAGAGGGGCAGATGTTCGCCTACAGCTCCCTGTTCTGTCTGTTCCGTTTCCCAACCTCCCCAGTTTCTCAGGTGCAGCACCTTCTCCGGTCTGTGCCTCGGCACCATTGCCATCTTGGGCTGTGACCACACTTCCTTGATAGTTCAGATATTGGATTGGGGATGCTTGCAGGAGGCCAGTAGGTCCTTGAGGCTGCCTCCACCCAGGCATTGAGACACAGCAGATTCCACTGCCTTCCAGAAGCTTCCAGCTGAATCCCCCAAGGCCCAGGACCCAGTGGGCGCCCTTGAAGGGTGGGAGTGGCAACTGCTCCAGCTTCCAGCATGGGGCTGCCCTCCTCCTGGCTGCTCCAGACGCGGCTCCTCCCCTCCCCAGGGAGGCTCGTGTGCAGACCAGCCCCTATAGTGTGTGTCTGCAGAGTCCTCCTGCTGGAGGCATGCATCTCTCCAGGTCTCACAGCTGGTGAATTTAGGAAGATGAGTTTCTGTAGTTCACCTGGCTCTCCAAAGCCTGCGGGCTCCCCCAGTCCCAACTCTCCTACAGGTCCATATACCTGATTTCTGAAACAGCTGGAGGTGGAGGAGAAGCAGCCTGGAAGTGTGGCGGCTCCCACGTGTCAGGCCTGGGCAAGCACAACCCTGCACTAAGCACTGTGTGTGCTCCGGTATCCTTGGCCCCCAGTGTCCCTGTGGGGCAAGCCCTGCATTGTCTCAGTCACAGGGAGACATGGGCTGTGACCCACCCGTGTCCAGATCATGGGCCCCAGACTCACGGCCTGAGCCCATAGCTGGTGCTCTGGTCACAGATACTGCCCACCTGGCTGTTTGTCTGTTATCTTGCCCAATAACCACAACCTGGAGCAGCCCATTTTTTTCAGAGACCAGGTCTTGCTAAGTTGTCTAGGCTGGACTTGTGCACCTGGGTTCTAGCGAGCCTCCTGCCTCAACTACCAGAACAGCTGGGACTGCAGGTGGGTGCTACTCACCTGCTTTAGCCACTTATATTCCCCAGCCCGTCTCTGGCATCTTCCTCCAAGCCCCATGTCCAGGACAGGACTAGCCCCGCACATCTCTAGGTGGACATGATTCTCACCCAGGAGGTTTGCTCCCTCTGGGGATGCCTCACATGCTGATGCCACCATGGGGGAGTGCTCCCAAGGCCTGCAGTGGAGGCAGGGCTGCTGCCCCCAGTATGATTTTCCAGCCAATAAAGCCCTGTATGGAGGGATAAGAGAGCAGATCCACCCTGGAGAGGACCATGGAAGCAGCTGTGAGGGAAGGGAGGGAGGAGTTTCCACCAGGGCACTCCTTCGTTTTCTGTGATTCATGAAATTTCATTAAGTTCCTTTTCTTTAAACACTCCAGTTCATACCTACTAGTCCAAATAAAAGCTGTAATGCTCTGTAACCGACTGAGACAGGAAAGTTTCCCGGCCAGACCAGGGTCAAGGAAGCTCCTGCCCTCACCATGACCCCTGGGGCCACCTGGGTGTACAGTGCCATCCCAGCTGAGGCACAACCTCAGCACAGCCTCTATCCTTGGGCTGCTGTCAGGCCCTAACTGCAGGCTCAGGCTGGGCATGTGCAGCTGTGATGGCTAACCGTACTGCCACCTAGCAAGTGAGCTGCTCCTGTACCCACAAACCCGGTGAGGGTGCCTGGAACCCTGCAAGGCCACAGGGCTAGGAAAGGGCAGAGCAGGTCTGAGCCTAAGCTGGAGTGACATAAGGGACTCTCCTCTCTTAGGCTTGGGAACAGATGGCTGCGAAATCTGTCTCAGAGCTGGAGAGCAGGGGCAGATTCAGCGATGTCCCTGTACCTTGAAAGTGGCGGCCAACCTCTGCTCCACGCTGGTACGCAGGCTGGTGAGAGCCCCGTCCTGGCGCCTGAGCCGATCCTGCAGCTGCAGCAGGGCTGCTAGCTGCGAGCTGCTGGTGTTGGCCGTGGCCGTAAGCAGGACATCCCGCATTGCCTCTGAGGCCGAGCAGCTCTGCAATAGACAGGGAGAGAGGGGCATGCTGGAGCCTGAACTGCAGCTACTCTGTGCGAAGCGTGGTGGACAGGGCTGCAGCCCAGAGGAGGACTGGCCAGGCTGTCCTAGAGCCTGAAGTTGTGTGCAGTCAGGCCTGCTCCTTCTGCTGGCCCTTGTGGCTGGGTCTCCGTGTATGCCCACTGCGGAGACCTGGGTGGGTGCACACGTGAGCACTCTGAGCCACAGGAGCACGTGGTCGGCAGGTTCTGTTGGCTCTGCAGGACAGCCAGGCCCCGGGGCCAGATCTTCACCCACTGAGCAGCATCCTCAGGACAGGGCCTGGCTCTGCCTGGAAGGAAGGACCCCCAGTGAGTGACCTCCCATCCCAAGGTGCACAGATGCAACACACCTGAGACAGTGCCAGGAATTGGCAGGTGGTCACAGGGTCCAGGGTGCCAGTGCACTCTACCAGCTCCAGGCTGGCGGCCGCGGCAACATCCATGAGGCCACTGCCCAGGGCCACGTGCAGGCACTGCAACAGCACCTCAGACGCCTGGGCCAGGAGCCGCCGGGCCAGTACCATCTTCCGCTGTGGGCATAGGCTTGGCTCAGGCCAGGATCCGTGGGCACAGGCCACTTGAGGGGTGTGGGGGCAGCACTACCTTCAGGCCCTCGTTTTTCTTGCTCTGCTCTCTGGAGGCTGCTGTGTCAGCCGGCAGGTCCCCTTCCGACTTTTCAACGCCCTCTTCCTCACCTTCCAGCTGCAGAGATTAGAGGCTGTTCAGCTTAGTGCCCACCTGATGAAACACACTCAGCTGTCGGGGTGGGCAGATCACCCCGCCCTGGTGTGGTCGACACTGTGGGGTCCCTGGGGAGGGCACCACAGACCACAGGCTGGCCTCAACCCCACACTAGCCTGGTCACACTCCTGGTCACTCTGGCTTAGTCCTTTAGAAACACCTTCCTACTTGGTGCCACAGGGTGGGGCTGGAGGGTGAGCTAGGGAGCAGGCAGACCCCAAAGAACTTGGATTGAGAGGGAGCCTCTGGACTCAGGGATTGCTAGGTATCACAATCCTAAGTCTGTGTACACCCAACAGTAAAGCTTTAGAACATATGAAATATCAGGCCAGATGTTGTGGTTCCTGCCAGCACTTTGAGAGGCTGAGGTGGGGAGATCTGCCCTTATACGGAGGCACCTGCCTCACCACCCTAGCCACCTGGGTGCCAGGAGTTTGAGATCAGCCTGGGCAACATATCTATAGACACTATCTCAAAAAAAAATTAGCATGTTAAGCAGTTTGGTGAAAATATTTCAAATTATATATAAAACCAGCACACCGTACCCCATGATTGAATTAATGTACATAGGTATGATTTAATTAAAAAAAAATTAGCCAGACAGGGTGGTGGCACCAGCAACCCTGGCTACTCAGGAGAGGGGGGAGGAGGATTACCTAAGCCCAGAAGTTTGAGGCTGCTGTGAGTTGTGTCTCAAAAATAAACAAAAACTATATAAAACATTGACAGAAATGGAAGAGGAGCAGCAGACAGACCCAGGTCCTAGGGGTGAGTGTGACCTCACTCAATCGCTGATGCTTCAAGGAGATGGAAGCCAGCCAGCGCAGGGTGGAGGTGGGGGTCGGCTGGCAGCCTCATCTGCCTGACCAACGTGCACCAACAAGGCCCGGCCAGGCTGCTCAGTGTGGGCAGCACCGACCAAAACTGACCCGTGCAGGGCCACGGCAAGCCTCAATGAGCCCCAAGGATGGAGACGGTTTTCTAATCACAGTGAAATTAAACTACAAACCACCAACAAAAAGATGTCTGTGAAAAACACAGTTGCCTGGAAATGAAGCAATGTAATCATCAAATTGGTCAAAGGAGAAATCACAGTGGAATTTAGGAACTACTTTAAACTGACTTAGAGAATGAAAATATTGCACATCAGAACTTGGGAGACTTGTCTAAAACAGGGCATGGAGGAAACATACAGCCTTAAACACAAAAAGGCAGAGAAGCCTTGATTTAAGCTTTGATTTACCACTAATCATAGCTGAGAAAAGTGGGTGGGAACAAGTCAAGGAGAGCCTGGAGGCAGCCAGGTGGCCAGGGCAGGGCAAGTACCTCTGTGCCAGGGCTGACCCCTGGTTCAGGGCTGATGCCTGCCCTGCCCACAGTGCCTCCTGGCAGGGTCCTGTACCACTCTCTATGGGAGGACCCCAGATCAGTGAGGAGGGTATGGGGGCTCCTGGCTTCACCTGCCTGAATCAGAGCTACCTTGCAGGGGCTTAGCACATTCCAGGGGAGGGACCGACATCAGTACACTGAATATATGTCAAGTCCTGTCCCAGGTCCTGAGGACTTAGGACACACAACATCTCAAGGCTGACCAGAGGGCTGCATGGTCACCTGGTCAGGGAGCTGCCCCAGGCCAGGGTCCCATCCCAGAGGGTGTCTTCCTGGAGGAGCTACAGTAGGGTGGGTGCTGTCCAGGATGGGCAGGCAGGAGCAGGCTTCCCTGTTGGGGGGGGGGGGCTTTCAAGGCCCAGAAGTGGCCTGGGGCGGGCTGAGTGCCTGGGTGCCCTGGTAGCGGCTTGACTGGGTGGGTGGGCAGTGTGGGAAGGGCTCACCCAGCTGCACACTTGCACAGGGTCAGCACCCAGCATGCAGGCCATCCAGGCCATCCAGGCCATCCACGAAGCTTCTGAAGAGCCACTGAGGCAGGAGAGACACCAGGAGCCACGGCCTGCTCCCCACTCACCAGTGCTGGGGCTGGGACAGAGGTGGCTTCCTGTGTGAGGGTATGGGGCGTCCACAGCCTGGCCTCCTCCCGCCCACTCTGCACCAGGGCCCTTGTTCTCTTCTTCCCTTCTCCATTCTCTCTTACTTAGCTGCACCCTTCCCTGGGGAGGATGCCTGTCTCATGCCCAGTTTTACTGCTGAGCGCAGGGGAGTTTTCAGCCTTTGCTTTTATTTTAGACATCAGAGGGATGTTTATAGCCAGAGTTGAGGGAGAAGCCGGGGCACTTACCAAGAGGCACTCCTCCCAGTAGCAGGTGGGGCGCACAGGGTCTGCCTGCACTGCCAGCTGGTGCAGGGCCCTCCCGGCCAGGCCCAAGAGCTGGGCACGGATCTCCACGCAGCCCATGCACAACGGCTGCAGACTCCCCAGCTGTGCCAACACTGTGTGTGCCAGGGTGCGCTTCAGTGCCAGCCACTGCTGCAAGGATACGGACATGCTGGGCTGCCACCCTGCGGCTACAGCACTTCTGCCCACCTCCACCCTCTAACACCACCTGTGAGTGGGGCGGGGGTCCCACGTGGTGGGGGAGGGTCTCCAATGTTCCCTTGTTTAGCTTCAGAGATCACTAACAAACCAGGTTTAAAGCTGGGAATATCTTTGGCTCATTTACGTTTACATCAAATTAATTTAATTCATATTCATGATATCTAAAGAAAGTAATTATTTGAGGCAGATATAGGCGCAGGAAGGAGGGCTGCAGGGTGGCATGGAAACCCCCATGCAGCCTGTATTTTATCAGCCAGTTCAGGGCCTCAGCCAGCTGATAGTGTCCTTCCTGCCCTGTGCTGCTCAGGCAGGGTCCCCTCCAATCCACACCGCCAGGCCCCTGATGGGACAAGCCCTGTGGAGCACCCCGGGGCGTGCGGTTACCAGGCCAACAGGTGAGTATTCGTAGGTGCTCCTCAAGTAGTCAGCCAGAAGCTTCTCCAGGGAGCCCTGTTCCAGCTGCTGTGCTTGCATCTGCTCCCAGATGACCTGCAGCATGTCCAGCGAGGCCTCCACCAGGCCCAACTTGAGGCGGGCAAGCTTCCGCATCAGGGGGCTGTTGACATCCTGCAACTGACAGGGTAGGGCGTGGTCAGAGCCCCAAGCCAAGGGGTCCCAGCCCACCAGTAGCTGCGCAGAGGCAGTGAGGAGGGCACAGGTCTCCTGAGCACATCCTGGAAGCCACCCACCCTCAGTCTGTCCACCTGACCTGTCCTACACCCCCAGATCGCCTCATGTTCCTCTATGATCTCTGGCAGGACAAATCAGTCCACACTCCCACAGTTGTACTAAGTGGCATCAGAGTCTACAGATGCCCTTGTCTGATTTTGTGCAGCAGGATCATCCCCTGGCCCTCCCTTGCTGCTGCAGGCCAGCCCCGTCCTCTTTCTGGCCACACAAGTCCCCTGTGCAGCATGATGTATCCCCGACTGTGGTTTCCAGTTTGGCAGCTGCAAATGCAGCAGCCACAAACCACGTGCAAGAGTTTCCGTGGATATTTGCTTTCACTCATCTTGGGTAAACACCCAGGATGGAAGGCCAGAGCCCACGGGAGGTCTATGTTTAGATTTTTGTGAGGCTGACGCTCTAACCAGCCGTGTGGCTGCCCAGTCCCACCACAGTGTGCAAGGGCTGCAGTGTCTCCACGTCCTGATGACATTCACTCTGGCCAGTGCACTTGTGATGGGGATGCAGTGGCTTCTCATAAGGTTGTAACTTGCATCTCCCTACCTGACTAATGGTGTTTATCATCTTTTCATGTGCTTATTTACTGTTACATATTCTCTGTGAGGAAATGTCTGTTAAGATAGTTTGCTCATTTTTAAATTAGGTTGTTTGTTTTCTTGTTAACTTTTGAGAGTTCTCTATATGTGGGTCATTACAAAAGTTTTGAGACACACAAAAATCACAAAACATAAAATCAAAAGGACAGAAACAAATGAAGCCTTCCCGCCAACATTGATAAGCTTAGAGAGTTGCTATCGACTATTTCCTGAAAGTGAAATAATGGACCATAGCAGGGTCTGTCTCAAAACCCACGTTCGCTCTCAGCACCTTTATCAGCCACTCTATCTGGAAATACTTTCTCCCGGGCTATGGCTCATCTCCTCATTCTCTTAGTCGTGTCTTTGAAGAGAAGTCCAATTTCTCAATTTATTCTTTCATGACTCATGCTTTGGGTGCCGTGTGTGTGTCTAAGATATCTTTGTCAAAGATATAAGGTCATATACATATATATATATGTATATATTTATAAGGTCACAAAGGTATTTTCCTTGTGTTCTTTTTTTTTTTTTTTGAGACAGAGCCTCAAGCT
>NW_003852470.1:681143-700470 GCF_000181295.1 Otolemur garnettii | reverse complement strand
AAAAAAAAAAAAAAGACACGTATGTATTCACCATCTCACAAATTGCAGTTTTCACCCTAAAAGTTTAATTTCCGTCTTCTTTGTGCATGTCTAACATCGCTACTTTACTTTCTGAACGTCAAGAATAACAGTTTTAATAACTTTTAATGTCCCTGTCTTCCACTTATAATGTCTGTGCCAGTTTGGGGGTGGTTTGATTCACTGATGATTCTCCATAAGTTGTATTGTCCCAATTTTCTACATGGTAATCTTCGAAGGGTTTCTAGACATTATACAGTTTGCTTTGGGGAATGGTGGGCATTTTTATTCCCTCAAATGTTCTTGAACTTTGTTCTGGGATAGTTGGTCCTTTCAGGCCTTCCCTTTAAGGTTTCTCAGGCAGGTGTGGGGTGGCTCCTCCCAGGGGTCATCATGTGTCACTGATGGTGTCCTGTCTCTGCCCAGGGCTCTACAAGCCATGAGGTCTCCCAGTCAGGCTGTAGGGGGCAGGCACTGTCCCATCCTGTTTCCTGGAATCTCCGAGACCTTCCCCCATGCGAGCAGCTTCCTCTCAAGCATGTGCTGACTGGTCCCCAGTGGGCTGTTCCAGGGCCTCACTCGAGGGTCTCTGAAGTCTCCGTCTGTGCAATGCCCTCCTTTCTGGGGCTCTGTCCTATGAACCCCAGCTCCCTCCCCTCAACTGGGCCAGCCAGACCCCCTGGGCTCTCCTCCTGGTGCTGCAGTAAGCCTGGCCCTTGCCCCAGGGATTGCTGGTTGTCACTGTTGATGTACAGTGTTTTGAAAATCCTTGTTTCATAAAATTTGCCTTTTTCCCTTGCCTTTTTCAGATGGGAGGGTAAAGCTAGTTACTGTTACTCCATCGCAGCTAGAAGTGGAAGTTAGCTGGTTTGTTTTTAAGGTAAATTAGAGTTTACTTAGTGCCAGTGGGAATGACGTGCACAGGGACCCAGGACACACTCACCCCGTGAAGGCCCAGCAAGGTCTGGGTGCTGTGGAATCGCTTTTCTTGTTCAGCCACTGCCCTCTGAGCCAAGCCGTGTGCCTCCAGGTAGTAGGCAGTCCTCTGCTCTTCGTCACCCTCCTTCTGGGCACATAACCTGCACAAGACATGGGGTGGGATTCGGAGCGGCAGTGTTAAAGTTGGCCATCATCAGTGCTGCTGAGTGTGTAACCTGTCACTTTGATGTAATTACACTGCACACTTTATTCATACTTAAAATGTTATAATTAGATGTTTTACATGTAAAGACATTTTCAATATACCTTAAAGCAAAGGTTAAGAGCTGATGAATGCCATGTGTGTGGGACCATGCTGTTCACAAGAAAATAAATCTACACTTAAAGAGACATGGGATGCAGCAGAGTCAACTGCGCTGTGTGTGACCAGCTATGATAGTCCCTAGGGGGAGACATGGTGCATAGTGACAGCCTGATCCAGGCTAGGCCCCTGATCCAGGCTAGAGTCAGGCTGCTCTTCACATTGGATTTATATGTTGTGTCCGGATGCTTTCGTGTAACAAGTGTGGGCTACCCAGGGCTGGCATGTACTGAGGCTTTGCCATGGAGTACAGCTCTGAGGGGTCCTGGGCATGGGACCCCTCCTGAGTCCAGAGCCCTGTGAGCAGTGCAGTGTGAAAGGCTACACCTTTGTGTGGACACGTGTGGAGTGACGCGTGTGCCTGTGACCTCTGTGTGGACAAGTGTGAGTGATGCATGTGCCTATGAGTCTGTGTGGGAGGTGGTGCCTCCGGGTGTGGGGTGCAGTGCAGTGCTGTGTAGGGGCTGAGGTGAGTCTGTGGTGTCCCCAGGAGCTGAGCACTGGACATGAGGGACAGACCAGAGCCAGGCAGAGCTAAGGGCTGAAGGACCCCTCAGGGGCTCCGGCTCCCCTGCAGCATCCCTGAGGGAGGTGTGGGCAGTTCAGGGCTAGAGTCAGGAGGCCCTGCCAGGGGAGATAGGGCCAGACCTAGGGAAATTCTGGGCCTGGGGTTGGGCCTGTGGGCAGGAGGAGGCAGGAAGGTGCTGGGCAGGGGTTGCCGGGAGGAAGCCAGAGATTGTCCCATGTAAAGAGCAGCTGTCTGGCCACCAGAGGGCCAAGCCCTCCAAAGGCAGCTCTCAGCCCCAGCAGATGCCACCACAGCCCACACCTCTTTATCCGGGCTCTCTCTACTTTTATGTCGATACAATTCTCTCTGTAGCCACATCTGATAAATTGTTCCTCTATTTCCATCAGGCAGCTGTCCAAGTCCTTCAGCAGCGCCAAGCACTCCCGAGGGGCACTGTCCACCAGCTCCTCCGTAGCCCTGACCTGGAGGCTCAGGCACCTGGGGAGCAGATTCTCTTCAGCAGCTTTGCCGCGACCCCGGGACCTTGTGGTTCACGGTTCACCTTACCACTCTCTCTGGTGTTGACCCAGGATGCTGGAAGAAACATCTCGGGGCTGTCTTCCCTCACATGCGGTAACATTAGAAGTTAAGAAAACCCCAGCATGAGCACTGCATCCACGTGGAAGTTCAGAAACCTCCACTCAATGACTCACAAGGAGAAAAGAAAACCCATGTGGAGACGCCTGGCCGCGCAGGCCAGAGGGGGCGGAATGGGGAAGGACGAGGTCCAGTCAGGAAGTAGCCCTGGGGGGGCCACCAGCACAGATGGCTTCACAAAGACAAAGCAGAAATATAATCAACCGAAATGAGAAAAATATCACCTGGTTGTTTGAGAAGATCTGCTGATCAAGTTAGAGCCTGCAGGTGTGATTGGAGGAGAGAGGCACAAACTGCGGGAGGCAGCCCTGGGTGAGGACTTGAGCTGTAAGAGCACTGACTGACTGAGTTTACGGACTTTACTAGCTACTCTTACTACCAAACTTCACTAACTCAACTGCACATCAGCAGGAAACAATTTCCCTGGTTCTTCCCACAGCTCCCAAGCCACCTCTTGAAGTGATTCTGACAAGGAAGCTGAAAGGAAGCACAGGAAACTTCTGGAGCTGTGTGGAAGGCTGTGGTGTGTGGCCCAGAATGTGGTCCTCAACTTCCCCAGGCTCTAAATATGGCACAAAGCCAACCGGTGGGGAAAGGCAGCAGCACCACCATGGTGAGCAAGTTCTGCGCAGGATGACCCACCTGGCCTCTAGGTCAGTGATGAAGAAGTCCAGCCTGGCTGCCCGGTTGGGCCTCTCTCTCTTGAGAACCTTGAAGGTCTCTATGAGCTTCTGAAATAGGCGGCGAACCTGGGGACAAGGCCAGCATGATGTGCATTCACCACTGAGCCCTCTGTGTGGCAGAGCCCTGTGGACGTTCCCCCCAAGAGACCACACCACCACCTGCCAACCTCTCACCATGGCCTCTTGTCCTTCATCCCCTGTGGACAAGAGTGTCTCTGCCAGAGTCAGGGTGGAGCTGTACCAAAAGTCCTCGCTCCCCCCCAGGCACTGGGCCTCCTCAATCATCTTTTTTGCTTGTCCGTAGTTCTTTTCCTTGTTGGCCAACTGTGCCAGAAGGAGCAGACATCTCGCCTGTGCGCAAGGGTCATCAAACTCCTGACAGACACAGACAGAGGGGCGTGGCTGTGCTTGTGGATGTAGGGGAAGGTAGCAGAGAGACAGAGAGACATGGAGGACACTGCCTGCTGAGAGGTCTCTGAGCCCAGTAGGTCCCAGTGCACAGACCTAAGAAGAGAGCAGGGCAGAGGGCACAGCCCTGGCAGGAAGACATGGGTTGGGGGGTCCGGAGGGTAGAGAAGGGAGCCAGAGCATTTGGGGGCCACAGCCAAGAGCAGCAGTGGTCACTGCCAGACTGGCGGGAGCAAGTTCAGGAGCATGATGAAGTAGCTGTATTCAGGGCTAGCTGCATTTGAGGCCAGTGTAAGGTGTGGTGTGTGGACACGTTCCATGGGTTTAAACACGGCTGGAGAACTGGCAGGTGAGCTGATAGGGGGTGAGAGACCTGCTTTGGCAAGCACATGGTAAAGGTGAGCGGACAATTGCTCCCTCTCTCACATCAAGGAAGAAGGAAGGTGGTGGACAGGCAGTGGGCACAGGGCCTGGTGTCCATCCTGTCATCCTGGGGACTGGACTCCCAACGGTCACAGATGCCCAGGACCCTTGATGGGTCCCCACGGCCCAGCACTGGGCCACCCTTGCCCTGTGACCTAACTGCTGCCCTGGGGACACCCTCTGGTCTCAGCAGAGATGGGTTGTCTCCTATGGCCAACTCCAAGGCTGCACTGTGGTCAGCAAAGTGCTGCACCCACTTGTGTCCCCTCATCACCTGGCTGCAGGACTCTCAGGTCCTCCCAAAACAAACTCCCTGTGAAAACACCCGTCCCTGCTGCCAGAGACCTGCACACACCTGTCTCCCTGCCTGAGACCTGCACACACCTGCACACACCTGTCCTCCCTGTCTGAGACCTGCACACACCTGTCCCTCCTGTCAGAGACCTGCACACACCTGTCCTCACTGTCTGAGACCTGCACACACCTGTCCCTCCTGTCAGAGACCTGCACACACCTGTCCTCACTGTCTGAGACCTGCACACACCTGTCACTCCTGTCAGAGACCTGCACACACCTGTCCTCACTGTCTGAGACCTGCACACACCTGTCCTCACTGTCTGAGACCTGTACACACCTGTCCCTCCTGTCAGAGACCTGCATACACCTGTCTCCTTCCCTGAGACCTGCACACACCTGTCCCTCCTGTCAGAGACCTGCACACACCTGTCCTGTCTGAGACCTGCACACACCTGTCCTCACTGTATGAGACCTGCACACACCTGTCCTCACTGTATGAGACCTGCACACACTTGTCTCCCTGCCTGAGACCTGCACACACCTGTCCTCCCTGCGGGCAGCAGAAAGAGACCCACAGCAGTTATCAGAAGTAACAAACCGTGATTAAAAAGAGCAAGAGACAGACAAGGGCAGGATGACTGACCTCCCACTGAGAATCACAAGATTGTCCAGAGCTGAAAGGCATGGAACAAGCTTCAGAAAGGAGAGCCCCTGCTCCCCTACAGAGGCCCTCTGGGCTGTATGCAAGTGGAGGGGGAGCTGTTTGGGCTACAGAGTGGGAGAGGCTAGAGGGCACTGACCTGGAAAGCCAGGTAAGCCTCTGACAGGAGCAGCCGGGTAGGCTGGTACAGGTGCATCTCCAGCAGCACCTCCCCCTTCAGCATCCACAGCTGGGGAAAGGCCTCTCCATCAAGTCCCCTCCCCATCTCTGCATTTATCTCCAAGATCTGTAAGACACACAGTCCTCACCCACATCTGTGTCTGGTCAGGAGATGGGACATGGCAGCAGTGGCCTGCAGTTGCCTGGAAAACCACGTTCCACTGAGGGCTTCCCAGCAACACTGGGGGTGGGGAGGGCTTGAGGCTCTGTGTGCCTGGCGCTCATGCTTAGGCTGCTGCCCCTTCCTCCAGACAGATGCCACCACCTGGGACCCCTCAAGGCGGCCTCTCCACGTGCTGGGCAGTGCCCTTCCTGAGTGGGATGGGTCTCAGAGTGCTTACAACCAACCCTCTTTCTGTGCCAGGCTGGACCTCTGCCCCACTGCACGGGCCTCCTGATTCCTCCTGAGGCACACAGAACCCTGATCCTGCAGGTGCAGAAATGCATCCAAGTCTGGTGCCGCCATGCCAGGCCCTGGACTCAGGAGCATAGCAGTGGGGTGGTCACCTTCGTTTAGGGGCCAACCATAAGGGGAAATGTGGTCTGTGATGACAGCTCACGTGGTCTGGAGGGAAAGCCTGTCCCCAGTGAGATGACAATCCCTATAGGCCAACCCTACTCTCCGCATGCACTGTTCCACCAGGATCCCCATCCGCCGCCCTGCCAGACATGTCAGTCTCTGCTTAGGGCCTGGCAGGCCGGGTCCACAGTGGTCTTCAGTGCACCTGAATGTCATCTTCCTTGGGAATTCCAGGGCCACAGGGAGGGGACAGCCCTGAGTGGTCTCTGGCATGAGCGTTGCCCATGGTAAGAGCTCTCCAGGTAAACTCCTTCCTGCCGGTCCAGCCTGCCTGCCGGGCTGCAGCAGCAGGTGGGCTCTGGCCCATGCAGTTACCTTGTCCTTCGCTACCAGCGGCCTCATCTCTGCGGGTGGGGTGGGTGTCACCTGCAGAGCTAGTTCCGGCAGGGTTTCTTCCAATACAGGTTCCTTTTTTCTGTCTCTCTTCAAAGCAATCTCTCTTCTGCAGCTATGGTAAGTAAAACAGACCATATGCAAGAGAGAAATGCAATGGCAGTGAATACACAAGATGTTTAATTTCATTACTAATCAAAGAAATGCAAATCAAAATTTACTCAAGTTTTTACAAAGATTTTTTTTAAATTGCCAGGATTTGGCAAGCATCTGACCTCCAAATCTGCATCCTCTCTCCCAAACTCTAGCCTCATACATTCCACGTGGCTTAGGAGTTCAAGGTGCATCTCAAACTCTACCTGGCCAGGCCAGAGCTCCATGGCCCATCGTGTCCCCTCCCCCACCATGCCCACTCCCCCACTGTGCCCCCTCCAGAAAGGTGCAGCTCCTCCCCAGCTGAGCTCCTGGGGGCACTGCCTACTCCATCTCCCAACACATTGGCACATTGAGGTTATGCCCTCTCCCCTCTCCCCTCTGCACACACCTGGATTTGCTTCTATCTGGCCACTAGCTCCAGCCCCTGACATTCGCCAAGCCATGTCCAGAGTGGTCACTCTGCAGGAACCAAGACCTCAAAAGGCTCACCCCGGGCTGCTAGTCTCCACTGAGTCCTTCCCTCGGGCCCTGACAGCCCCCAGCACCACCCTCAGCCCATCTGACCTGGTCCCACTCCCACCACAGCTCCCACCCACAGGCTACCAGCACAGAGCAGGGGCCTGTGCCCATGAGGACAACTGTGCCAAAGACTGGGCCCCGATGCTCCTTGGTGTCACTCACACTAGGGACATGTGGATGCCAGTGGAACTGCCACTGCCTAGCCAGCTCTGACTGGCCCTGCCCTGCTGGCAGCAGGATACAAGTTGTCCTGTGGGCACAGATCTGGAAGCTACAGGCCACAGATGGAGCCCACTGTGTGTTAGCCTTTCTGTTGGCCAGAAACCAGAAACCAGAAACCATAGCCTCTCTCCCTATACGCCTCCACAGGCACACAGCCCACTAAAGTCCCTCACTGGAATCAAAGGACCAAGACAAGACTGGAACCCCAACACCAGAACACATTCAGAATCAAGGGGGTCTGTCACCCAGGAATGTTGGATGTTAAGACAACTTTTCACACCTTACCATAAATGTTTTGTTTTCTAATCAAAACCTTCCCTCCCAGACTTTGCTCCCATACTGGGTGGGAAGACAGCTTTGAGCATTGCGGCTCTTCACCAGATGCCTCGAGATAAAGCCTTTCTGTTCTCAAACTCGCACAAGGCAGTGGCTGCTACAGCACTGGGAGCAAGCCCACAGCTCAGCACAGAATGTTAGGTGAGGGCTGGATGGAAGGATCGCAGTACTTGGAAACACACCAGTGATGTTGTGGAGGCGCATTTGTGAGTGCACCATGCTCATGGAAACAGCACAGTGATAGGGAGGGCAGACACAGGACGTGACCAGGGTCACTGTGGAGGATGGGCACACAGCCTCCAGTTTCTCTCTCTTATCTGTATTTTCTAAAATTTCCATGATAAAACATCATATGTAATAAAAAAAATCACATTGTAGAAATTCTTAAATAATAAGGATAGAACTGCATATAACCACACACAAAAGTATTTCCTGGGTGGCCTTCAAACCAAGAACGAGGGCAGTTAATTCAGTTGTTAAATAACTGGCACTAGCAAAACTCACCCCACTGGATGTGAACTAAGTCTGGAACCCAAGGGGCTGCATGGGCCTCACCTTGACCCTGACCCTAACCCCAGCCCTCAGCCCTCCTGGGAGGGGCTGCACTTCCCCAGGGCCTCACGTCCCTCCTGCCCTTCCTCCCTGAGGAGCCCTTCCACACAGTCCCTAGAAAGGTGACCAGGGGCATCATCAGGAGCTGCTGCTCTGTGCTCACAGCCCCAGGACCCTGGGTGCCTCCCCACTGCTGCCCCGCACCCTCCCCACTGCTGCCCAGCACCCTCCCCACTACTACCTCGGCCCCACACTGTGCAGTACCTTCTCCCCTCCACATCATCCCCCTAGGTGTCAACCCCCCTCCCCACTGCAGTCGGAAGGCCCCCAGGCCCTCTCCCCCACGCTGGGTGTTCAGGTGCTGAGGGCAGAATCTGGCCTTGCACTCCCTGTTGCAGCCTTCCTTCTCCTGGCATCACGCCCAAAGGACAGAAGAGCCTTGGACTCGAGACAGGGCCCACCTCGCCTGCTCCAGTTCCCCGAGGTGCACCGGCCCGGCGGCTTCTTCATGGTAAGTGGAAGCTTCTCTCAGCTTCAATTGGGAGCACACGAGCGCGAGTCTGGGGGAGGCAGGAGAGAATGTGTCATTATCTTGGCACAGTGGATGGGGAAAACCACCTGTACAGCACACAGAGCACTTTCCAACAACATTTTCAGTGAGTGTCAGAGCTAAGCGACCTTACTAGGGGGGAACGAGCAGCTTCCTTGGCACTTCCTGCTTCACATTCATTCACCTGGCCCATTTGGTGGCTGTGTGTCTCCAGGGCACTTTAGAAATAAAAGAGGCCCGGCAAGTGGGGCTCTGACCCTGCACCCGCAGGACAGAAGGTCCACTTTGACTGTCACTTAAGGCATTTTTATTTTACATGGTTTCTGGTCAACAGAAAGGCTAACACTACCACCCAGACCTACTCTGTGACCGACACCTGCTCTGTCACTCTCTGAGCAGGTGTCCCCAGCCTCTCTTCCTATACGCCTCCACAGGCACACGCCCTTGCATGCACACATATGTCCCACAGGCATGCACATCCACAGGCACTGCACATCAGGTCTTGTAATGTCACCTTATTGCACCACAGGTGCAGTAGGTGGCTCAGCATATGCTCAAGCCGTGTCTCTGAGCCACATTTGCGATTCTCACGACATTTCAGATGTCTGCACCATCATCATGTCTGCTACAATGATCTGTGATTCTGCTACTGTAATTGTTTTGGGACCCCACAATCCGCATATGTCAGAAAGCAAACATGACTCATCGAAGAGTGGGCTCTGCCTGCCCCCCAACTGGCTGCTCCCCATACCCTTCCCTCTTCTCCAGTTCCTGGTCCTGAAACACAGCAGTTCTGAAGTTAGGCCAATTAAAATCCCTACCCTGGCCCCCAAGTGCTCAGGTGAACAGATGAGTCCCACATGTCTCACATTAAATCTAAAGCTAGAAATGACTGGGCTCAGTAAGGAAGGCACATCAAAAGCTGAGACAGGCCCAGAGCTGGTGCCAGACAGCGAGCCCAGCCGTGAACGCAGAGGAACAGCTCCTGAAGGAGACTGGAAGTGCCACTCTGGTGCCACACGGACGGGAAAAAAGAGGAACAGCCTCACTGCTGGTACAGAGGACGCTTTAGGGTCTGGACAGAAGATCAAACCAGCCACAACAGTCCCTTAAGCCAAAGCCTAGGCCACAGCAAGGGCGCTTCTGAGCAAAGAAAGTGGTTTCTTGAGACGGGATCCACTCCTGGTGAAGGTGCTGCGGACATTGTTGAAATGAGAACAAAGGGTTTAGAATGCTCTATCAACTTAGTTGATAAGCAGCAGCAGGGTTCGAGAGGATCAATTCCACTTTTTAAAGAAGGTCTACTGTGGGTGAATTGCTGCCGAGCAGTAGCACACGGAGCAGAGAACCCTTTGCGAAGGGAGGAGGTAACCAACATGCAAAATCACTGCTGTCTTATGTTAAGGAATTTCTATCATTTTTTAGCAGTGAAGTATTTTTAAATTAAGGTATGTACATTTTTTCAAAATAATACTATTCCACACTCAATAGACCAAAGTATGATTCTGACATAAATTTTATGGGCACTGGGACACCAAAAAATTTGTGTACCTTACTTTACTGTGATATTCAGTTTGTTACAGAGCTGAACCCACAATATTCCCAAGGGACTATTCCTTTGTGATTAGTGTGTCTCCTCAAGACAAGAATATTCTCTTGAGGGTCATATAGAAATTTTAAAATAAAAATACCATTTTAATTCAATTATTTTGATTTACTTGGCTTACAAATGTTAGGTATTTTATTATTTACATTATAGTCAATGACGGAATTAATATCTTAAAATGCTATTTGTTTTTATGTTGCTTTAGGGAAATTTTCACTCCAGGCATTTACATATTTCCTTGGAAATAAAGGAGGTGTACGAACCGAAGGTGATAGAGGCCTGCGAGGCTCTCGCTCTCCACCACAGAGTACGAGATCAGGACGCCCAGCTGCAGGATGGGGATGGTGAGCTCGTGGAGAGACATCTTCTGCAGGATGGTGACCAAGTGGTCCAGGTAATATAAGGTGTATGTCTACATGAATACACAGCAAACACACAGGTCACAGGACAGGAAGCACTAGAGTTTTGTCCTCCAAAGAACTTCACCTTTCACTGTGCCAAGCAGAGAGAGTTTTCTCCACCAAACACTTGAGGTGCTGACGCTCAGCAAGTGAGCTGGTTAGCTGATGGTGGGAGGGTAGAACCAGTAATAGAAAAGCAGAAAGCCCAACACAGGACCACAGTAGATGGACGCTAGATTCACATCCAGGACACTGGGAAATGACACTTTGCTCCATGGTGCCAGAGCAGTGATGCTGACCCTGCCTCACACCACACACCCGACAGGGTCAGGGATGCTGTGGACCTAACCCCGACGGGCACAATGCACCAAAGTATCTGCATGGCCTCCAGAAAAGGAAACATTTTTTTAAAAAACAGGACATAAGAAAGCACTAATCACAAAGGAATAGTGAATAACTCTTCACCGCATTAGAATGAACACACCCTCTTCCTAGGAAGACCCCATTGAGACTGACCACACAGTCCAAGTTGACCCAGAGGCTGTGTCTTTGTCAATGGGCTCTTTCCAGAAGGACTCCGTGAAGGAGTCAGGAAAGAGAGAAAGCTTTACAAAATATGGGCAACAGTTTGGACACATCTCAGAAGAGGATGTCCAAAGGCCAGGAAGCACAGGAGAGGTGTCTGTCTGTGCTGTGATCAGGCTGGTGGGGCCACAGTGAGATGCTACTGTGTGCTCGACAACAGCCACAACAGTGAAGAAGGACAGTGACCACAGCTGCCTAGGACGTGGGCAGCAGGAGCTGAGCCACTAGGGGTGGGGATGTGACCTGGCACCACTGCTCTGATAACAACTTGGCATCAGACAGACAGGCTCTATAATCCAGAAATCGTCCCACAGGCTGCCCGCCAGACCGGCAGCAACTTTACGGGAGCCTCCTTGGTAACAGCTGTGAACTGGAGGCAGGTCGCACGTCTGTGCATGGGGTAGCACACAGATGAACTGCAGCCCATCCCTGCAGCAGGGTTCCTTGTGGCCACAGAAGGAAACAGGCTACAGGCCCGCAGTTGAGTGTGGATCGCCCCCACGGACATCACAGTGAGCAGAGGCTGCCAGGCCAGGGGGCAACCTGCTGAACGGCTCCATTCTCACAAAGCACAGAACCCAGGCAGCATGTGGGGGCTGTGCAGAGGCTCCCAGAAGCATCAGGCCCTCATCCCTGAACTGTATATATGAACTTAGGTGGCAAAAAAGGGCTTTTCAGATGTGATTAAGACAAGGATTATGAATGGATTAATAAATTGTGGTATATGTTACTGTGGAATATTATGCAGCCTTTAAAAAGATGGAAACTTTACCTCTTTTACGGTTTGCATGGTTGGAGTTGAAATATAACCTATGTAGTAAAGTATCTCAAGAATGGAAGAAAAAATATCCAATATACTCAGTACTATTATGAAACCAATTTACAAACACTCACACTTTCATATGAAGACTAGATCACAACTATGGCACAAGATGAAGGAGGGAGGAGGGAGGATGGGAGCAGAGGGGGGAGGTCAGATGGAGGGAGAGTGAATGGTGGGATCACACCTATGGTGCATAATGCAAGGGTACATATGGGATCTATTAGTATAGAGTATAAATGTCTTAACACAATTATTAAGTAAACAAGATGAGGTATATATTAACCAGTGTGATTTAAGCATTCCTAATTCTATATAAAATCAGCACATTGTACCCCATAAATGTTTAATGTATACATGATCTGTGTGTTTCTGATTTAATAAAAAAATAAAAATATGAAAGACAAGGATTATTCCAATTGTCCACAGGCAACCTACGTGGAAGTACACAGGAACTTGTAAGGGGGAGGGGAGCCTGGATGTGCTCAGAGAGGTCCAAGCTGGGAGGCAGAGCCGGGGTGAGCAGGCTGGTGTGAAGAGGCCGGGAGGTTCTTCTGACCACATGTCATTGGGAGGTGTGCAGCCTGGCCTGCACCTTCACTCTGACCTTCTGACTACCAGAGCTGTCTGTTGTTTCTACGGCCCCATCTGTGGGAACCCATCGTGTCCAGGTGTGCGCTCTGGGTGTGGTCAGACTGGGAGGAGGGCAACGTTCCCGTGGACATGGCAGCTTCCTGTGGACGCACCAGCTAACAGGACAGAGCTGTACTGGGGCGAGGCCTGAGGCTGCCAGAGTCCCTGCCCAGACAGCGCATGGCTGAGCCTGCTGTGTCTCTCTGGTCACAGGCCCAAGCAGAAGCAGGGACATACAGCACTGGCTGTAGGTGGCCATGGGACCCAGGCCCTCGAGTATTTCTGGGTCTCAGCTTACCGGTTTCAGGAGACTCGCTGTGTTGACAGTGAAGTCACTTTCATCTTGTTTAAACACGGACAGCACCTCCTGGGGGCAGGTATAGGAAGCCCACTCCTCTGTGCTTGCAGGTAGGTCCTCAAGCTGTTTGGCAGGAGTGAACTATAAAGGCAAGAAGGCAAATTTTACTTAAGAAAGTGGAGTTTGTCCTTCTCAGAGCATGGCTGTGCGGCCAACAGGCTGGAGCCTCAGGAAGACACTGCTCTCTCCGCATGGGGCCCTGGTGAGCATCCCTGCCAGAGCCACCTTTGACTCCAAGCCCCACACACATCTTCAGACACCATTTCAAGCAATGCAAAGTGACACTTTCTGCCCCTTGAGCAGCCAGAGTCTGCCTGCGGGTGCCGGGAGCTGCCTGCGAATGGTCCAGCGGAGCAGCTTCTTGACCATGGTGGTGCTGGCGGGAGCACGTGTTTTCAGGGTGAAGTCTTCACGGGAGAAGAAGCCGCTTGTCTCAGGCTCCAGCACCCAGCCTGCACATCTGGGACCAGACCATGCCAGCTGCTGGTGGCCTCCGCGGCAGGCAGACCCAGGTGGTGGGCTTTGTGCAAACTGCATGTGAAAGGGTTACAGCAAGCACAGAATTCCCCACTGAATGGCCAGGGGTACAATACAGACATTCCAACTCAGACCTCAGAGAAGACCAGGGGTGACACCATGGTCTGCTGCACTGCAGAGGGGACCCGTGGGCCTGGTCACCTGCCCCAGGAAGTCACCTGCTTGGCCTCCTTGCCCCGCTCCTTCTCATCCTTCTCCCGCAGCTTCTCCTTCTCTGTCAGCTTCTCCTTCTCTGTCGGTTTCTCCTTGTCTTGAAGCTTCTCCTTCTCCCGGGGTTTCTCCTTCTCTGTTGGTTTCTCCTTGTCTTGAAGCTTCTCCTTCTCTATCGGTTTCTCCTTTTCTGTCAGTTTCTCTTTTTCTTTACTTTTCTCCTTCTCTTTTTTTGCCAGTGACAAATATGAACTGACTGTTCCATCAAGTTTATTCTCTGAAATTGATTTCCCTGCTGTCATCAAAGAAACCTTGGAACGAGATCCAAATTTCCAGCATTAAAAACAGACCTCTGTATGCACCTCTCCTGCCCTGGATGGAGGGGTGCCACAGACCGCAGTGCTCCTAGGACTCTCACGTCCACCACTGGCCCTGGTCAAGGCCAGTGAGTTTCCCACAGAGCAGAAACAGGGCCTGGCCCAGGGCACTTAGGGGTGGGTGACACTGGCCCGCATGTCACTGCTGGGAGTGTCAGTGGGCACGGGCATTGGAGTTTCTGCTGATGAACCTACACCATGCCCAGCATGCCCTTGTAGGGCAGGGGAGGCCTGTGTCCTCGGCAGGCTGGGGCTAGCCCCTCTCAGCCCTGGCCTGGGAGAACTAACTTGCCAGCTGCTCTAGGTCTCATATTTGGTGGCAGAAGCTTTTGCGGGATGGGCTGGGCATGTGCAGAAGCTGGCACCTCCCTGGCTTTCCTGCTGTGCCCGCTGCAGGGTCCCTACTGTTCCCTTCATAGACTGCCACCTGGCCAACACTGCCCTATGGGGCACACAGTCCCCAGGAGATCTGGACAGGAGCACAGTGCCAGAGACTGCCAAGAGCCATACCCCACAGACCCCACAGGAGGGAGGAAGCTGGCTGTGCCCAGAAGGCCAGCAGGTAGGAACCCGTTAGACCACAGCTGGCAACAGAAAGGCTCAAGCTATAGCTGCTTGTGCACCCAGCCTGGAGATGGACAGGGTCCTGGGGAGGGGGTGTCTCCAGCCCTGGGTGGTCTACAAGGGTTGGGGGGCAGACTGCTTCAGAGGGAGCCTGAGTGGGTGCAGTCAAGAGGAAATTTGTTTGTTTTAATGATGTTGGGAATAATTCAATAGACAGGAAAAACACTGATATAATAGGAGAGAAATTTGCTCTTATCCTGAAGGTCTTTAGAAAATCTGGAAAGACTTTTAAAAAAAGATGCCACGGCAATCCCCAGAGTCCCAGATTCCAGTCCCACCTGCCAGATGCGCCTGAGGAACATGTAGGCCAGCAGCCCATAGTCCTCATAGTCGGCGGAGGCGGGTGACAACACCAGGGCCAGCATGGTGCAGGCACGGGCCAGCGTCTCCAGCTGCCGCACACTGCACAGCTTCTCCAGGGACAACAGCGCTGCAGCCCGGGGGGCTGGACCTTCTGGCAGCCCCTGAGCATGCATGTCCTCCTCTGCAAAATAGGCCAAAGCTGAGAGGGGGCCAGGCCCACGGATGTGCCTGGCACCCAACATTGGGTTGGGGCCTCTCACAGGGGCCAGTCTACACAGGGCTCAGCAGAGCAGCTGCTCCCCGGCATGCTTGATTGCCCCCCACACAGCAGACAAGGTCTGTGTCCTGGGCAGCAGGAGGCTGGGCAGCACGAGCCCTGGTGTAGGATGGCACCCAGGGCGGGAACTGGCTGGTGCCCGAAGGCTTGGGGGTCTGCTCTCAGACTTGCACTGGCTAAGAGTGACAATCCTCCCATTGTGGTCTCACCCTAGCTGTGTGAGTTGTGATCTTCAGCTCCAAGCTGCCCAGACCTGTGGGCTGGACACTGGGTGAACAGGCCCATGTCTGGTTACTCACACGCAGATGAGAAGCTGGCGCTTTCCCTGCTCTGCCCTTTTCTAACAGAGGTGCCTCAGCACCAGCAAAGAGCCCCCCTAGTGCCTGGGTGGAGCTGCTGACAGTGCCCCCACTGCAGGACACCCATGCTGGGGCTCGCTCTTCCTCTTTGGTGGAAGCTGCCCTCTTGCTGGGCAGATGCCGTCCCTGCCATCTTTAGGCATGGGCATCCCTTGGGTTGGCTCTGCAGAGCTCACTGTCCATGCCCTGCGTCTCCCTGGAAGCCCCATGTTTTGATTCCTGAGCCTGGGTGCCCCTTTCCTGCACCCAACCTAAGCACATCAGTATTGCCACAAGGGCCTAGGGGTTTGGAGAGGGAGCCTTGCCATCCTGACAACAGGCCCAGGCCAGCAGTGGCTGGGAGGGTGGCCCTGACCAGGACAGCATAGGCGAGGGCCCCTGGCTCAGGCTAGAACCCTGGTGCCTGTAGAGCTCTGAGGGCCCCTGCTTTAAACAGCAGGCCTGTGGGAGCCACCTTGGGGGCCTCCCCCCAGGGCCTCTGCCCTGGTCATCTCAAGGCTGCCAGGCCCCACACCCACCTTCTATACAGGGGCTCCAACAGTTTAGAGTGGGAGGAGAGAGAGACTGGAGAGACCAGCTCCAATCGCCCCAGAGACCACCCTAAGAAAACCAGTCTGAGAGAGCCACATGGTGCCACAGCCTCCGAGTAGCTGGGACACCTGCTCTGCCAGCTCCATCCTTCCTCCTGGTCTGGACTGAGCCCTCTCCTATCATGACCTCAAGCTGGTAAGAGCAATATGTGGTGCCCTTCCCTGTGCCGGGGCTCCTGGCCCCCTAAGTCCACAGGACCTCTTCCCATGGATGTGCTGCAGGGAGTAAGACTTGTAGCAAGATGCCAAAGTCTCCAAAGAAGAACACTCAGGGGCTCAGGAGGGCACACATGGGGGCAGCGCCCGGCAGGCATCTGCTCACCATCTGGCTGGGGCTCTGGCTCAGGAGCATCTCTGGGGGGCTTCATTGCCAACAAGATCTCGATGGCCCACTGCAGGTGGTAGACCACATCCTTCAGAGGGAACTGCTTGTGATACAGCCACTCACTGAACTCTAAGACGTAGTCCGTTTTCTGCCATTCAGTCCCCGGCTTCTTTGGGATTAAATGAAAGAGGATGAAGGTGTGACTTGCCAGTTCAGCCTCCTACAGGGCTAGTGCTGAAGAGATTACTGGGTTTATATTCAGAAGAAAAGGCTCATTTTACCCTGTATTTACCACAGCTGCCCCTAGGAGAGCCACTTCTGCCACCTGGCTCCTTAAGATGTGCCAGATGTGGGCTGGCAACCTGTAGAAGACTGAAACTGGACCCACACCTTTCACCATTAACTAAGTTAGACTCTCACTAGATTAAAGACTTAAACTTAAGACATGAAACCATAAAAATACTAGAAGAAAGTGTAGGGAAAACACTCGAAGAAATCGGCCTGGGCAAACATTTTATGAGGAGGACACCCCGGGCAATTGAAGCAACATCAAAAATACACTATTGGGACCTGATCAAACTAAAGAGCTTCTGCACAGCCAAGAACACAGTAAGTAAGGCAGGCAGACAGCCCTCAGAATGGGAGAAGATTTTCGCAGGTTATGTCTCCGACAAAGGTTTAATAACCAGAATCCATAGAGAACTTAAACGTATTAGCAAGAAGAAAACGAGTGATCCCATCTCAGGATGGGCAAGGGACTTGAAGAGAAATTTCTCCAAAGAAGACTGGCGTACGGGAAAAAAAAAAAAAGATGTGCCAGGTGTGGACAAAGGTGGTGATGTCATCCCCAGGGAAAGCTTGGCAAATATTGCCCATACCGTTGTTGCCTCCCCCCAACAGGGGAACATGGGGTCTCCCTGGAGATGGCCCCTCTGGCGTGGCTCCCCTCTCTCTGTCTCTCGCTACAGCGAGGCTTCTGGAGGGCAGGGAAGACCTTTGCAGTGTCCTACACCAAAACCCAGAGTCTAGCCTGGGGCCTGCCGGTACACAAATTGGCCTGTGAGCACCCGCCAAGCAGAGTTCCTGGCGAGGGCAGCCACCATCACCCTGAACAGCCATGTCATGCAGGGCACTGCTAGACAGGCCCTGGCAAGGTGGAATGGGCCAACATCTGGAGCTTCTTCATTCACTTCCAAGGCCTGAGTCATAGATAAGTTAGGAAACTGGACTCCATGGCACCAGTCAAGGATGCAGGGTACTCTGTACACTCTGAAGTGTTGACTGGCTGTAAATTTAGTCTAAACAGAAATACTTTGAAGATACAGCCAAACATGAGATATTTTACCCTCGTAATCTATGGGGGGATCTGTTTAACATATATTATGCTGAGTAATAACATTGCTGATGCTGTTTTCACTGTAAGGGTATGAAACTAACAAAGAGAAACAAGGGAGCATAACAGCTCTTTGGGGAGACGTCCTTGCTGTTCTCCAGAATCGCTGGCTTTTCTATAAATGAAAGTGGATCTGCTGATCTCTCATCCACTTCTCTGTTGATTGGCTTCTGTGATGGGCGGACAGATTGCTTGGTCCTGCAGCGCTGGGGTGGGGCTGTGGCCCGGGAGCCTCTGTGCCAGCAGCGCCTGCACCCCAGCAGCGCCTGCACCCCACCAGCTGCTGCCGCTGTCTGACTCCTATGGCCAGGCATCTGTAGCCCTGGGCTCTCACCTGCACCATCATTCCACAGATTCCTGTTGGAGCCTGACTCTGCCAGGTGCTTGGGGGACATCTACCATCAGGGACTTAGGTCCTAGCAGGCTTCACAGCCCAAACACTTCACAGAATGAGTAAATTGGGGTGGGAAGGGGGTCCTTAGCACAAAGAGAGGGAGAAGTTGGGGCCTGGGGGTCAGGACTAGGAGGCTGAGCACAGGAGCCCTGGGCCCTCACCCATTGCTGTGCTGGGCATGGCAGTGGCTGGACCCCGAGGTCCCAATCACGTGGAGCTGCCAGGGTCCATCCCAGGCCCTCCACCTCCAGCAAGCATTCACATCTCACAAACTGCTCTGAACAGGGCCTCTGCAAACAAGCCTGAGGAGGGGAAGTCCCATGGGGCATTTGTGGACAGAGGGCTCTAGGCAAGGGTACACAGGCCCAGGGCAAGGGTGAGGACTGCAGAGTGGCCACAGGGCCAGGCCAGGGCAGCACAGCCAGAGCCCACAGGCATTACTACCTGGATGGTGCTTACCCTCTGCTGAGGACAGGTGACTGCTCAGGAAGAAATATGCCCTTATGCCTACCTGGGGTGACCAGCAGGGCCAGTGGGTGGATGTGGTGCGGGTGTGGGGCAGGAGGTAGGTACGAAGTGTGGGGTGTGAGTCCTGCACCTGGACAGTTGCTGTCCCTGGTGGGGCAGGAAGGAGATGGTAGGAAAGGCAGCGTCTGACTTTGGACACAAGGTTGGAAGAATGAGGAGTCAATTGGGCTGCAGGTGCGCCAGTCTGGAGAGGAGGGTGGTCTGGGCTGGATGCCTACGTGTGGGGTCAGCCTGGTGGTGGCATTCAGCTTAGCACAGTGAGATCTGATCTCAAGGGCAGGAGGGGCATGGAAAGAGGTCTGAGTTCTCAGCCCAGGATGCCTCCCTCAGGAAGGAGGGAGAAGGGAGGGCTGACCTAGACAGTAGCAGTGCCTGAGACACAGGGGTGCAAAGGAAGGGGTCTGCTGTCCCGAGGGGCCTGAGAGGGCTTCAGAACCAACGTCAGAGGCTGGCAGTGGCACTGATAGAAGCTGTGTGTGCCAGAATGTTTATTGTAGCCCAATTCACAATAGCTAAGAAATGGAAACAGCCCAAGTGCCCATTAATCCATAAATGGATTAACAAATTGTGGTGTATGTATGCCATGGAATACTATGCAGCCATAAAAAAGATGGAGACTGGCTCGGCACCTATAGCTCAACCGGC
>NW_003852470.1:660834-680906 GCF_000181295.1 Otolemur garnettii | reverse complement strand
AAAAAAAAAAAAAAAAAGATGGAGACTTCACATCTTTTATGTTTACCTGGGTGGAGCGGGAACATATTCTTCTTAGTAAGGTATCTCAAGAATGGGGAAAAAAGTATCCAATGTACTTAGTACTACTATGAAATTAATATATAATCACCTACACACTCATATGAATGGCAAAATATAACTATAGTCCAGAAAATAGAAAGGAAGAGGAGAGAGAGGGGAGGGGAAGAGAGAGGGGAGGGGAGGGGCAAAATAGGAGGAGGGAGGGCATTTGGGGGGACCTCACCTAATGTGCATGATGCAATGGTACATTTCAAAACTATTAAGAAATGAGTATAATTGTGATGGATGTGTTAACTTAGTTCAATGTAAGCATTTCACATTGTATATTGAAGCAGTACCCTGAACCCCATAAATGCATCAATGTACAGTTATTATATAATAAAAAAAGAAGCTGCGTGTGTTCGGGAAAGGGTGAGGGCCTCAGCAGAGGGGCTAGAGAGAGAAGAGGCCTCCTTCCCATTGCACGCTGTCCACAGGGTCCCACCATATATGTAAGTTCACTCACAGTGAAGCACCAACCTTAGCATCAGAGCTAAAACTGTAAAACTCCTCAAAGAAAACATAGGCCTAAATCCTCAGGACCCTGGCTCACACAGTGGAGTTGAGATGCAATGCCATCAACACCAGGAATAAAAGAAAAAACAGATGAACTGGAATTGACCAAAATTAAAAACTTCTGGGTTACAAACAATACCATCAAGAAATTTAAAAAGTAGCTGAAAAGACAACCCACAGAATGAGAGAAAGTATCTGCAAATCCCACGTCTGATAAGACACTCTTACCACGCAGCAGTTAAAGGGAAAGTGACCCATTTAAAATGTGGGTGAAGGGTCCACAGAGACATCTTTCCAGAGAGGACCCGCAGGGGGCCTGAGAGCACACGGAAAGGGGCTCAACCCTGAGTCACCAAGAAATGCCAGTCGAGGCACAGTGAGACCAACCTCACTGCCACCGTGGCACCTGGGACCAGGGTCAGACTCCTGCAGGAGCTGGGCCAGAACCTCACATGCTGCCCTGGGATTGTGACGAGGCATAGCCACTCTGGGCCCTCAAATAGTCAAACACAGAGGTGACCCTGACCAGCAATCCCACTCCTGGGTATGTGCCCAGGGAGACAAGGGCGTGTGTCCACACACGCCTGGAGGTGGCAGCTCACAGTGGCATCACCACGGCAGGCAAGTGACAGGAATAGCACAGACACACACGGACTGGTGACCAAGCAAATTCCCACATAGACAGTGGGCATTCTTCAGCCACAAGAAGAAGGAAGGGCTGACACAGACATGTCACACCACATGAAAGCAGGTGGTCACAGAGGGCTGTATGCTGCACAGCTCCATCAGAAGTGTCCAGAGCAGGCAGAGGGGCCAGTGAGCCATGGGGCCGGCAGGGGATAGGAAGGTGGTGGGTGAGCCTAACAGACACACTTTCTGAGGTGATAAAATGTTCTAAAATTAATTGTGTAGATGATCGATTGTTTACTCTAAGAATCCACTAAAAAACATCCTGTGGCATCCCCTAAAAAAGAGAATGGAAAGAGAGGACTTGGGGTCAGTGAGGATAGAGCACTCATGCAGATTTCTGCCCAAAGGGCCCTGGAGCACAGCTAGACTCAGGCCCTGCTCAGCAAAGTCTCACTCCAGCAGCACCCCTCAGGGGCCAGCTGTCCTGCTGTCCCTGGAGGAGCTAGGTCAGGAGCACAGCTACTTGCAGCGGGGCCAGGCCCCAGTGATCACTCTGCACCCTGAGATGGGTACTTGCACAGCCCCCAGCAGGCTCCATGTGTACACTGCAGCAGCCTCCTGACCATCTCCTACTACCCGGGTGCCAGGGATGCCCAGGATGTGAGCAAGTCCAAAGACCTAGCGGCAGGATTTTCTCAGAGTTGGACAAACACCCTAGTAACAGAAATCCTGAGACATTTGCTAACATTGAACAGCTCACACTTTCCCACCTGAGGACTGGAACACCCCTCAGTCCCCGTCACAAAGTGCTCAGGCCCCACGCACACCTCCATTGGGGTCAACAAAGACATCGCGTCAATGGCACAGTGCCCACCCTCTCCCCAAACCACTCCAAGCACACTGAGAGGCATGTGTATCTTGGAAGAGAAGCAAATGCCCCCAATACCCCCAATCTCAGGTGCTGTAGCCCCCTACCTACAAGCACCCCCATTGGCTCCTTAAAGTTGCTGCGTGGTCTTGGGGTGCCACCTGCTTGCTCCCCGCCCCAGGTCAGTGACAAGTGCCACACCCTCCATGCAGGAAAGTGGCAGTCTGGCTCGCTGCCCACGCAGCAAGCATCTCAGGCACCTGCCCAGCAGTACCCAATCATCAAGCTCCCCTCCACAGGGTTCCCTCACAGCGCCCAGGGCCAGCAAAGTGTGGACCTGCAGAACATGGATGGCATTGTGGTAGCAGGTCAGCTCCCCATGGACACTCTTCGAGCTCAAGGCCAGGCGGTGCCACATACGCGCCACATAGTCCTCACTCTCATCCTTGAACTTCTGAAGGTCCATCATGAAATTCTGGCCAAGTTTGGCCTTCACGATGACCATGTGTTTGAAGATCAAGCTAAGGAACAGGGAAAGTGAGAAATCAATGCTTAAACTGAAGGACAAAAATTTAAATACCTGTGATGCATCCACAACTTAATTATCTGTCCTTTTCTTACACACAAAGACGAGCACCAGTCCCACTCCCACCCGCCGTGTGGGGTCCTCATGGGAAATGGGAACGTGAGGAAGCCAGGGAGGAGCTGTGGGCTGTGGGGGCTGCATGAGAGTGTGGTGTGGCAGGGGATGGGGTGCACAGCGGGGGACCACTCACAGGCGGTGAGCCGTACGTGGCAGCACCTGCACAGCCTCGTCCAGCACCCTGAGGCCACCCTCCCAGTCCTCCTGGTCAGCGTGGCTGTGGAAGAGCAGCCCATAGAGAGCTGTGCGGAGTGTAAGGTCGTCCTCAGCCTCTGCAATGGAGGGGGGAGGGGGAGGAAGAGAGGAGGTCTCAGGGGCACCTCTCCTGAAGTCCTTGGGGCCTGACTGACCCCTGCTACTGATTCCCTGTTTCCTCCCGGGACTAAGCCCACCTGTCAGAGTCCTCCTGACCCCAGGCTCAGGCTTGCTGGGAGAACAACTCTGGTTACAGTTTACAGAGACCTGATCATTAACCCCCTCACACCCATCTCATACGTGGGAAAAGGCCAGGGCCGGGGCCTTTCATCTCTTAAGGGACATAGTGACAGGCGAGAGACTGGCCCAGCTCCCAGTCCTGTTTTGTCACAGATGTGCAGCACTGGCTGGAGAGTTTCTGGTCACAGGGGTTCCAGCAGAAACAAGCAAATGTAGCCTCCTACCTGTGCCCAGGCCAGCGCTGTGGCACTCCATGGCCACTCCAGCCCACAGCCCCCGCTGGCCTGGGCACCAGCCCCCAGGAACCAGCCCCTCGTGTCACCTTGCTGGTTTCTGCCACTCACTACCCACTGCTTTCAGCATTTTGCTTTAACAGAAACAGCCCTGAGTTTGTGTGCGCTAAGTAAGGATCAGTAAGAGGGATGCAGAGGTCATCCTAAGACCTGCAGGACGTCGGTCCCAGGAACCTCTCTGAGTGGCCCAGGACATAGCACACAGGTGGTCATAAGACGCACCTTGTAGCAGAACTGGACGGTACACACAGACGGACAGTGTGCCTACCACATGCTGCAGAGCCTCAGTTGGCACTCCACCCTGCCACTGGGACACACACGAGCACAGAGGGTGTCTGTGAGCCAACAGCTCACAGCAGCAGCAACCTGGGGCCCACAGTCCGCTAAAGGACCTTGCTGCATCTCTCCTTCCCCCACCCACCTGCCACAATAACACGTCATGGTGTCTCCACACTGACCCCTAAGGAGCCAGCCGCTCGATGGCTCACTTCTCATTGTACTCTGCTCTAGGGAAGGAGCGCCGGGTTCAAGGAGTGGGTTTCTGCCCCTACACTGGCTAGGACAGCACCTGTGGCCTACTTGGGACTGAGGCCCCCCAACACTCACGCTCTCCCACCCCTGGCACTGGCTAGAGAAGCCATCACCTCTGACACTTGGGGACCAAGTCAGCCCCACAACCTAGCTTCCTCCACATTCGAATGAACTTTCTACCTAGACCCGAGGCAGCTGGAATTTCGACACATGGCCTCCCTCCTCCACCCTGCAGAGCCCAGTGGCCTCCATGCTTCCTGGGTTTGCAGGTCATGTCCTTGGACCACTCGAAGCTTTCCTGGCCTGTTCCTGGAGGCATTTCAGCAGAGACCCTGCATGCAGACCATTCCAGGGGATGCCCACCCTTCCCAAGAGAAAGAGGAATCATCAGCACCTGAGGGTGCGAGGGCTGCAGAGTGCACCTGAGGGGGCAGATCGGTGCAGAGCTGCTGGGGTTACTCGGCACAGCAAGACCCACCCTAAATCATTCAAGTTTCCGTGTGTAGAGAGACTAACTGTCTCTCTACAAAATTTGATGCAAGTATTTTCCCAGTCTATTACTTTTTAAATTTAAAAAAAAGAATTTTTTTTAAATTTTTAATGTTTTTGTATTTATCATTATTCAGAAGGGTTAGATTTTTGTATACATTTGGTTTTTTAGAGACACAGTGTCGCTTCACTGTGAGTGCAATGGTGCCATGGTAGCTCACCACAACCTCAAATTCTGGGCTTAAGTGGTCCTTGTGCCTCAGTCTCCCAAGTAGCTGGTTTACAGGTGTGCACCACCACGCCTGGCCAAATGTTTGTATATTTGAAAGTGTGCTTCTTTCAACAAAATACCTGCTATGTTCAATTCTCCTGACATTTTTTCCCTAGAATTTGAATTTTTACAATCACTTAACCTATCTGGTGTTTATTTTGGAGAATGAAGTAAAGTGTAGCATGACTTTTAGGTTCTCCCCAACACCCAGTGCCTCAGTGCCTCCTCTGCCCTGTCCATCACTCCCTGGGGTCCTGGCTGCTTCTTGCCTCCCAGATGACCGGACCACATCCCTGTCCTTGCAGAAGAGCAAACAGCTACTCAGCTGGGGTGCAGTACTCAGCTAGGTACTTCACCACACAGGCCATACTTGTTCACTATTTCAAATTAACTCTATTTCCATAGCCTTTAAAGAGCTCCCGGATACACATTAGAGCCCTACATGGACAGTAATGATTACTTTTTTCCTACAGACATGGGCGAGGATTTTAAAACGCCATCCTGTCATCCGTGTGTTTGCAGGAGCACAACTGCACTTTTCAGTGGAATGGAAACATGCAATTTGTCAGCCCCTACAACCTGGAGGCAAGACTTTAAGGCACCGTGAAGGTGAAGGTGCCCGCTCCAGACTTGGGCTGTATGTGGCCCCAGACGAGGACCAGAATGCCCTGGCTTTGACTTCTTTGCCTACAGACAGGGAGTTTCTTGGGGTCATGCACGACAAGCTCTCAAAGTGCCCCTCAGCAGTAGCATTACTGTTATGGCGGCTTTACATGAGAGGGCAGAATTTTTTTTTTTTTTTTTTTTTGAGACAGAGCCTCAAGCTGTCCCCCTGGGCAGAGTGCCATGGCATTACAGCTCACAGCAACCTCCAACTCCTGGGCTCAAGCGAGTCTCCTGCCTCTGCCTCCCAAGTAGCTGGGACCACAGGCGCCTGCCACAACGCCCGGCTATTTTTTGGTTGCAGCCATCATTGTTGTTTGGCGGGTCCGGGCTGGGGATTTGCCCCCGCCACCTTAGGTGTACGTGGCTGGCGCCTTAGCCGGTTGAGCTATAGGCGCCGAGCCGAGAGGGCAGAATTTAAAAGCACTAAATGTTTAAATGGCTCTCCAGCCCTTCCCTTTCCTTGTGCCCAGGAGCCCAGGAGCCCAGGAGTATGATTGGTCTTCTTCGTGTCCACCAACCTGGAAGGAAGTAGCCTTCACTGGTCTCGCCGCTCTGCAAGTCTGCAGTGGGCCACTGGTGCAGAAGCAGGGTTTTCCCTTTTTCCTTAGGTTAAACAAAAACAGTACATGCATTTGAAAGCTGCACTTCATCATTCACCATTTGCTTTTCATTTGACTCCATATTGAATTACAGAAATTACCTGTAACTTTTTGAAAAACTAAGTCACAAAAGAATCACATTTCAACTATAAGAACAGGCTTTCCAGCACAAGGTTACTCACACCACAGCACACCCACACCAGGAGGCCACCCCCTGACATAAGGCATAGTTTTTCAGGGGGATAAAAAACACACTAGAAAAGACTTATAGGACGCAGTGAAAGCTACGTGCCAAGGGAAGTTCACAGCTGCAAATGCCACATCTCAAAAGAAGAGTAGTCTGACTTTATGTCTTAAAGAAGTAGAAAAAGAACAATCTAAACCCAAAAGCAAAAGGAAGGGACTAATAAAGATTAGAACAGAGATGAAATAAATAAAAATAAAATACAGAACTGAGAAACAATGGAGAAAATCTATTTGGAAGTTGGTTCTTTAAAAAGATTAATGAAATTGGCAAGCTTCTAGCTAGAGTGATAAAGGAGAAAGGAAGAAGGTTAAATGATGAAAATAAAGTGAGGACATTACTACCAATCTCAGGGAGGGAAAAAGGGTTAAAAGAATATCTTACGAACAATTATACACCAACAAACCAAGTGATCTACAAGAAGCAGACAAATTCCTTGACACACACAAATTAGCTAAACTGATCAAGACTCAGTGGAAAATCTCAACAGATTTATCATGAGTAAAGATATTGAATCAAAACCTCCCAATAAAGAAAATTCCTAGATCAGATGGCTTTGCCTGTGAATCTATCAAACACTTTGATAGGAGTTGGTGGCAATCCTTCTAAAATCTTCAAAAAAGCAAAGGCAGAGAAATACTTCCTAACTCATTCTATGAGGCCAGCATTACTTTGATACCAATCCCGATAAAGATATCACAATAAAAGAAAGTTATAGACCAATATTCCCTATGGATATAGATGAAGACAATCCCCACAAAATACTAGCAAATCACATCCAGCTGTGTATTACTCAGATGACTCAGAAGGATCAGAAATGCAAAAGTGGTCAACAAGAGATGATCAATCAACACAACTCATCAATTAACAGAAAAGGAGAAAAACCACATGAGCATCTTAATTGATGGAGAAAAGGTATTTGAAAAAATCCAACATCCTTTCATAATAAAAACTCTCAGAGAACTAGAAAGAGAGGGGCAATTCCTCAACAAGATGAAGAGTCATCATGAAAACCCACAGCTAATGTCACACCCAACCATGGAAGAGTGAAGCTGCCCCTGCAGTCAGAGCACAGGACACTGCTGCCACCTCCTACTGGAGGTTCTAGCAGAGCTGCTCAAGAGGAAACGGAATTAAAAGATGTCTAAATTAGAAAAGAAGAAGTAAAACTATCTCTAGACAGATGAGATGCTCTTCCATACAGAAAGTCCTGGCTCAGCGCCTGTGGCTCAAGTAGCTAAGGCGCCAGCCACATACACCCAAGGCAGCGGGTTCGAATCCAGCCTGGGCCCACCAAACAACAATGACGGCTGCAACCAAAATATATAGCCGAGGGTGTTGTGGCGGGCGCCTGTGGTCCCAGCTACTTGAGAGGCTGAGGCAGGAGACTCGCTTGAGCCCAGGAGTTGGAGGTTACTGTGAGCTGTGATGCCACAGCACTCTACCCAAGTCCTATGAATCCACAAGAAAGCTATCAGAGGTAAAGAATTTGGGAAGCTGTCAGGTGCAAGATCAACATGCAGTGACCAGTGTGTTTTTATTCATTAGCAGGGAACAATCCAAAAAGGAACTTATCAGCACACTGTGAACTGGATTGTGTCCCTCCCAAATTCATATATTGCAGATTCCAGCCTTAAGCCCTAGTGAGACGGGACCCTTGGGAGATACTGGGGTTAGATGAGTTGAAGGTGGGGCCTTCATGATGGGGTTAGTGCACTTATGAGAAGGGACACCAGAGAGCTTGCTCTGTCCCCATCTGTGTGCCTGGTGTGGACATAGCAAGTGGCTGTCTGCAGGCTGGGAAGAAGCCCTCACCAGAACCCCGCCATGTTGGAACCTTGATCTTGAACTTCTAGCCTCTAGAATCATAAGAAATAAATTTCTGTTGTATAAATAAATACTAGCATATGGTATTTTGTTATGGCAGCCTGAGCTAGGATGGAAAGCATTCCTATTCTAATAGCACCTAAAAGAATTAAATCCTTAGGAATAAATTTAACCAAAGAGGTGAAAAATTTGTACGCTGAAAACTATAAAATGTTGCTGAAATAAATTAAAGACCCAAACATACGAAAATCATCCCATGTTCATGGGCAGGAAGAATTATCACTGTTAAGATGTCAGTACTACCCAAAGTGGTCTAAAGATTTAACACAATCCCTATAAAAATTTCAACAGACTTTTTTAAAAATTAGAAAAACTAATCCTCAAATTTATATAGAATTGGAAGAAACTTCAAGGAGCCAAAACAGTCTTGAAAAAGAAGAATAAAGTTGGAATCCTCACACTTCTTGACTTAGAAACATATTACAAAGCTATGGTAATTAAAACAGCATGACACTGCATAATGATACCTACATAGACTAAGGGGAGAGAATAGAGAGCCTGGAGACAAGTCCAGGTGTGTATAGTCAAGTTATTTTCCACAAGGATACCAACACCACTCAATGGGGAAAGGACAGTCTTTGGCGGGGAAAACTTATATCCACATGCAAAATAATGAAATTGGACCTTTACCTTATACTACCAATAAAAATTAACTCAAAATGCATGAAATATCTAATCTTAAAAGCTAAAGTTATAAAATTATAAGAAGAAAACATTGGAGAAAATCTTCATGAAATCAGATGTGGCAGTGACTTCATGAATAGGACACCAAAACAACACAGGCAATAAAAGAAAAACTGGGTAAGCTGGACTTCATAAAAATTAGGAACTTTTGTGCATCAAAGGACATTGTCAACAGAGTGAAAAGTCAGCCCAGAGAATAGTGGACAATATTTGAAAATCAGATATCTGCTAATATCCAGGGTAATATCCAGAACACATAAAAACTCCCACAACCCAACAACAATGAAAAAAACACCCAATTTAAAAATGGGCAAAGACTTGAGCAGACATTTCTCTACAAAAGATACACAGATGGAATTTAGGCCTTACTGCTGTGACTCAATCTTATCCCGTGTGCCAGTTTAGATGTTTCCACAGCTTTCCCCTCATGTCCTAGTTTCTAATTCAGAATCAGAAACCTCAGGTATCCCAAAGATGCTAAGCAATGGGTTAAGATTAGATGCCATTTAGAAAATCAAATCTGGATAGAGGAGGAACAAGATGGTGGCCTACTGGGCACAGTGAGTCTAGGGAGAGAAGACTCCAGGCATCTCTGGCTGGTGGGCTCTGCCCAGAAACATCCCTTTTGGGACACAGGAAGTCAGCGAGAGACTTCTAGACCCCATGAGGAGGACAAAAGCAGTGGGGAACTCGCAAGTGTTTGTGTATGTTTGTTCAGTCTAATCCCGCCAGGAGCTATAAGTACAGCAGCAGTGAGATCGCAAACTGGAAAGGCCTTACCCGTGAGCTGTTTTGGTTTTTTTGGACTTGCCACTCAGTTGAACTACCTTGGAAGAACCTGGGCAAGAGTGCAGAGGACTTTAAGTGTTGTCTAGGGCCCCAGAATGAACTGCTGAGCCGGACGAAGCTAATAGTGAAAGAAACTGCTGATAAAGTGGAAAATAACCAAAAGGAAATCCAAAAGCAGAATCAAATAAGAGATGAACAATATTAAGAATATAGAAAGGCTATACCAGCTGAAGGAATTGAAGCAGTCAATTATCAAACTTAAAGATGCAATAGAAAGTATCAACAATAGATTAGATCATGCAGAAGAAAGAATCTCAGAGGTAGAGGACAAAGTTCTTGAGATAACTCAGGTAGTTAAAGAGGCAGAAGAGAAGAGAGAGAAAGCAGAACATTCACTGACAGAATTATGGGACTTTATGAAGCATTCAAACATACAAGTTACAGGTATTGCAGAAAGGGAAGAAAAATGCCCCCAGGGGAATGGAAGCCATACTGGAGAATATTATAAATGAAAATTTCCCAAATATCACCAAAGATTCTGACACATTCCTTTCAGAGGGATATCGAACCCTAGGTCGCCTCAACTCTAGCAGAGCTTCTCCAAGACACATTGTGATGAACCTGTCCAAAGTCAAGACAAAAGAAAAGATTCTTCAAGCTGCCAGGAGTAAGTGCCAGTTGACCTACAGGGGCAAACAGGGTGACTGCAGACTTCTCTAATGAAACTTTTCAAGCCAGAAGACAATGGTCATATACTTTTAATCTACTTAAACAAAGAATTCTATATCCTGCTAAGGTAAGCTTTAAAATTGATGGAGAAATCAGATCATTTACTGATATACAAACATTGAAGAAATTCGCCACAAGACCAGCTCTACTGGAAATACTTCAACTTGTTCTACACACTGACCATCACAATGGATCAACAGCAAAGAAAGAACTCAGAAATTAAAGGACAGAACCTAACTTCCACAATGGTGCAAAAGATAAAACTTTAAGCAATGGACTCTCACAAAATAAGATGAATAGAAGACTACCACACTTATCAATTATCTCAACAAATGTTAATGGCTTGAATTCTCCACTGAAGAGACATAGATTGGCTGGCTGGATTAAAAAACAAAAGCCATCCATTTGCTGTCTGCAGGAAACACACTTAACTTCAAAAGATAAATTAAAACTCCGAGTTAAGGGCTGGAAGACAATTTTTCAGGCAAACAGAATTCAGAAGAAAAGAGGAGTTGCAATCTTATTTTTGGACATATGTGGATTTAAAGCAACTAAAGTCAAAAAAGACAAAGATGGTCACTTTATACTGGTCAAGGGAAAAATACAACAAGATGATGTCTCGATTTTAAATATTTATGCATCCAATTTAAATACTCCCAGATTCTTGAAATAGACCTTACTCAGTCTGAGCAATATGATATCCTATAATACCATAACAAGGGACTTTAATACTCCTCTTATGGAGCTGGACAGATCCTCTAAACAGAAATTAAACAAAGATATAAAGGACTTAAATGAGACCCTAGGACGACTGTGTTTGATAGATGCATATAGAGCACTTCATCACCCCATGAACATTCTCCAAAATTGATCATATCTTAGGACACAAAACAAACCTCAACAGAATCAAAAGAAGTGAAATTTTACCTTGTATTTTCTCAGACCACAAGGTACTAAATGTGGAACTCAACTCCAACAAAAACGTTCAATCTCACACAAAGACATGGAAATTAAACAACCTTCTGTTGAATGACAGTTGGGTGCAGGAAGAAATAAAAGAGGAAATCATTAACTTTCTAGAGCATAACAACAATGAAGATGCAAGCTACCAAAGCTGTGGGATACGCAAAAGCAGTTTTGAGAGAGAATTTATTGCTTCAGATGCCTACATTCATAAAACAGAAAGAGAGTGCATCAACAAACTCAAAAGTCATGTTATGGAATTGGAAAAAGAAGAACAATCTAAGCCTAAACCCAGCAGAAGAAAAGAAATATCCAAAATTAAATCAGAGATCACAAAGAATCATTCAGAAAATTAATGAAACAAGGAGTTGGATTTTTGAAAAAATAAATAAAATAGGTAAACCTTTGGCCAGACTAACTAGAAATAGGAAAGTAAAATCTCTAGTAACCTCAGGCAGAAATGATAAAGGGGAAATAACTGATGCCACAGAAATACAAGAGATCATCTCTGAATACTATAAGAAACTTTATGCCCAGAAATTTGACAATATGAAGGAAATGGATCAATATTTGGAATCACACCCTCTCCCTAGACTCAGCCAGGAAGAAATGGAGCTCCTCAAAAGACCAATTTCAAGCACTGAGATTAAAGAAACAATAAAAAAACTTCCAACAAAAAAAATGCCCTGGTCTGTATGGCTTCACACCAGAATTCTATCAAACCTTCAAGGAAGAGCTTATTGCTGTACTGCAGAAATTATTCCAAAAAATTGAGGAGGAAGGAATCTTCTCCAACACATTCTACAAAGCAAACATCACCCTGATACCACAACCAGGAAAAGACCCAACTAAAATGGAGAATTTCAGACCAATTTCACTAATGAATATAGATGCAAAAATTCTCAACAAAATCCTAGCCAATAGATTATAGCTTATCATCAAAAAAGTCATAAATAATGATTAAGTAGGTTTCATCCCAGGGATGCAAGGCTGGTTTACCATATGCAAGTCCATAAACGTTATCCACCATATTAACGAAAGCAAAAACAAAGACCATATGATCCTCTCAACAGATGCAGAAAAGGCATTAGATAAAATCCTCCTTTTCTAATTAGAACACTGAAGAGTATAGGCATAAATAGCACATTTCTGAAACTGATAGACGTTATCTATGACAAATCCACAGCTAATATTTTACTAAATGGAGTAAAACTGAAAGCTTTTCCTCTTAGAACTGGAACCAGACAAGGTTGTTCTCTGTCACCATTATGATTCAACATAGTGCTGGAAGTTCTAGCCAATACAATTAGGCAAGATAAGGAAATAGAGGGCATCCAAATGGGAGCAGAGGAGGTTAAACTCTCCCTCTTTGCTGACGATATGATCTTATACTTAGAGAACCCCAAAAACTCAACCACAAGACTCCTGGAAGTCATCAAAAAATACAGTACTCAAGATATAAAATCAATGTCCACAAGTCAGTAGCCTTTGTATACACCAATAACAGTCAAGATGAGAGGCTAACTAAGGACACAACTCCCTTCACCACAGCTTCAAAGAAAATGAAATATCTAGGAATATACCTAACACAGGAGGTGAAAGACCTCTATAATGAAAATTATGAAATCCTAAGAAAGGAAATCGCAGAGGATATTAACAAATGGAAGAATATACCATGCTCATGGCTGGGAATAATCAACATTGTCAAAATGTCTATACTTCCCAAAGCAATCTACCAATTCAATGCCATTCCTATTAAAATACCAATATCATACTTTCAAGATTGTGAAAAAATGATTCTGTGTTTTGTATGGAACCAGAAAAAAACCTGTATAGCTAAGGCAGTTCTTAGTAATAAAAACAAAGCTGAGGGCATCACCATACCAGATTTTAGGCTGTACTACAAGGCCATAGTGGTCAAGACAGCATGGTACTGGCACAAAAATAGAGTCATAGACATTTGGAATCGAATAAAAAACCAGGAAATGAAACTAACATCTTACAACCACCTGATCTTTGATAAACCAAACAAGAACATATCTTGGGGGAAAGACTCCCTATTCAATAAATGGTGCTGGGAGAACTGGATATCCACATGTACAAGACTGAAACTGGACCCACGCCTTTCTCCACTTATAAAAATTGATTCAAATGGATAAAGGACTTAAATTTAAGGCATGAAACAATAAAAATCCTCAAAGAAAGCATAGGAAAAGCACTGGAAGATATTGGCCTGAGGAAAGACTTCATGAAGAAGATTGCCAGGCCAATTGCAACAACAACAAAAGTAAACAAATGGGACTTAATTAAACTGAAAAGCTTCTATACAGCTAAAGAAACAACAACCAAAGCAAATAGACAACCTACACAATGGGAAAGGATATTTGCATATTTTGAATCAGACAAAAGCTTGATAACTAGGATCTATAGAGAACTCAAATTAATCCACATGAAAAAAGCCAACAATCCCATATATCAATGGGCAAGAGACATGAATAGAACTTTCTCCAAAGAAGATAGACGAATGGCTAGCAAACATGAAAAAATGCTCATCATCCCTAATTATTAGAGAAATTCAAATCAAAACCACCCTGAGATACCATCTAACCCCAGTGAGAATGGCCCACATCACAAAATCTTAAAACTGCAGATGCTGGCATGGATGTGGAGAGAAAGGAACACTTTTACACTGCTGCTGAGACTGCAAACTAATACAACCTTTTTGGAAGGAAGTATGGAGAACCCTCAAAGAACTCAAGCTAGACCTCCCATTTGATCCTGCAATCCCATTACTGGGCATCTACCCAGAAGGAAAAAAATCCGTTGATCATAAGGACCCTTGCAGTAGACTGTTTATTGCAGCTCAATTTACAATTGCCAAAATGTGGAAACAGCCTAAATGTCCACCAACCCAGGAATGGATTAACAAGCTGTGGTATATGTACACTATGGAATACTATTCAGCCATTAAAAAAATGGAGACTTTACAGCCTTTGTATTAACCTGGATGGAAGTGGAACACATTATTCTTAGTAAAGCATCACAAGAATGGAGAAGCAAGAATCTTATGTATTGGCTCGGCGCCTGTAGCTCAACAGGCTAAGGCGCCAGCCACGTACACCTAAGGTGGCGGGTTCGAATCCCCAGCCCGGACCTGCCAAACAACAATGACGGCTGCAACCAAAAAACAGCCGGGTGCTGTGGTGGGCGCCTGTGGTCCCAGCTACTTGGGAGGCGGAGGCAGGAGACTCGCTTGAGCCCAGGTATTGGAGGTTGCTGTGAGCTGTAATGCCACGGCACTCTACCCAGGGGGGCAGCTTGAGGCTCTGTCTCAAAAAAAAAAAAAAAAAAAGAATCTTATGTATTCAACTTTGATATGAGGACAATTAATGACAATTAATGACAATTAATGACACAGTGGGGGTGGGGGAAGGGGAGAGCAAAGAGAGAGAAGGAGGGAGGGGTGGAGGAAAGGAAGAGCAGAGAGAAGGAGGGAGGGAGGTGGGGCCTTGGTGTGTGCCACACCTTTTGGGGGGAAGACACGATTGTAAGAGGGACTTTATATAATAAATGCAGTCAGTGTAACCTGGTTTCTTGTACCCTCAATGAATCCCCCCCCCAAAAAGAATCACTAACATTGTGATTCACTGATTTTGGGGAAAAAAAAAAAGATACACAGATGGCTAATAAGCACATGAAATTACTAGAGAAATGTATGTCAAAACCTCACACCTACTACACTAGCTGTCATTTAAAAAAGGATAAGTGTTGGGGGTGATATGCACAAGCTGGACACTCGTGGAGTGCTGGGAATGTGAAACAGGCTTCCCGGCAATTTCTCAAAAGGTTGGACGAGATTACTACATGATCCAGCAATCTCACTTCTGGGTGTGTGTCCAAAATAACTGAAAGAAAAGTCTCAAAGGGACATTTGTACACCATGATCGTAGCAGCATAATTCACAATAGCTAAAATGCAGCAACAACCTGGGTGCAGATAAATGGATAAAGAAATGTGGTCCATGCATACAATGGAAAATTATTCAGTCATAAGAGGGGTGAAATTCTGGCACTTGCTGCAAAGCAAGTAGGCCTTGAAAATATCATAGGCAGTGAGTGAAGTGAGCCAGACACAGAAGGAAACACTGTATGATTCCACTTACATGGTGTCCCTACAGCAGGCAAATTCGGGGGACAAAAAGTAGAAAAGTGGGTGCTCAGGGCTGGGGGAGCTCAGGAAGGAGAGTCAGGACAGAAATTTCTTTGGAATAATAAGAGAGTTTGGGGCATGGATAGTGGCAATGGTTATATAACATTGTGAACTGTACAGTTAAGAATGATTATAATGATAAATATTACATTTCACATATTTTACTACAATTAAAAAAAAAAGCACGTTGGAAAGAACTGGAGTTTTGGCTCAGCACCCGTAGCACAGTGGTTAAGGCGCCAGCCACATACACCGAGGCTGGCCGGTTCAAAACCAGCCTGGGCCTGCTAAACAACAATGACAACTGCAACAAAAAATAGCCAGGCATTGTGGTAGGTGCCTGTAGTCCCAGCTATTTGGGATGTTGAGGCAAGAGAATCGCTTAAGCCCAAGAGTTTGAGGTTGCTGTGAGCTGTGACGCCACAGCACTATACCAAGGGCAACATAGTGAAACTCTGTCTCAAAAAACAAACAAAAAAAAACTGGAGTTTTGGCAGGTTGTATACATGGCTGGACCAGGGAGTAGCCAACCTCCCTAAGTGCCTGCACAGATACTCAGCTCCACAGAGCCTGACAGCTCCACAGAGCCTGACACCCGCACCCACAGAACCTCGTTCGAAACAGTAGGTGGTAGGCTGGGTCTGGCTTCCGGGGGGCAGCTCCCCATCCCTGGCCCTGACTATGTCCTGGTACCCACCAGCTTCTGGTGCGAGGCTATGATTTTCCATGTTCTTGCATCTGTTGAAGGCCAGGCACCCAGGGCTCAGGGGAGGTCTCATCCTCACTGGCAGCTGTGTGCCTTCCTAGCACAGGAAGCTCCAGAAACAGTACAGAGTACGGCCCTGTCTTGTCCTGGCAGCCAAACCTCCCATGGCTTATCCATTCTCTGGCTTCTGTGGACCAGGGCTTGTCCTAAGGCTCTCTGACCTGGGGCCATCTGGCTGCAGGAAACTGCAGGTTTATAGAAATGATGCCCCTGGGTCAACCTGGGCATGACCACAAGTGAGACCTCTGACCCTGGTCTTCCTGGGCAGATAGAAAACAGGCTGGGCAGCCCTTGTGGGAGCCGAGCCCTGGGGCCAGGAAGCTGCTTCGTGCCTGTAATGTAAACACCTGCAGCATGTGGGGTGGCTGGGCAGCAGGGAAGCCTAGCTGGGCTGTGCTCCTGGATTCTGGCTCCAGAGGCAGCCCTGGTGCAGAGCTCAGTCCAAGACTCCCGGGGGAGCCAAACCAAGAAGGCCTACTTACCAGAACCACATTCAAAGTGTCAGGGGGCTCTCCAGAGCGGGCCGGAGACCAGAAGGACCTACACGGCCTTTTCACAGTCAGGCCAAGGAGCTGCTGGGTGAGGTGTGCGGCCACGGACCTGCGCGGTGGCTTCTGCCCCCTCCTCGTCTGCTCCCCTGTGGGTGCCCCCTCCCCAGCCTCCTCCCACTATAGCTTTTAGGCCACGTTCTTCTGGTTCTCTGAGAAGTCCTTGGTTCTTTGGGTGCTCAGAAGCTGATTCCTGAGTCAGAGCTGACTGCTCTTCCAGGATACGCTGGGCCTTGGCCCTGCATCCTGAAGCCCTTGGGGCGACACTGGCCTGACCCCACCCTTGCCCCAGAGTACATCATAGCACAGTGGGGTCACCTGGGCCACAGGCTCTCTGGTTGTCGTATGGAGATTTCTGTCTTCTCACGTCACTTTCTGTACCCCTCAGTCTCTCACCCCTGTCCATCACACATCTCGGGCTCTTCCCCAGAAAGGGACATGCACCCCAGGGCCTGCGTGGCAGGGGCTGAGCCTGCCCAACCCACAGGCCCAGAAGCTCAAGCAGGTACAGGTGTGACAGGCTGCAGGGGAGACCCGTCTACACATCCACGGTTTGCCCACTTGGTCTGTGCCCAGGCAGGACCTAGTGGGCTCAGGCCAGACCCCACCCCAAGTTGTCCTCCTTGGTGCCTGTCTGGGCCTTGGGGGACCCTGCCCTGGCCGCCACTGGCCCCAGTGCCTCCTGCAGGTCCTGGCAGCATCACTCTGCCCTGCAAGCAGGGCCTGGCCTCCTCCTGTCCCCATTCGAGCAACTCCAGTGTTTAGAGGCCCCTGTGCTGTGTCTGCAGGAAGCAAAGGGGGCTTTAGAACATTGCTTAGCTCAGCAAGGAGCTGCCAGGTGGGCGCTTTGGGTGTGGGAGGCCAGCTCTCACTGTGCTGTGATGGCAGCCTGAGGAGGACAGTCCGTGGGTCTCTGCCCCAGCATCTCCAGTCCTCTCTGAAAAGCCCCCAGGGCCTGCCCAGCCAGCCCACCTGCTTTCGGTCATCCGTCTTGTTGATGATGCCAATGAGCCTCTGGACAGTGACCCTGGCCTTCTTCCTGTTGGCGACGGAGGACAGGAGAGGCAGCCAGGCATTCCAGTAGTGCCGTGCAGCCATCATCACCAGAGCACTGCTGCCTGCGTTACCCCCGAACCTGCAGGAGGTGGGTAGCAGCTGTGGCACTGCTGCAGCTGGGGAGCTGCAGGAGCTGAGGCTGGTGAGGCTTGGGCCTTGTGCCCTGCCATGCCCACCCACCTGCCAGGATAGCACTACTGCCCAGCTGGGCCTATGCTAGCTTGAGCTGCAGGTGCCAGGCAGGTGAGTCCCGCCCTCCACCTCCCTGGGGCTCCCAGCCACCCTCTTCTAGTCAGGTCAGGCCTCCACAGGGCAGGAGATCCTGCTCAAGTCACAGGGCCACCACAGCCTCTGCGCAGGCCTCCTGTTGTCCTCCGCACCTGGCACTCTCCAGGAAGGCCCTAGCTGCTGACAGCCGCAGGTGCTTCCGGCCCTTCAGGCTCTCGAGGATGCTCCTGCCCTTGACACATGAGGCCATGCACAGCATCTCTGCCACCAGCCGGGCCTCGGGCCTGGAGGACAGAGAGCCTGGGGAGGGCGGCGCCAAGCGCACTGGGCTCCCCTGCAGCGGCTCAACCTGTGGCCCTGCACAGATGGTATCCACCAGGCCTTGGCTCCGGGTTTGGGTAGCTGAGGTGAACAGGCAGGTGGCTCAGCCTGGAGTGCCTGTCTGTGGCCTGGAGACATAGGCAAGTCCTGTGGCCAGTGCTGGGACACATGGCCTGGGCTCTGGGCCTCACTGACTCTGGCAGTGACTGGGAGAAAGGCCAACCCCCCTCAGCACCAAGATAGCCCCCGTGACAGCTGTCTCCTCAGCTAGTGTCCAGGGGCTCCAGCACAGCAGCCAGTCAGCAGGCTGAGCCTCTCATGGCCCTCCCGCCGGGCTGTCTCCTGGTCTTAGAAGTCTCTGCCCATCCCTCTGAACAACTTCTGGCCCTTTCTGGCCCTTTCCCCACATGTGCACTAAGCTGAGGCCCCACAGCTGAGGCAAGCCTCCCACAGAGGAATGATGCCCGGCTCCCCAAGGGGGGCACATCCTTGCAACTCTCAGGAGAGAAGCATGAGGGTTTGCAAGTCTGGGATCCAGAGTAGGGACCTGCCAGATGGAGGTGCTGTCCCTCCCCTGTGGGCACCTGCTGGCCTGAGGCCAAGGCCACCCTTCAGGGGACAACAGTGGAGTCTGGCCTGTGTTGTGCAGTTGGTGGGCAGGGATTCTATAATGGGGCCATCAGGTGACTTCTGTGGCCAGTGTCACTCAAGCCTTATACACCCTGACCTCCCCACTTTGCCGTGCCAGCTACGCAGATGGGCCTGTTCACAACCACACAGTGGGGCACCCATCCTTCCTCTTCTGGTATTTTGAAGCCCTGCTGTTGGTGGATACAGTTAGCTTTGTCAGGGTTTCCTGATGATGTCATACTTCTACCTCCTCCTACTGTGAGCATTTCAGTGTGGCCACTAGGCCTTCTCTGACCTGCATTTCCAGGTCAGCTCATTTACATTCATTGGCACCGTCCACACAGAGATGGGGTTAGAACCAGCATTTGCTCTTTGCTTCCTACGGTTGGGATATCCATACTAAATATGCACACTAGAATATCTACATACACCTTTAAAAATGCAAAGAGATAGAACAAAAAATTGAAATATGTGTAATTTTTTTTAAAAAAATCTTTAATAAAGGTTAATCACCTGCAGGGCATGGCCTGTGGCCTGGTGGAGGGAAGATGGTGTGCAGGGCCACAGCAGTGACTGCAGGACATCCTCTCCCACTGAGCACAGGGCTGCTCTGCACAATGCCTCCTGAGCCCAGGCACTAGCACCAGCCGGGACTTGCTGGCATTGCTGACATGCCAGTATTACCAAGGCTGAGCCCAGTGCAGAGCCACAGCTAAGCCCCATATGGAGGTGCAGTCCCACTGAGTCACCACTAGAGGACAATGATGGACTACAAATGATCTATCTTTTCTTTTCTTTTTTCTTTTTAAGAGACAGAATCTCGGCTCGGCACCTATAGCTCAACCGGCTAAGGCGCCAGCCACCTACACCTAAGGTGGTGGGTTCGAATCCCCAGCCCGGACCCGCCAAACAACGAGGGCTGCAACCAAAAAATAGCTGGGCATTGTGGCAGGTGCCTGTAGTCCCAGCTACTTGGGA
>NW_003852470.1:653302-660659 GCF_000181295.1 Otolemur garnettii | reverse complement strand
TCACAGCTCACAGCAACCTCCAGCTCTTGGGCTTATGCAATTCTCTTGCCTCAGACTCCAGAGTAGCTGGGACTACGGGCACCGGCCACAACACCCGGCTATTTTTTGTTGCAGTTTGGCTGGGGCTAGGTTAGAGCCTGCCACCCCTGGTATATGGGGCCAGCGCCCTACTCTCTGAGCCACAGGCGCAGCCCTACAAATGATTTTTCAAAAGCCCTAAAGCAGAAATAAAATACCTAGTCTCCTGTGGCTCCTCCTTTTCCTCATTACCCCATATACATATTCACATTTTTAGCTCATCTGTTCAAGAATTGCTAGTGAGAAAACTCACTTAAAGAACCACAGATGACAGAGAGGCACCACTAAAGCCGTCCGTGGTCTGAGAGCTCCACGTGGCACCGCGCATGCTGGCTCTGCCCAGGACCACAGCCTGGTAGTTCTTTATCTCTGGGAATAATTTGAGAACTATTTCTCGCCTGCTCTGGAGGAAATGTTATATCCTGGCTGTCCTCTGCCTCTGAACAACTCATTTCTACCTGGTCCCTAATCCCTGCATCTGAGTTACCTCCAGGATTCATGCTGTGAGTGGGAACTCAGTAGAGGCTTGACTTCCAGTATTGATCATACACATGTATCACTCCCACATTTTCTACACTGTGATCTCCAATCAGGGAACCTCCTATGCTTTGACCGGTGCTCAGGGACCTTCCTACATGGTGACACACAATCAGGGACCCTCCTGTGCTGTGAACTGTGATCAGGGACCTTATTGCATGGTAACCTATGATCAGCAACCCTCCTATAACATGTGATCAAGGATCCTAATGTTCTGTGACCTGCAGTGAGGAACCCTCCTGTGCTGTGACCTGCAATCAAGGACTCTCATGTACTGTCACCTGCAATCATGGACCCTCCTATGCTCTCATGTAATGTGTCCTGTAATCAGGGACCCTCCTGTGAGGTGATCTGTGATCAGGGACCTTCCTGTGCTGTATCTGTGATCAGGGATCTTACTACATGGTGATCTGTGATTAGGGACCTTCCTGCATGGTGGTCTGTGATCAGAGACCCTCCTGTGTAGAGACCTGTGGTTCTAGGCCACGCTGGAAGTCTGGCCTTTGTTGGGAATTGGCCAGTGTCATGATAAGGATTACTTACGGGCCTAAGGTTCTCATGTAGTTTATGCCCAGCTGAATGGCCTTGTGGGTGCAGGCCATGGTGATCTCGTGGTCATGTGCTGCGTGGGCAAAGTGGGCCAGTCGCGTCAGGGTCTGCAGCTCCACCAGGGGTTCCGGCCAGTTGCACTCGGAGGCCATTTTCACCAGCTTCCAAGCAGTAGGAAAGGAGCCCAGCATTAGTGATGGCGGGTTCCTGACTGCCTGGACCTGCATGGCTACTCTGGGAGCCTGGGTGCTCTCTGTCAAGCCTCATAGACATGCACTATTTAGTCTGTTATTGCAAACAGAGGTGTGGAACCTCCTGTATCTTGAAATGCCAGAGCTGAGCTACAGCAAGGGCCATGATGCTCTGAGGTCCAGTGCTTCTACCCTACTTGGGGCATCATGGGGCAAGGCACATGGGGCCCCTGTGCTGCCAAGACCTGCCCAGACCTTCTGAGGGGGCTGTCCTCCTGCAAGATGAGGGGCTGAGAGGGAGGGGGCAGTGTGGGAGCCAGGATCTGTCTGCACTCTGGGCTTCCAATGAGCCCAGGACAGCCGATGCCACTCACTTGAGCCAGGGGTGGGACACTGAAGTCCATGAGGCCCAGCCCATTGCAGGAGTACATCTCCAGTGCCACAAGAACCCTGGTCACGCAGCTGGAGTCATCACTGGATCCCTGTGGGGAGGGAAGCACCAAGGTTTGCCCCACTTAAGGGTGCTGGGATGAAGGCTGCAGGGAAGTTTGAAGAGCCATGAAATTTAACTCTGTGAAATATTAGTTTAACAGCAGTAATCTGACCACACAATGTGGAGCATTTACACCTTAGGCTATTTGTGTAAATATCTGCCTCCACGGTGCCATCTCAGGCCATAAAAATTCCTCGAGGCTCTGCTACCCCAGAGCAGACAGCAATGTCATCTGATAGCCAGGGGACCCCTGCCACAAAGAAGACAGGTGGCCCACGTGTGGGGGCTACCCAGGGCAGGTGGGATGATACTCGCCACCTCTTTGCCTCTGTGGCTCCCTCCCTACTTCACACTCCTGGCCAGGCTCAGAGGCCCTCCCCTAGACCGTCCCTGACAACCCCACTCTGGTTTGGGCACTGACTGTCCAGCACACCCACTGTCTGTGCCCCTCAGCTTTCCCTACAGGCACCAAGGGCTAGTGGGCCAGCCCTGAGCCCTCTCCTCCCAGGGCCCTCTTCCCCAGCCTCCTGCCCAAAAGCCCTTCGTGTTTACAGCTGGGGAGACCTGGTTCTGCTAACAAGGTTCTGGCCTAAACCTTCAGACAAGGCCTCAATAAGTGGCCCAGGGTGGGGCAGCATCCCAGTCTGGAACCTCCTGAATGGTCAGATAGAGGAGGCCTCACGCCCAGTCTCAAGGGTAGCTGGGGCAGCAAGTTCAGTATAAAAAGAGCCCCCCAGCCGCCTTGATGATGCTGTGAAGAACTGAAGTGAAGTGGCAGGGAACCCCCTTCAAGCCCCCAGCCTGTCTCAGGCGTGTCCACCATTCTGCGGTCAGAGCCCTGGGTACAAGGTACAGGGGTGCTATACCCACCTACCAGCCTGCACCTGCACCCACCCTGCCTACCTGCTCCTCTGTGCCCAGCCGTGGCCCAATCTGCTGCTGTAACAGCTGCTTGGCCTTCACCCAGGTGGCGATGAGCTGCTGCCGGGCGCTGGTGGGGACTACCTCGTCAGGCACACTCCCACCAGTCAGGTTCAGGGCAAACTCACAGATCTAGGATGGGTGTGTCCTCAGTTATGAAATCTGAATTCTACATGGGGGACTCAACCAAGATCCAAATCACGAAAACATGAGCAGACCCAGCCCTTGGTTCAGACTGTGAAGGAAGTTTAAACACACACCCGTCCTCATGCCTGATGAAGGGTCTGAGGCAAGGCTAGCAGGTGCCCCTCAGAACTGGAGAAGCCCTGACACTTAGCTGAGGACACAACCACACACCCAGCAAGGCAAAGTCAGGGGGAGGAGGAAGGGGGGAGGGGCAGAAAGAGAAGGGGGAGGGGAGGGAGAGTAGTAGGGGAGGAGAGAGACAGGGAGAGGGGCAGGGGCAGTCATCCTCATGGTACTGGCAGGCTCCAGCCAGCCCCTGGCTGCGCCCCACCCCAGGTGTGCTCCTGTCCAGCAGATATGGAGTACACCCCCCTACCCCATCCCCAAGGCCAGAAAGCGCCTAGTGTCCCCAGTGGGTAAGCAGTGAGGGGGAGCTCACACACTGAGCTGGCCTCTGCCCCTGGGGCTGGTGTTAGTTCTGGAGGACTGGATCTGCCATGTGTTTTGCGCCCAGAGATGGGGACGTGTGAGCTGATGCCCTAGGATGGGGGCTGTGCCTCAGCTCCCTCCCTGAGTGCCAAGTGTTCAGGGCACGTGTCTCCCATCTGTGCCCCAGTTCCCTCCTCTTTAAGTGGGGATGAGATCAGGACATGGGTCATGTGAGGCCCATTGAGGCCTGCTTAGAGCCTGGCCCAGAATGGACAGTGCTGGCCACCAACGGTGATCACTCACTAACCAGACACATTCCCTCTCTCACTGTTTTTTCCCCACTAAAGTATAAGGTGAATACCTGTTCCCTGCAACACGTTCAGGCAGGTAGAAGTCCCAGAGCAAGACGCCCTGCCCAACCCTCCACCTCCTTCTAGATGTGGGTCAAGCCTGGGCTACACGGACTCTGCACACTGACCGTGGTGCCACTTCACCCCACAGGTTCAGAGCAGCTGCCTGCTCTGGCTCCCATGCTCCACAGAGCTGTCCTCAGCTGTGAGGACGACTTTTGCCATGCCCTCTTCTTCCCTGCCAAGCCCACCTGTCACTGACGGTTTTGTTCTACGTTCTCTTGAAGCACCAGCTCAGTCTTTTTCATGCCTGGATCCAGGATGCAAGCCACCCTGACGCTCAGCCACCCCCTCTTTGAGCCTCTGAGAATGAAGCCCTAACCCTGACATGGCCACTCCCTGGGTCCCTTGTGTTGAACCTCACACCTGTTCAACCATCCTTGCCTGGGCCTGAGGCAGAAGGGCCTTCACCACCCTGGCTCTGGTCCTCACAGTGAGTGCTCAAAGCATTTCTTAAACTCAGTGAGAAACCTGATTTTCTTCCAGGTTTCACAGGATTCTTCTGAGTTAGAAATGGGTGATGAACCATTAAACATTTTACAACATCCATCCCATCAACAGGAACTTTTTTCTCCTCTATTTTGGACTACTACAACAAACACACATTCATTAAATTCCATAGGACAGTGATCCTCTGAGGCCCTCCAGATCCTTCCACACACTTGAGACATGGTCTGCCAGTTTACTGGGGTCACTGATTCATGGGGCCAGGTCTGTGTTTCTCTCAGTTTGCTCTACCCTGGCACGACGTGCCTGGCCTTGCCCTGTTGCCTCCATTCAGCCACAGTTTGGAGCTTCCCAGTTCTGCTGGAAGCCCCAGAGCTCTATGCCATGGGGTGGCCCTCCCCTTCTCCCTCTCCTGGCCCTACCTCCACAGCTGCTTTGATCTCAGCGCTGCTTCCCACATCCATGGGGGTATGGAAGATATTTGATCGTGCCATTTTTTTTCCCTTCTCCGCTGTCTGCGTCTGGGTTGGGATCCAGGTGATAATCAGGCCACGGGCCAGGGTGTCACAGAGCATGGCCACCATCGAAGGGTCCCTAGAGAGTGTGTGCTGGAGATGAGGCAAGCCCCTCCTTGGGCCCAGGCTCATGTGCACTCCTGTGGGGTGTCACACCATGGCCTTGGGTCCGAAGAGATGGGCTAGGGAAGACCAAGTATGCATGGCTGTGTGACTCGCCTCAGGAACTGAGCAGGGAAGGGGGTTTAGGACCTTCTTGGGCCTCTCTGGGAAGAGCAGGTCAAAGGCCCTGCTGCTGGAGTGGTTCTGTCTCCTCCCACGGGGGCTGCACGCTGAGGTGAGAGTTGCACTCTCACTGGACTGGCCAGAGTATCCCTGAGGAACTGACCAAGGGCAGAAAGGCCATGGCATCTGCTGTCAGGATATCTGAGAGGCCATGCGGGGGTGAGGGGGGTCGAAGCCTTTACATCCACTGGCTGGTCAAACAGGTCTACACCAGGACCTCATGTTTCTCACTGGAAACACGCTAGCACCAGAACACTTAAAATCGTCAAAAATGGTCACCATGTGCCAAGAAGCGGAGCTCTGGTGTCTGGCCTTTGCCTACAACAGAAGCATGCAGCACCTGGGCTGTAAGCAGAGGTGCTCTGCAGGATCTGGTGCTGACGGCCATGCCGAGTCCCAGGGCTCCCTCTGCTGGGGGACTCAGGCAGGCCCCGGGGTCTCTGTGGGGGCCTCATGTCCAGGAAGAGTGCCCCCAGCAGGAACTTATGTCACAGTCTGTCATCTTTGTTATGCATAATTAAAAAATCATAATATGTGTGTGCTGCTGCGCTCTGATTCTTTCTATCATTCCTATTTCAGTATCTGGTGAAAAAAATTAAAATCCTAGTGTTTAGACTAAAAACCAAACCAACAAAAAATACAGAGTCTTTTTGTCTCAGTTAGATAAAACCTTGACCCCACTTGATGTTTTCAAATTTCTAATTTTAGCTAGGGAAAACAGCAGTTTCTCACAAGTTCACATCTATCTGGCTAAAGAAAAATAGATTTTTTTAAACCTCCCCCCCCAAAAAAAAACCCTACAAAGCTAGAACGAGACTTTTATGCAGAGTCACTCTTCCCTACCATTTTCCTGAGTGATCTGGACTTCAGACAAACCTTTCTCACAGCCCGTGCCTGTAGCCCATGGGCAGAGTGGTGGCTCCACTGTGGCTTTTGGCCTCACCAGTGCCAGGGTAGGCCCGGTACCCCCCTGACCACACAGGCCTCCTGGGCTCAGACATGAACGACTGGCTAATAGGTGCACAGTGCAGGACAGAGGCCTGGGGATGGTCCTGCTGGTTTCTCTGTGGCTCCCTTCACTCCTGCAGTGAACATGGAGAACTGCAGGCCTCTCTGAGAGGCAGGACCAAGCTCCCTGCCTCCCCCAGCTGTGGACATGGCTTGGCGCAGCCCCCACACACCCGCTGTAATCCATATCCTTGACGATGCTCAAGAGGTGGTATAAGCTGTCTATGAGCTCCCTTTGCCGCCCGGCCAGGATGAGGTGGTAGTTGTGGTTCAGGACGTAGACAATCGAGTTCTGCACGATCCAGGGCTCCTGTATCTCCTGCCCAATCTCTGCAGAGCGCAGCCAGTTATTCATGGCATACTGGGATAGGCTCTCAATCCAGCTTCTGTAAAACACACACCAGGTCCATCAATGTGGTGATGTTAAAAAAAAAAAAACTACACACACACACACACACAGGAAGCTCTTGGTTTCAAACAAAATCTCCCCCACACAAGGCTTCAGGGAAGTGAGTGCAGGGTCGTCCACAGCTCACAGCACTCTGTGGAGCCCAGGGAGCTATCCCGCCTGAGGCTGAGCTCCCCATCCACACCCAGCCCCCTTGGCGCTCCCACCTCAAGCATCCTGGGCCCAGCCCTGCTCTGCCCATTCCTTCTGTCCCACCTGCCCCAGTCTGTCCTCAAGCCCCTTGGACACCTGCGGTCATCCCTGCCTGCTCTGTGTGGCCTGAGCTCCCACCCTGCTCTCACCTGCAAACCTGCTCAGCCCTCCCAGCCGAGGCTCTGCCCAGTCTTCCTGCACCCACCCCTCCACCTCCCGTGGCCTATGGCCCATCACATGCAGGCTGCCCTTCCTCAGGGAACCCTTGTCAGCACCATGCAGGTGCAGCTGGTGTCTTTCTGCCCTTGGTAAAGGCACAGGTGTAATTTGGGCTTTGTGAGCCCTGTGGTCTCTGCTGCACATCTTCTCCATTTCATCTTGCACATTTTTAAAATATCAAAGCTACTCTCAGCTGGTGGGCTAAACAAGCACAGCCTGGCCTAGTTCTCAGAACCTTATCTGTCCATTTGCAGAACAGCCAGAGGGGAGAGTGGGAACCCTTGCTCCAGCCAAGAGCCTGGACCCAGGCAAGTGTTCCTGCACTGTGGCTCACAGGACACTGGGCCCTCCGGCAGGGAGCTGAGGCCTGAGAGCAGCTGATGGACAGATTATCTTGAAGTGCCAGCCTGTATGCACTGAGTAACTGCTGCTGCAGTTAACTGCTCCCTTCTCCTCCATCCTCCTCCCTCCTCCTCCCCCCACCTCCC
>NW_003852470.1:643498-652516 GCF_000181295.1 Otolemur garnettii | reverse complement strand
GGTTGCTGTGAGCTGTAATGCCACGGCACTCTACCCAGGGGGACAGCTTGAGGCTCTGTCTCAAAAAAAAATAAAATAAAATAAAATAAAATAAAATACTGAATTTTAGAGTGAAAAAAACAGCTAAAGTCATCACTGTTAACACAGCACCCCAATTTCATGATTGTTTTTGAACTTGGAATCGTACCTATATGGGCAGATCTTTTGAGATGTTCTATACAAATTAATCTTTCTGGTTTCTACAGGAGGGAGTTATCAGGGCGTCCACGTCTTTGGGCAGCTTTTCCCACAATGGGGCTGGTTCTCTGCTCTTTCTCCGAGCAGCAGAGAAGCTGCTCCTCCCTTACTTTCCCCAACATGGCCCCTCTCTCATCGATGAGAGAGACTGCTTAGAAGGAGTGATGTCCATTTAAACACCCTGGAGAAGACGGTCCTGGACTTGGACTCACATGCACCAGCAGGCTGCACTCCTGGCCTTGCCGGGTCACAGATAAGGCTGCAAGCACCTCACCTTGTGCTGGCTGGATCAGTCACCTCATGAAAGCTGGTACATCCCCTGTGTGCACAGGTGTCCCCCGTGGCACCCATGGGCAGTGCTTGTGGCCAGCGTTGGGCCCCCTACCTGTACGCAATCCAGTCCGCACTCTCCTCAGGGGGCTCAGGCACATAGCCAGCTGCATGCTGGCTCAAGTCCTCAGCAGGGACAGGCTGCTCATTCAGCTCCACACCTTCTGACCGCAGAAAATGGACAGTGGCCTGCAGAGGGAAGTGTGCAGCAGGCTGGGGCACAGGCAGAGCTCAAACCCTATCTAGGTGGGGACACACTGCCAAGGGCTTTCCCTTCAGCTTTCGGTTTGCAAATGGTGAACCCAAAGCAGAAACTTGCATGGAGACCTCAGGCAGCCACTGTCCGCCCCACAGCCATCCCAGGGTCATGGTGAGGAAACCATGCACAGGCTGAGTCTTCACCCACAGACCTGTACACCAGAAGCACAACATGCAGCCCGTCACCCCCAAGGAGGGACAGCAGCTTCCTGTCACTGTCACACATGCGGGAAGAACCCGAGCCCCCTGCCTGCTCAGGAGTCGGCCCACTGGGGACAGGCCAGCAGGGACTCATGGGAAGGGGGTAGGCAGCCCCAGGTGTGGGTAAGTGCCCGTGGCCACCCCATGGCCAGGACCACCTTATTTCTATCTTCCTCAGCCAACTCCACCCCATCAGACGTCTGGTCAGCGGTCCAGACAGCTGTGTCCCTGGCTCATGCACAGCCAGGCATTCTTGACATTGCCAGCTAGTACTCCAGCCTCTAGGGCTTACAGTCACCTATTGAGCACTGTCCCAGACTACACAGCATCCCAAGTGTCACCCCTGGTATTGGCATGGATGCAGGGCTGGGAGCTCAGGCCGGGGGCCTGGAGTCAGGATTTGGTCTGGCTTGGCCACTTTTACCTGCTTACTGGTGTGGGGCGAGCCAGTATCTTGGTGCCATGTAAGTGTGGGAAGGGCCTGCTGGGGCTGGGGCTGTCAGTCCAGGCCCAGGCCTTGGGCCCTATCTACACCACACCTTATCCAAAGTGCTTCTGAAGTCTACCCTAAATTAAATATCCCCAGAAGAATCATAATGGCCTGGCATATCTGTGTAACCTTGATTCACAGTTCAGAAATTACAGCAGAACCCCCACAGTTGGCCACCTCACTACAGTGAGCACTTCCCAGGGTGACTCAATGTTCATCAACTGGACATGCACCACCCTGTGTCAGTAGAGTCAGCCCAGTTCCTTATGGGACCACCTCCATATGGTGACCAGTGTGTGACAATCCTTGGGTGGTCAACTCACGGAGGTTCTACTGTTCCTAACAAAAAGCTAAGATCCATAGGTGCTGAGACATCTGGTGTCCACTTTTCTCCTAGCAAACGTCCCAGGGATGCAGGAAGCCTCCCTCCCTAACATGCTACGCTGAAGCACATAGGTGGGGCCGCAGTGCTCAGGTAAGAACAGGCACCCAGAGTGTGGGGGTCATGATGGGCCTGTGCCCACGATGCAGGACGCACCTCGGCGCTGATGAACCCCACCTCCGCGATGCTGCGCAGCAGGTCAGGGTGCAACTGCCTCTGCGGGGGGCTCTCTGGCTGGTCCCAGAAGTCCTGCACAGAGACATCGCCACCTCGCTTCTTCTTTCCTGAGGAAAACCGCAGTCAGTGAAAGTGGCGTGTTTTCTAGCAACAAAAACCAAGAATTCCTGGCAAACTTCTGACCCCTGAGCTTCTCTGAAGCTCTTGAGGGCCATGCACTGGGGCTCAGGGAGGTGGGCATGGGCCCAGGAAGGGCCAGAGGAGCTCATCTGTGGCCAATGTCCCTGAAGACACTCCTGGTGTGGCTAGCATGGTCCCCTCAGCTTGGCCGGTGTGGTACCCCTGGCTTGGGGAAGCACTGGCCTGAGAAACCTGCTCCCACCCATCCCCACTGCCTACTGGGGGCCCCTCCCTCCCTACTCATACATCATATAGGGTCCCACATCCTCCATGCCTGCTCTGTCTCCTGTCTCCCTTGGTGCATCCGTGCATCCTGGGTGCTGACCACCTGGCCTGGGCTCTGCCCTCCACCCACTGTGCTGCCCCAGTCTGAGCCCCAAAGACCATCTAAGTAACTGAAGGTCTAATGTCATGACAGTGCTAGTAGGTCCCTGGCACACAGCCAGCCAGCAGCTGCCTGTGACAGGTGCTGTGAATGGTAGTGACTGTGCTGTCTTGCTAGCACCATGAGCAGTACCTTGGGTTAGCCGCAAACATTTAGAGATACCATTCTCTATTTGAAGGCTCCCGTGGACACAAGCACCAGCCCCATCCTGCTTGCCTGGCAGTGAGGGTTGGGAGGCCTCACTAGGGGCTGCATACCCTTCCTCGTCCTCGTCTGAGACTTCCTCATCTTGATGTTGTCATACAGAAGGCAGAAGCGGCTCGCCGTCCTACAGACGTCCCATACACCCTGCTTCCGTGCAACTTTGGCCAGCTCGGCCCAAATCTGTATTCTGCTCCCCGGAGACCCAAAGGAGGGGGAAAATTGAATATGGAGATAGTTGAAATAATCAGAAAAGACCTAGAATGACCACTTATGAGAAAAAGTCATTAGCAGTTCTATAGTTTCACAGCTGAAAAGAGTGACCATGAGACAAATCGATGCTCATGGCAAATGATGACCCTGGGTGGGGGGTGTCCTGGAATGAGGGGCAGTTCTCTGGTCATACCTGCCAAGTGTCAGTGGTACCTCCTGATCATGTGACAGTGAGAAATGCCACCCGCACATCATCTCCAGGGTCGGGGCAGGGAGGACCTCTCCAGGACCCCTCCAAAGTCAGGATGCTCTGCTCACTGAGTCCTGACCACTGCATGCAGGGCCTGGCACTATGCGCCTTACTAGGTAGACTAGCACCAGTATCAACAGTAGCCGAGCCCTCCAAGGCCAGGGCTTATCCTTCCCGTGAAGAAGAAGGTCTCAGCAGCCTATGGCCCCTCCTCCCATCTGGAGCGGGCGGCTTAGCACACTTCCTGACAACTGCGCCCCAACCCTCTTTGCAGGGCTCACCTTTGCTTCTGTTTTGTCTTTTTTGTTGTTTGTTTTGTTTCTTAACCAGAAAAGGACCTTCTCCTTACTCACCTCTCACCCTCGTTCTCATTCCCCAAGCGCCGTAAGTGCCCAACAGCTTTGTCCACGCTGACGATGTAGTGACGTGCCTTTGCAGCAAGGAAGCTGAACCGGCCCTTACTCTTCCCGGCAGAAACTGAGAACAGAAAATGGAAACAGGTGCTGTCGCTGTGTGGGAGGGGCTGGAGACACGAGGCCCCCAGCTCTATTCACAAGGATGGTCCCAACCACAGTTACCGGCTGTCCCCTATAGAGCTAAAACTGGCCTTGCTCACGCCTCTGATCCCAAAGAGGCTGAGCTCATTGCACCAGGGGCAAGGCTGTGTAGCCTGTCCTTGTGCTGACCCCAGCACAGGAGACCCCAGCAGGAGGGGTCACTTGACAAGATCCAACTTGAGGTACCAAGTCAAGGGATGCTCCCAGCAGCCCCACGGCCTCTGCAGGTATGTGCCAGGCCCCAGGCCTCAGTGGTACCTGCTTAGTGAATAAAATGTGCCAAGAAAGCAAAACACGCATGTCCAGCAGGCACTCCTCAAACTCCTTAGGACAAAATGAAACCAAGAACAAGAGCATGGGAGATAACAGAGCAAGACAGACAACAGGGCGTGGGCACCTGCCACGGCCACTGCCAAGAGCTGCTGCATCTGTGCCCTTCACAGAATGAGCTGGTGCCGCCGTGTCTGCCTCTCATCTTGTCCCAACATGAATGTGGCCTCCAGTCTGTGTGACACTTGGCATCAGGTTGGGTGAGAGCTGCCAGCCGCTAGCACCAAGCTGGAAGGACATCTTGCAGTGGCCTTGGCCAGACCCCAGGTAGACGAGGGAGAGTGCGTGGGAGCAGACCGACGTCCAGCCACCCAGAGCTGCTGTGGGCTGACCTGAGTCCCCTCAAATAAGACATCCTGAAGTCCTAACCTCCAGGACTTTGGAACATAAAATTATATGGAGACTAGGTAATTAGGTAATTAGACTAGGTAATTAAGGAAAATGAGGCCACTTGGTGGACCCTCATCCAGCCTGCCTCGTGTCTATGCAGAAGAGGAGACCAGGACACAGGTAGACACCGAGGGACGCCAGCACAGCACCAGGGAAGCAGCAGCATCTGCAGCCAGGGAGAACGCACTCAGCCAAGCCAAACCCTCCAGCACCCTGGCCTCAGCCTGGGAGGAAATGAGTTCTTGTTTCTGCTACCCAGTCTGTGGCCTCTGTCATGGCAGCCTGAGCCACTGGGGAGACGAGCACCCTCCCCAGCGTCCAGACCACAGCAGTGATATATGGGGCACAGCATGGCCCCAGCCCTATGAGGGGTCTGCCTCCAGCAGCACAAGGCCCTAGGTGGCTCCAAGAAGTGCAGCTAGTTCCCAGGCAGAGCTGCTCTGGGCTCAGGCACTCACCTTTGGCCTCATTCTCACTGTCCAGCACAATCTGAAACGTGTCCGGGGCTAAGGCCAGGCCCGCGTTCACCAGGAGGGCCCGCTTTTTCCTGACGCTATCTTTTGGGATGGCTTTTTTTGCCTGTGGGAAGGAGAGGGTGACCAGCAAGTTGGCACTTGGCAGAGCAGCACCCTCTGATCCTTCTGAGAATGTTGCTGGGCGCTGCGCAGACAGCTGCACTGTCCCAGGCCTCCTGGCCTCAGGTGCCCTGGGCAGCTCCCTCTACGCTGCACCTCTCAGAGCCCAGCTGGGACCCCATGGGTTCCATGCCATCCTGGGTCTCCCATGGCTACCCTGCAGCCCTCCTCAGGGCCTAGCTCCCCTGGCCAGCTACACTGGCACCTGCTCGATGGCCATGGTGGCCCTGTCCTCGTCACGCTCAGGGACCTGGTACAGCATGGTGCACAGGTGCAGCCGGCTGAAGGCCATCTGCAGTTTGTCCTGGTAAAGGCCCATGCTGTCCAGGTGCATGGCCTTCAGCAGGTGCTCCATGGCGGGCTCTGGCCGGTCCTGGTCCTCCTCAATGTGTGCCACCTCCATGTGCACTTGGCATCGCAGTAGCGTCATGAGGCTGTGGCAACAGATAGAGCATCAGAGGGCTGGGGGTAGGGATGGGTGTCTGGGGAGGAGTCTGGGGAGGGGCAAGGAGGAGCTGGGGAGGGGCTGGGATAGGAAAGAGGGAAGAGCCAGGGTCTGGGGGAGGGGCCCTGGATGGGGGGGCAGGGCGGGGCCAAGGAGGGGTCAGGGGAGAAGCCAGGGAGGGGCTGGAGAAGGGTGAAAGAGGGTGGGGGAGGGGCAGGGGAGGGCTCGGAGCAGGGTGGAGCTGTGGCCCTGTCCCTGACCCCCCAGCATCTTTCTGGGGACACTCTCTCCTCACTTGAGACCCACAGATGGTGACAGAGGGCCTCACAGACCACTGGAGACACCAGCCCAGCTGACTGGAGCTGGCCCCAGGCACCTAGCCCAGCAGTAGCAGTAGCCTAGCAGGGTGGCTGGAGGGAAGAGCCCTGCACTGTCCATTGCTTGCTGCCCCTGTCCCCCAGTGCCCCAACCCCCCGTAAAGCCACCCACTCTCCAGGAAGGCTCTCGCAAGGCTGTGGGGCGAGTCCAGAGCAGCTCCACGGCCCCAGCCCAAGCTCCAGCCTGGAGCCCACGATCTTTGCCATGGAGCCGTAGTCTCACCACTCTCTCCTCCCTCTCTCTTGGCCCTTCTGCCCAGGTCCTTTCTGGACAATGTGCCACTGGCTCAGAACAGTGACCACACCCTGGGCCACTCTGCTGAAATCTCATGGGGTTGGGCAGGGCGGGAGGGTCCACATATGAGGGTCCACATATGTCCTTTCCCTGGACACATCCCAGCCAAAGCCGCCAGATAGAACATGAACAAATCCAGCTAGTTCTGTTGAATATTCTGTAGGACTCAAGAACTTAATGACTTTCAGCCCAAACAAAGAATAAAAGTCACCTTAGCACACACATCACCTCCAGAAAACAAGAGCACAGCCGGAATACAAGGAGCCCTTGGGGCCAGCATCCCCACAGCACCACGGAGGGGTAGGGCCTGGAGGGTCCTGGCCAGAGCCCAGGTGGGGGCCATGGTCAACTGGGCAAGAACAAACCCCTTTCCTGTGGCGCAGTCAGTGTACATGGAGGGATATTGGAGACGCAGCCCGAGACTGTGCCTGCCCAGATGTGAGGGTTTGAGAGGTGGCCAAGCCCAGGAGAGTAGGCTGGAGTGAATGGAGCCACCAAAGAGAGGAAGGCCCAAGGGAGTAAGCCTGCATCAAGAATAGACATAGAGAACTACTCGAGGACACCACAGTGGCCCCACAAGCAGCTGACAACGTTCAGACACATTGTCTGCAGGCTCTTCCTGCCTTTAACTGATGCAATATCTCATGCTGGACGCCCTGCAACCATGACACCTGCAGATGGGACTAGCATCACATGCTGGGCAGCTTGAGACAGCAGCCCCTGGAAGAAGCAAACTCAGGCATCATGCCTGCGGCTTCCCAGGTCTCTGCTAGGGAGAGCTTCCTGATGGAGGCCCTGCAGCTTAGGGGAGTGCTGGCCTAAGGCTCCCAGGCACTGAGGAAGAGGCCATGCACAGATCCCCCAAGAGTCCACTGCCAAGGGCTAGGCTGCCTGTGTGCAGGGTGAGACCAGGGAGCTCCCCAGAGCATGATGACCCTGGGGTCAAGAAGCAAATAGGTGACACCAGACATGAAGGGGCCACACCATGCTGTGGGGAGCTGCGACTCTGCCAGCAGCATGGGGACCTAGCAAGCAGCTCACTGACATCGATCCCTGGTGGACACAGCAAAAGTGTCTCACTCCAGGAATAAGTGCCCTATCTGCTCCCCTTGCCCAAACAAAACCTAAAGTCAAAGCCTGATGAGATCCATGGGCAAGATCGTGTTTGGAGGTTGACTTTCATTAAGATGGACTTGGGGAGCGCCTGAACCTCCAAAGGTACACCCCAAAAGAATGTAAAAACCAGCCTTATGTGACTTTAAAACAGTCAGCCTATAACTGAAATTCCTGCTAGAACAAAAGTCAACACTTTTCTAAAAAAAGACAACAAAGTGCGAAGACTCCCTAGTGTATCGTCCACGACACTCAGTGACAGTAAAATATCACTAGACACAGAAGGAGACGGGAGCGCAGCCCAGGATCAGGATGCACGGTGAGCCAGCTGTGGGGCTTAGCAAATAAATCCCGTGAAGCAGACACTACACTATAAACATCATAACTATGTTCAAAATTTGCAAGAAAACAAAGTATTAATGAGTAAACAGAGAATCTCAGGGGAAATGAAACTGAAAAGAAAATAAAGATACTAAAACTAAAAACTATAATAACTGAAATGGAAAAAACAATCTCTGGTTAAGTAACAACAGATTAGAGTGAGCAGACCTGAAAACAGGTCCATAGAAAGTGCCCAGTCAAAGAACAGACAGCAAAACATTCTTAAAAATCTGCACAAACCTGGGGACCCAGGCGGCAACCAGCACACTTGACGCTAGAGCCCCGTATCTGACGAAAACACCAATTTACACATCTAAGCATCTTAGATAACTCTAAGTAGAATTTTTTTAAGGCTCCTAGGAATATCATAATCCAAACACTGAAAACAAAAGTTAGAGAGAGAAATTTTAAGAGGAAAAAGGAAAAGACACAGATTTCATACAGGGGCAGCACATTCAGCGTAACTTGAGTCTTCAGCAGAAATCCGCCAAACAACAATGATGGCTGCAACTGAAAAAAATTAGCCATATTAAGGTTGTGGCGGGGGCCTGTGGTCCCAGCAACTTGGGAGGCAGAGGCAGGAGACTCGCTTGAGCCCAGGAGTTGGAGGTTGCTGTGAGCTGTGATGCAATGGCACTCTACCCAGGGGGACAGCTTGAGGCTCTGTCTCAAAAAAAAAAAGAAAGAAAGAAAATAAACCACCTCCTCAAAGAAGAGAAACACCTGTCAGCCCAACACCCAATAACTAGTGCAGAAAAACTCTTCAAAAAAGAGGGCAGGTCACCGAGCAGTGCTAGCATCAAACACAACACACAGTGATGTGGAGCCCTCGTCAGAGCAGCGCTTCTCGGAGCAGCACCTCTTAAAGCAGCACCTGTCTGGACAGCACCTCTTAGAGCAGCACCTGTGAGGACAGCACCTCTCAGGGCAGCACCTGTCAGGACAGCACCTCTCAGGGCAGCACCTGTCAGGACAGCACCTCTCAGGGCAGCACCTGTCAGGACAGCACCTCTCAGGGCAGCACCTCTCAGAGCAGTGCCTCTCGGAGCAGCACCTCTTAGAGCAGCACCTGTCAGGACAGCACCTCTCAGAGCAGCACCTCTCAGAGCAGTGCCTCTCGGAGCAGCACCTCTTAGAGCAGCACCTGTCAGGACAGCACCTCTCAGAGCAGCACCTCTCAGAGCAGCACCT
>NW_003852470.1:632081-642589 GCF_000181295.1 Otolemur garnettii | reverse complement strand
AGAGCAGCACCTGTCAAGACAGCACCTCTCAGAGCAGCACCTGTCGGGACAACACCAACAGCCAGGACTTGGATCTGAGCAAAAGGGAGGGCCGCTGAGGGCTGAGACGTGGGGAGATGGCAGGGACTGCATGGCACAGAGCTCAGGCTGTGGACAGAAGCCCCTGGGCAGGTGGGCACAGATGCCACTATCCTACAGAAATCTTTTCCCCAAAGAGTACAGTTGGAAAACCAAGGAGCCAATAGAGGAAATAAAACAGAATTCTAAAAAAATTCAGTCAATCCCCAAGAGGACTGGAGGAACCCAGTGGAACAGAATCTGACGGACGGTCATCACAGGGATACGGCAGCCTCAGACACACCTTGGGCCAGAGGCCAAAAGGCCAAGGATTCCATATTAGGCAGAAAAGTCAGACTCAGCCTTGTGCTGGGACATGAAGACTGCACCATGGGACATGGGACTCAGCCTGGGACATGAAGACTGCACCTGCCCGGGGCGGGAGGAGGCTGGTCTGGCTGAATCGCTGTCGGAGGCAGGGACCCCGGGCCAGGGAGCTGTAGGCAGCAAAGCGTCTTCAGTGCAGAAGGTCAGTGAAGCAAGAGGAGGCTGCCCTGAGAGAGCTTGGCCCTATGTGCAGGCTAATGGAAGGGGATTAAACCCACAACCAAGCTGGAATTTTTAACATCTCTCTCTCAGTAATTGCTAGAACAACCAGACTAAAAAATCAAGCAACAGAGGACTGAACCTCATGACCAGAAAATGAGAAGGAGGCTGGGGGAGCACACAGCCCCTCCCCAAGGATGAAGGGCTCTTCTCCAGCCAGGGCCATAGCAGGACACTGGCAGGGACAATAGCCCTAGGGACAAAGCAGTGATGGTGACAGTGACACAGAAGGGACACAGCAGTGACAATGGCAGGGACATGAAAAGGACATAGCAGTGATGATGGCAGGGACATGAAAAGGACATAGCAGTGATGATGGCAGAGACACAGCAGTGATGATGGCAGGACATGGCAGGGACACAGTAGTGACAGCAGCAAGGACACGGCAACAACACGGCGGCGGTGACTATGGCAGTGACAATGACGATGGCAGAGACATGGCGGGACATGGCAGGTGGACGACAGGAGGACAAAAGGAACACCTTTGCTTCCTCTGAGTCCCAGGGATGTCTTAGCACCAAACACCTCCCAAGAAATGAAACAAAACAGCTCCCCAGGCCAGATGGCTTCATTCTGGGATTCTATCACATAGTCAAGGAAAAAAATTACATACTATACAAATTCCTTCAGAAAGCAAAGGATTTAGCAAAGCACTTCCCAACTCATTTTTAAAGTCAAAATAACTTTGATGTCAAACCTAACAAAGGCATTTCAAAAGCAGCAAAATGCAAGACAGTTACCTTCAGAAACACACAGGGAAATCTTTTAACAAAGTATTAGGAAATCTGGCTGGGCCTGGTGCCTCACACCTGTAACTCCAGCACTTTGGGAGGCTGAGGTGGGAGGATCTCTTCAGCTCAGCAGTTCAAGACCAGCCTGAGCAAGAGCGAGACCCCCATCTCTACTAAAAATAGAAAAACTAGCTGGTTGTTGTGGTGGGCACCTGTAGTCCCAGCTACTAACGAGGCTGAGATAAGAGAATCACTTGAGCCCAAGACTTTGGAGTTGCTGTGAGCTATGATGGCTCGGCACTCTAACTAGGGTGAGATTGTCTCAAAAAAAAAAAAAAAATTAGGAAATCAAGCCTGGCAATACATAAAAAAAGATAATATGTAGAGAATGCAAGGTTGGGTTAACATTAAAAAATCAATCAGTGTAATTTTCCATATTAAGGAGAAAGTCACATGATCATTTTAATAGATGCAGAAGAAACATTTCACAGCATACAATATCCATCCATGATTTAAAAAATCAAACAAAAAACTTAGCAAAATAGGAAAAGACGGAAACATCTTCATCCTGTCTCAGGAATCAGTAAAAATCTTGAAGCGGCTGTCCCGCAGGGCACTGCTGGCTTTCTCTATTAAGACCAGGGACGAGAGGAGCAGACTCCTGGGCCCTCCCCGGGCTATAATTGGGGGCTGGGGCTGGGGCCTCTTCAATGCAAGAGGTGAGAAAAAGAGGGGCTGGGCAGATGGTGTGACAGTCTGCATCGAAAAACCTAAAGAATCTACCACTAATATGATTAGTAAGTGAATTTGGCAAGATCACAGAATACAAGGTCAGTATCTGAGTATCAGTTGCATCTCTATATAATAGCAAACAATAAGAAATGTAAATTTAAAAGGATAACACCATTGATAATCACATCAAAAACCATAAAAGCAGGTAGTTCAGTGAGTAGGGCACCGGCCCCATATACCAAGGGTGGCGGGTTCAAACCCGGCCCCAGCCAAACTGCAACAAAAAAATAGCCAGGTGTTGTGGCAGGCACCCATAGTCTCAGCTACTCGGGAAGCTGAGGCAAGACAATCGCCTAAGCCCAGGAGTTGGAGGTTGCTGTGAACTGTGTGACACCACAGCACTCTACAGAAGGCGATAAAGTGAGACTCTGTCTCTAAAGAAAAAAAAAGAAAAGAAAACCCTAAAAGACTTAGGATTAAGTTTGATGCAAGGCGGGTGTGGCACTAAAACCACAAAACACTGATGACACAGCACTTGCCCCATGGAAGGTCAAGTTCATTATGATGTCATTTCTCCAAATCAATTATAGACCCAACATAATTCCAATCAGAACACCAGCGGTTTCCCCCAGAAGTTGACAAGTTGTTTCCTAAACGTCACATGGAAACACAAAGGTCCTAGAACAGCCAAGACAACCTTCAAGAAGAATAAGTTGGAAGACTTCACACAACTACCAGTTGCAAGACTCACTACCAGTCTACAGCCCCTGGGATGTGTGACATGAACTTGCCAACCCATAAAACACATTAGGCTTCAGAAACAGACACAGGTCAACCGACATTTACCAGAAGTACCAACGTAATTCAACAGAGAAAGGGTGTTCTTTTCAAAAACGGTTCTGAAACAACTGAAATAGTCTGTATTTTTCCATATGGAAAAAATAAAGCTCAACTCCCCACTGATACCACGCACACAACTTTGTTCCCAGTGGGCCGCTGAATACTATAAAACAGTGTCTCTGCAAGGGTGGCCCAGAAACCCTGAGGATCTCTAAGAGGGTCCAGAAGTCAAACTACTCTCATGCCAATCCTGAGACATTACTTTCTATGTCCACTCCCATTTTCTCATGAATACACATAAAAGAATGTTCTAGAAATGTGAGGCACATGGCATGTCACCACTCTGACGTCTAAGGAAAGGTATGTTTATGTGCCCTTGGGTTTGGTATGTTTTCTATTTTAATTTCAAATACAGTGAGTGTCAGTAAGTGCAGTGCGTTAAGCGCAAGGTCTTTTGGACACTCAGTAACTTTGGTGTGGAAGGGTCCTGAGACAGGAAAGCTACTGCTACACTTGGGAAACATCTGTGACTTTTAGGGACGGTGAGTAACTCTCAGACTAGATGTGCAATGCGGTGACAGCACACCCTTCCCTCCCTGTCATCTCCAGAACAGCACAGTGAGTTTGCAGTGAGGAGCAGACAGCACAGCCGGGCTGCACATGGAGGGCACAGCCCGGGGCTCTTAGGGTGAGGGGACTCAATTGAGGAGAAGGTTCTCTGTGTGTATATTTGTTGAAACTCACCAAAGCAAGTGTTTAAAATATGCACTTTTTATTACATTAAATTATACCTCAATATAATTAATTACAAAAATAATTATTGGGAAAAAAGAGGCAAGAAGAAGCTAGTTTTTAAAAAATCAGGCAAATCTTAAAAAACTAAAAGGCTCGGCGCCTGTGGCTCAAGTGGCTAAGGCGCCAGCCACACACACCTGAGCTGGTGGGTTCGAATCCAGCCCAGGCCCACCAAACAAGAATGACAGCTGCAACCAAAAAATGGCCGGGTATTGTGGCGGGCACCCATAGTCCCAGCTACTTGGGAGGCAGAGGCAGGGGAATTGCTTGAACCCAGGAGTTGGAGGTTGCTGTGAGCTGTGATGCCACAGCACTCTACCCAGGGCAACAGCTTGAGGCTCTGTCTCCAAAAAAAACCAAAACAAAACAAAAAAAAAAACCTAAAAGAATATTTTTGGAAATGAGAATTAAAGTAAAAAGAATAGAGAGGCTAAAGAGTAGAAAAAAGAATAGACTTGTGTATTTGTGAAAGCAAAGAGAACCTGCAGAAGGGAGGAAACCCAGGGACTCAGCTGCGTCTGCACATGCTGGGGGGGAGGGAGTGATGATGCAGGTGTGGCCCCTGTCATGGCACACGTCCATGTGGATTTCCAGAAGGGACAGGGGAACAGCAGGCAAACATCTCCAGATTTGAGGGAGATGCAAGTCCAGGACAGAAGGGGATACCCAGACACTGAGGCTGGTGCCTCCCCTCCTTCCCCCCAGGGTGACTAGAGACGCCCTGGCTAGTCAGGAGAGGCTGGAGGTGGCGGGCAGCTGTGTGCCTCTCCCTGCAGCAAGCACCCCTATGCCTGAGTGGCCCTTCATACCTTCTCTCTCCTGCTCACACCCAGAATCTCTCTAAAAACAGGAACAACTGGAAGCCAATTCCCATACCAGTACTAACTGGCTGGGACACCCCAAACAAAACTGAGAAAACCAGGAAACTGACCCAAAGCTCAGCCCTCAAGCACCCAGTCAGTGCCCAGGCCTTGGATGGGACGGCCCCCACCTCTGTCCCTTCAGTTCTGCATGGTCTGAGCTCTGCCCGAGCCCCCCAGCTCCCTGACCAGAGTCCACTCCTGCCCCCATTTCCCTCGGTGACCTAGTCCTGCTCCCGCCCCAGCTTCCTGTCATGTCTCTGGGCCTCTCAAGCCAGGATTCTCTGCACCAAGACTGGGTCTCCGGCCTCCCTGGGCTCCATCCACACAGCTCCACTACCTCCTCCTATGCTTGGGCCAAATGCCCCACAGATACCCCTGGCACCTGCTCCTCCCGGCACAGCCCACCTGGATGCCTGCTGCCTCCCAGGCGAGGCCTGCCACACTCTCCTTGATCCCATTCAGGAGGATTCACCACGTCCCCACAGGCCCTGACCAGATGCACTCCAGCCTCTCTGTGGTGGCAGGACCCTTCTGTCAGCTCAAGAGGAGGGGCACAGACACCCCTGGCCGGCACCCTCCCTTCAAAGAAGCCTGTGCTGAGTCCTATCCTTTCTTGGGACTCTCTGGTGTTCCAGATCTGGCACAGAGGACCCAGCTGGCCAACCTGTGTTGGGCAGGAGGATAGAGTGCTGCCCTGTCACTGGACACACATGCAAGCCCTTACTGAGGACAGGTGGATGTTTCTGCTTGCATCACTTTTATGGCAAACAAGCTAATTTTATCCTTAACCACAATATCGAAGGATTCTGCCTCCTTTCTCTCTACCCATGTGCCCCTATCTGGGGACAGCCAGGACCAAGGCGCCCACCTGTCCACCTTCTCCAGGATCTCCGCGATGTTGGTCAGTGGCTTGAGCAGGTGGTGCCGCAGGTTGTGCTGCAGCAGGGGCAGGCAGACGTTCCACTGGGTGGCGCACACCACCTGGATGACACGCGGGGCACCCAGGCGGGCAGCCCGCTGCAGCGCAGCGTCCAGCCTCTGTATGATGCTCAGCTGGGTCTGCGGGGAGCAGGGGACACTAAGCTGCTCCATGAGGATGTTACACCAGTGCACTGGGGTTCCCAGGCCTGGTGTCAGCCTGGAAGCATGTGGGGCTGGGGCACACTGAGAGCATGAGTCTGAAATCCGTCACACTACATTCAACTGCGGCCTGAGGGACCCCTTCTAGAAGGGAGTGGACTTTACAGGAAGCATTCAGCATGGCCCCTTGCACTAGCCGGTGTGCCCTGCCACTCAGCCTCAATCCTGGATGTGCGGCAGGGCCCATGTGCTCTCTGCTCTCCTGTTTGTGCTACATGTGCCTCTCCTGACAGAAAGGGCCAGACTCTGAAGAGCTGTGGACTGTTCTCACCATGCCCTCACTGTCCTCTTATGTGTCCTGCGCCTACTCACACCCCATAGCCTCTGCCTCTAACTCCTTGGGGTCACCTGGACCATCTGAGTCTATGATGGACATTCACAACCCATTGGGCTGCTTGGCGGTTAAAATGAGTCTGTCAAAGCCTTGCAAACTGGTATCCAGCCCCCCAAAGCCCTGGGCAGGCACCGGTGTGGCAGGGCACAGTTGCACAATCCACACCACCATAGCCACAGCCAGCCTCCACTGCCGTTTCATAATAAAATGTGGCAGCCAAGGAGTTCTCTATAAAAGGTGTTTCAAATAAACACTTACTAGGTGCCCACCATGCTTGAGGCACCAGCACACAGCAATCATTGGTCAAAGATCTCCATGACAGCAGAGGCAGACACACAGTACACCCCCAGGAGCCTAAACACTCGCCAAGCCATGACAACTGTGCTGCACAGAGCCAGGCTGAGACAGAGCGCGTTGAATGTGGGGCAAGGAGAGCTCTGCCCACTGCCTGCCAGTCTTTACAGCACCAACAAGCGCTGTCCAGCTGCCCGAGGCCAGGCATGTGGCCTGCACAGCTGCCCCACCTTTGGGCACAATGGGGTGTGACCAGCATGGCTGGGAGGGCTGGGCTGGTCCTCCCTGAGCCAGGCCTTGGCCATGCCGGCCTCAGCTCCACACCAATGGCTACTCGCCTTTCCTCTGTTTTAATAGATTTGTGTTCTTTTTTTTTGAGACTGAACCTCAAGCTATCCCCCTGGGTAGAGTGCTGTGGCATCACAGCTCACAGCAACCTCCAACTCCTGGGCTCAAGTGAGTCTCCTGCCTCAGCCTCCTGAGTAGCTGGGACCACAGGCGCCCGCCACAACACCTGGCTATTTTTTGGTTGCAGCCATCATTGTTGTTTGGTGGGCCCGGGCTGGATTCGAACCCGCCACCTTGGGTGTACGTGGCTGGTGCCTTAGCCACTTGAGCCACAGGTGCCAAGCCTGTGTTCTTTTTTAATTGCAAAATTCTTCTCAAAGAATAGTTTAAACTGATTCCTAGATCCCTTTCCTAGTAGTAGCTGCTATTGCAGACCCTACTACCCTAAATAAAAATTAAAAAAAGTCAAATTCACACTGTCTCAAACTCTCCACCATGACGTTTAGATGGCTGCTACTGCCACACCTGCCCTTCAAAAAGAAGCTGCCTTGTCAGTACCTACAGTGTGGAACTTTCTACACAAGTCTGTGCTTCCCCAACAGAGACACTGAGGAAGTGCCAGCAACTCAGGTGAAGTGGCTAGACACGCCCACCATTGTTCTGAGTACGCCAGGCCGAGCCAGGCAAACCCTAAGGCAGGTGGTGACTTTGGCTACTCACCACTGTGATACCTTTCTCGACACGAGTGAGGCTGGCCACGAGCCCTCCTGGGACACGGGTGGCCGTCACCCAAAGGTGAGCATTACCAGCTGGGGGGCAGCTTTACACAAGCTGCAGGACCCGTCCCCTCCACCAGTGAGGTTGAGGTGGTTCTGGGAGCTGTCAGGGACCACACCATAGCTGCTGGGGCCCAGGCCTCAGGGCCTTGGTATCATCCTTGCACTGCTACGGGGACAGGTCACCGCCATCACATAGGGCCCAATGGCAGAGCCAGGGTGAGCCCAGCAGTGGTGTCCAGGCCATGTCCCCAGCACCCACCAGTAAGGCACAGGTACAGCTCTCACCATGTCCCGGGACATTTGCAGAGTGATGCCATCTAAAGACTCACCTCAACAGCTGATCGAATGTAGAGTTTAACTTTATTTTCAATTTCGAAAGCTTCTAATTCACACTCCAGACATTCAATTTCAATCAGCTTCCCAGGATCCTGTAGATACAAATAGTTTTGCTTGTGTGGAGATGTTTAAGGAAGGCAATTGTGTATGTTGACATCAGAGACTGCTCTAAAACCCTTCCAGGGAGAAATTCAGCAAAGACAAGCCAGAAGGTAATACAGAGGCACACGAGATGCAAAGAGGTAAGTGAGCGTTGAGGGAGCGCATTGGTTTCAACGGATACCAAAGTTTTAGATAATTAAACCAACTTCAGATCAACTTCATTTTACAAAACTTAGCAAACCTGCTTTCTCTACTTTAAGCCTGCCTGGGATCAAGAAGAAAAGCCCTGCTTTAGGCCCAGGAGGCAGAAGCTCGGGGATCTGTCTTGAGGTGGGGGCCTGTGGCCAGAGAATGAAATGTCCCTGGGCCCCCTACATCCCCACCGCAGCCACCGAGGGGCAGGGTCCCAAGTTTACCCCTTCAGGCACCTTGTTCCAAGCCCCCAGTGTCTAGGACTCAGGGTAGGGTAACCAGGCCTCAGCGAGGATGCTCAGGGGCCTGAATCTGTGTCAAAGTTGGGGAGTCTGAATGCCCTGTGCTGGCAGAGAAGACGTCCACTCCACCTCTCTCTCTCTGGGCATAAGGGTCTTAGGGAAAGACTCCCAGATAAAAGCCAGAAGAGCAATACACAGGCCACCACCCACTCTGGCTCGAGGGATGCAGGCCTCCTGGACATGGACAAAGACACTGGCTGCCCTCCCTGTGGGCGCAGTCGCTGGTGGTCACACATCTTTAGGACAACAGGAGACCTCTGCTCTGAGGACTACGTCCTCTGCAGGATGTGCCTGTAGCACTGGGGCAGGTCCAGTGTGTCTGCATCTAAGGGCATGCCTTTGACTGCAGGCTTCCATGTACAGGGAGGCCGCATCTAAGTTGGGGGCTCTGCATCTGCAGAGGTTAACTGGTTCTACCACTCACTCGGGCAACTTTGAAATCAGATATCACAGTGGCTAGTCTTCAAAAACGCATCAAGGTTTCAAAATTAAAAACCATTCATAATTTTAAATTAGTAAACTTTTAATTCAAAATAAATTTTATGAGATTCTCAATGCCCAATAGGAAGGAGCTGATGATTGGGTGGCACCTGTGGCTCAGTGAGTAAGGTGCCAGGCCCTTATACTGAGGGTAATTGGTTTGAATCCAGCCCCAGCCAAATTGCAACAAAAAATAGCCAAGCATTGTGGCAAGTGCCTGTAGTCCCAGCTGCTCAGGAGGCTGAGGCAAGAGAATCACCTAAGCCCAGGAGCTGGAGGTTGCTATGAGCTGTGACACCACAGTACTTTACTGAAAGTGACAAGGTGAGACTCTGTCTCTAAAAAAAAAAAAAAAAAGAGCGAGCTGATAATCTCCATGCCCTGCTCAGAGGTGTGATTCACTGGGCCCTTGTATTGGGCCTCTCCCCATTTCCTTGGTCTGTTTATTCTTTAACCTTCTGTATTTGAGTTTAAAAAAAATTAATGAAAGGAAGACTCTGGACAGTGTCTATGGCTCAGTGAGTATGGCACCAGCCCCATATACTGAGGGTGGCAGGATCGGACCTGGCCCCAGCCAAACTGCAATAAAAAAATAGCCGGGCATTGTGGCGGCTACCTATAGTCCCAGCTACTCGGGAGGCTGAAGCAAGAGAATCGACTAAGCCCAAGAGCTAAAGGGTGCTGTGAGCTATTACGCCACGGCACTCTACCCAGGGCAACAAAATGAGACTCTGTCTCTAAAAAAATAAATAAAGACAAGACCCAGTACTAGACACTTTAAGAAATGCCACAGATAGACTGTCACATATACCACAGCACCCAGAGGGACAGTGACCCTCGGGAGGGAAGTTCAGAGCAGGCAACATGTGCCAGAGGTCTGCAGGTGACTGGGGGCAAAGAACAGGGCAGCAAATATGGTCTGCAGGACAGGGGGTGGCGAAAGGGAGCTGCTGCTACATGAGCCCCCACCACCCACCACAGGGGGAAGGACCCTTCCCAGGCAGCACTGGTTTCAGCTCTGGAGAGAGGACAGATTATTACAGCCACTTACACAGATACAACACTGAGGCCGGATGGGCACGGAAGAGGGTGGGGCACAGATGTTGTTGAGGGCCACTGGGCCCTCAGGGATAGGGCCCTACAAAGAACTTGGGTCCTGGGTGCTGCCTGGACCTGCTGTCTCCAGCCTGGACACACACCCCCACCCGCCATGGCAGTCCCAGTCAAGTGCCGTGTCCTTCCTAAAAGCCACCCCAGCTCAGCAAAGCTATAAACACAACCAGCTGGTCCCTTTGCTGTGCCACGTGTCTCCTCCACTGTGCCAGGCCCTACAGCTTTTACTGAGCAATAAACTCCTGGTGGTCAGCTGGGGCCTCTGCTCTCAAGTGACCTGAGCTAACCACATGGCAGGTACTCAGCAAGGATAAGACAGGGACCCGCAGCAAACCACCCTGCTATCCTCGAGACCCCTTCCTCCTGTGAGCAGCACCCAGTTTGCCAGATGCCACACACCACACTCAAGACTACACCTGCATCCCCAGCCCGGACCGCCAAACAACAATGATGGCTGCAACCAAAAAATAGCCGGGCGTTGTGGCGGGCGCCTGTGGTCCCAGCTACTTGGGAGGCGGAGGCAG
>NW_003852470.1:627725-631383 GCF_000181295.1 Otolemur garnettii | reverse complement strand
GGTTCCCCCCTTATCTGAAGGGGCTACATTCTAAGATCCCTGGTGGATACCTGAAACCCCAGTAGCACTAAACTCTACATAAACTACGGGTTTTCTATATATCCACACCTGTGATAAAATTTAGTTTACAAATTAGTACAGTAAGAGATTAATAATAACATAATAAAATCGAATAGCTGCAAAAATGTACTACAATAAAGTTATGTTAACATGGTTTTTCTCTCTCTCAAAGTGTCCTAATGTTTTTAGCCTGCAGCTGACCGTGGATAACTGAAACCACAGACAAGGGAGGGCGCCGTGCATGATGTAAATGCCCAGTAACGGGGACGGGGTGAGTTACGGATCATTACATTATGAAATTTTATGCAGCCTTTAATGTGCTGTAAAGACAGCTGGTGGCAAGATGGGCCAGTCCTGCCACCAAGGCCAAGAGAAAGGAGCCAATGCAAAACCACAAAACCCACATACTCACAGCCACACAAAGTGCACCTGTAACGGAGGGAGCAGTCTGCAGACCACACACACAGGGGCCCTGTGGGTGGAAGTCTGTCAGCTGCTCTTCCCTTCTCTGCTTTCGGCCCAGACACGCAGTGGGCCCCTGCTGTTAGGCAGAGTCGTCATTAAGCCACTTACCTTGCTTTCAATTTTCTTCAGGTCTGAGAGGCAATCAGAGCAGATGTCCGTGCATTTCAAGGTCAAAGAAAGGTGAGCTAACTCAAAAAGCAAAAGAATTCTGAAAACAAACAATAAACCAGCAATGGGTAGCAGAACAATACCCCAGCATGCAGAGTGAACATTCACTGTTCAACCAGAGCAGGGAATAAAAGATAGGAAGGGGCAAAACCGTGTTCCTGACTCAGAGCCTGACTCCTCCAACCAGCCACACTCGCCGTCACCAGTCAGGGTCTGCAGAAACCAACAGGCTGATGCTAAAGCTTTCAAAGCCCAAAGGACCAACAACGGCCTAAAGAACTTTGAGGACCAAGACTGGTGGGCCATGCCACCTCCTTCTAAGCAGATTGTTGGGCTGTTAGGTGGGGACCCCAGAGACACGCAGCATCCCTAGCCTCTCCCACCACATGCTGGTGGCGTCTCCAATGGTGACCACCAAAAGTGTCTCCAGACACCGCCAAAAGGCCCCTGGGGGTAGAGCCTGCATCTTTTCTGCCTTGTGTTAGGCAACAATCACAGTCTGCCTGGCCCCGTGGTAATGATCCACACAAGTGCTCCCATCCTCTCACTCCAGCCTAGATGATCTGGGCAGGGACGGGTCCTTCTGCTCCCTCCTCCCCTGCCCAGTCTCCATAGACCCTAGCCTCTGACCTCTGGCTCCTATGCCCGCCCCCTGCCCAGCTCCCGCAGGGGTCTGCTAGGCAGGCCCAGAACAGAGAATATGTAAAAGGACACATCACAGGTTCCCAGACCTTTTTGGTTTTAAATTAACAGAATGATTTTTATCTCACAGGGAATTCCAGATATAGGAATCCAGGAAAGTGTCAGTGGTCCCCAGAGTGTCAGGGAAGCTCTGAGGTTCTCAGAGTTCTGGGGCTCTGCCTTACTGCACGTGAGAGGCATCCCTCCAGCAAGCAGAGAACATACCTGCTCTTCCTGGCCCTGCGGCAGTGAAGTGCTGACTGTGTGTGAGCTACAAGGCAGCCAAACCTGCCCACATCAGAAAGTGCCTGACTGGCTCCACTAACCAGAGTGCAGTGGAGCTGAAGTCGGCACAGGCGTGGAGGTGCAGAAGCCAGCTGCACTCACAGGGCCGAGGGAGGGGCCCATAGACACAGGTGAAGGTCACAGCAGTGTCTAGCCAGGGTGCTAGCCCAAACTGTCCTAGAGTCAATAAAATACTTCTACACACCAAAAATTATTTAAAAAACTAAAAGTAAGCAAACTAGGACAATTTGTAAATACGGGAGCCGAAAGGTTCAGACCCTAAAATAGAAAATGTTTCTACAAGTCAATAGTAAAATCATTTATATACACCCTTTAAGAAATCAAATAGGGCTCGGCGCCTATAGCTCAACCGGCTAAGGCGCCAGCCACGTACACCTAAGGTGGTGGGTTCGAATCCCCAGCCCGGGCCCGCCAAACAACAATGACGGCTGCAACCAAAAAATAGCCGGGCGTTGTGGCGGGCGCCTGTGGTCCCAGCTACTTGGGAGGCGGAGGCAGGAGACTCGCTTGAGCCCAGGAGTTGGAGGTTGCTGTGAGCTGTAATGCCATGGCACTCTACCCAGGGGGACAGCTTGAGGCTCTGTCTCGAAAAAAAAACAAACAAAAAAAAAAAACAAAAAAAAGAAATCAAATAAAAGAACAGGCAATTGACAAAAAGAAAAAAATGCTAGTAAACATTTGGAAAAAATTCAACTTTATCAGCAAAGAAACAAACAAGAAAGCAATGACCACTGCCCATCTGACCAGCTCCACAAGCCCCAGGATCCTGCTCATAGAAACTTCCCCCAAGAGAGTATAGCAGACTATCAGAAGAAACTCCTTGCATGCTCCCAAGTGCTAACTGGGAGTGCCAGCCATGGAGAGGGATGCTGCAGGCCACAGTCAAGGCCATGGCTGAGCTCCGCCTCACTCCAGTTATTAGAACAACTAAAGAATCTAAAAACGTGAGCTTCCTTGGCTCGGAGCCCATAGCTCAGTGGTTAGGGTGCTGGCCATATACACCTGGGCTGGCGAGGTCAAGTCTGGCCCCAGCCTGCTAAACAACAATGACAACTACAACAACAACAACAAAATAGTTGGGCATGGGGTGGGCATCTGTAGTCCCAGCTACTTGGGAGGCTGAGGCAAGAAAATAGCTTATGCCCAAGAGTTTGAGATTGCTGTGAGCTGTGATGCCACTGCACTCTACCGAGGGTGACATAATGAGACTCTGTCTCAAATAAATAAACAAATAAATATAAAAATAAATTAAATAAAAATGTGAGCCTCCTCCAGAAAAACATGCACACACATATACACATCTGTGCCCACCCACATTCCTCCTAAAGGGCCCTGACTGACCCCCTAGCATCCTCCCTAGGCACCCAACACCCCCCCCCCAGGCCTCTAAGACCTATTGTCCAGGCTTCAAGGGTTCCAGTCCTCCCATGGTCCCCTCCCCTTGAGTGACTTGCATCCAACTGACACACCACTTCCATGTTAAGTAGATCCCACTGCCTTGAACAGACAACAGACAACAGTGGCCTCTAGGGCACTAGCTGATTCTCCTTGCTGACTTGAAAAAAGAGATGCAGGGATGTTTACACAGCAAGGAGCTGAGACCCTCAGTGGATGAGAAACAGAATCCTGCCAATACCCATGTGGGGTTGGGGAAGCTCCTCCCCAGGTCCAAACTCCACAGAAGACCCCAGCCCAGCAACACCCTGAGTGCAGCTATGCCTGGATTCTGTCCCACAGACACAGAGAGGCTACAAATGCCTGTTGTTTTAAGCTGCTAAATTTGGGGCAGGGCATGGTGGTCATGCCTATAATCCTAGCACTCTGGGAGGCTGAGGTGGATGGATTGCTTAAGCTCACGAGTTCGAAACCAGCCTGAGCCAGAGTGAGACCTTGTCTCTAAAAATAGCCAGGCATTGGCTCGGCGCCTGTGGCTCAAGCGGCTAAGGTGCCAGCCACGTACACCTAAGGTGGCGGGTTC
>NW_003852470.1:613358-621824 GCF_000181295.1 Otolemur garnettii | reverse complement strand
TACTTGGGAGGCAGAGGCAAGAGACTCGCTTGAGCCCAGGAGTTGGAGGTTACTGTGAGCTGTAATGCCACGGCACTCTACGCAGGGGGACAGCTTGAGGCTCTGTCTCAAAAAAAAAAAAATAGTTGATGAATGTTTTTATACATATTCTTATAGCAATTACTTATAGTTTTATATATTTTCTATTAACTTTTTTACAAATTCAGTGTTGTAACAAAGGAAATATTCGGAAAGTAACAATAAAGGCAAAAGATCTTGTTTCATTTTCAAAATGTCATGGTCATGTATGTCTTCACGTAGGATAAACTACTATTCTGTTTATATTTGTTTTGTTCATGTATGCATATTTTATCTCTCTCAATTAATGGACTTGTCTGCAGTTTTTATACATAGTTTTCTGAGCAATGACTTTTTAAGAAAATTCCTTCTTCTGTCTGCATTTTCTAATATGTCAACTTACCATAATGGAGAATATCTCTCGGTATTTCTGTGGCACATTTGATTTTATGAAAGGTGCTGCAGTGGAACAGAACTTAGCAGCATCCTCCTTTCTTCCAGCTTGCAGATAACACTCAAGAAGTTCCCTAGATAATATATAATTGATATTAAACCTTGCTGAAATTATTGTCTGCTGCAAAGGTCTAGTTATCAGGTTACTATACTGTTATAACATTTATGTTTCACCAACATTAGAAAAATACCCTGGGATCAGTTCCTTCAGCCATGACCAGGGTCTGTGGTGCACCAGAAGGGCTAACAAGAGCTAGAAAAGCTTGCTGTCTCTAGCAGCAGGAGGGGGAATTACTGGCATTTTAATTTTCCATAACATTTAAAAATTATATTTTATCTATTTTTATTCATTTTTTTTTGTAGAGACAAGGTCTCACTATGCTGCCCAGTCTCCAACTCTGGCCTCATGCTATCTTCCTGCCTCAGTTTCCCACAGTCCTGGGATTATAGGTGCGAACCACCATGCCTGGCCTGAAAATGATATTTTAAAGAAAGATCTTATTGGCTTGGCGCCTGTGGCTCAAGTGGCTAGGGCGCCAGCCACATACACCTAAGGTGGTGGGTTCGAATCCAGCCTGGCCCCCGCCAAACGACAATGACGGCTGCAACAAAAAAATAGCCAGGCGTTGCAGCAGGTGTCTGTGGTCCCAGCTACTTGGGAGGCAGAGGCAGGAGACTTGCTTGAGCCCAGGAGTTGGAGGTTGCTATGAGCTGTGATGCTATGGCACTCTGCCCAGGGGGACAGCTTGAGGCACTGTCTTAAAAAAAAAAAAAAAAGAGAGAAAGATCTTATTTATTTTTATTATCTTTTAAGGGTTCCTCAAACAGCTAAATAGCTGGCAACCCAAGCCTACAGACTGTGGAGTTGGACTTGAGTGTGGATCCTCTGGCACTGGCATTCAGGACCCTTGCTGTCGACCCTCACCCAGCGCCATCTTGCAGGAAGGCTCTAGAATATAAGAGAAGCTCTGAAGATCCCTGGCCAGTCTGCCTGGCACAAAGACAGTGGTGGCTTCTCCAGGTTGAGGCCCCAGTAGCCAGGGCCCTGCCCTGACTGCCCCCACGGCTCCCCTACTCGGGTCCCCTGGGCGGGCGCCTGGATTGGCCTAATTCTGGCTTAGTTTTAACCTATTCAAATATCTACTACGTTACAAATTTACTGAACTAAGAATTTGACACCATGAGCCAGTACTAGCGCATCGCGTGTACACTACACCGCGCGCCCCAGAGCAGGTGCAGGACTCACAACATCAGCTCTGCACGCCATTCCTTGTCTTCCTCCTCGGTTTGGTTCAGGACGTTCACGATTTGGGAGAGGCTGGGGATCAGAAGGTGGCGGTATCCAGGCTTCAGAAACGGTCTCACCATTTGCCAGTAGAGGACTGAGGCGTTAAAGACCAAGAAATAATACCTGCAACGAAGGAGAGGAGGTCTGAAGAGGCGCAGCCGCGCTTGCCTGAGCACCAGGTCATGGGTGCCTAAGCTCCCGGCCCCTCGAGCGGGATCGCGCGTTCCCCTCTGTGTCCAGCAGGTGGCAGCAGCCACGGCCAAGCCTCTCGGCCGCACCCGCGTGGGACCCGGGCGCCTGGACGGCTTTGCTCCCAGAGTGCAGGTAGTTCCAGCTCAGTCTGGGCTGCAATGACCTGGCCATAGGCTCCTAAATCCAGACCAGGTCGCTTTTTAGTCAATCCTTCCACACACTGAGCAGACGCCATGAAAATACAGCACCAAGCAAGTCCTCTTTTGTTGCTCAAAGGATAGACAACAAAGGGCAAGGACAGAAGAACCAAGGAAGGCTGCCTGGAGGAGGCAACAGATAAAGATGACCAGAAAGCAGCCAGGAGACGAGAGAAGGACTGTTGGGGGCTAAACCTTCCCTGCGAGTTGGGCGGTGGCGGGAGAAGTGAGCAGAGGTGTCTCCTGGAGTCTGGGCATCTCTCTAGGGCAGCAGCGTGCTGGGACGGGTGTGAGGAAGGACATGGCTGCTGCTTCTGCCTTTCTCACCCTGGAGCTGCTCTCTGGAGGGGCCAGCTCTCACTTGGGTCACACGCCCTCAGGGAGTTTACCAGAGCCACATGACCCTGGGACAGGGATAGCACTCACTATCTTTGGGAAAGCACTCCCAGCTTTGCCAGGAAAGGAGAGAGGGGGAACCCATAGGGGACTGTCATCAGCCCTACCTGGAGAGGCTTCCACATCAGGAGTCGCTCCAGGGCCCAGGCCTCCTCTGTCCCCTGGATGTGGCCCACACCAGAAAGGACCAGACCTTCCCGGGTAAGCTCCTCTCCCCTAATTCCTACTCTGACTCCCATATGTCCTCCACTGGGCTCCTCCTCTCCCTCCCACCATCCATATGCCCCAAGGCTATCCTCTCCCCCCCTCCTTCTCTGCCAGGTCCCCACACAGTAACCAAGCCTCTTCCTGGAGGCGCCTCTGACAGCCCTCCGGGACTCCCTGCCACACACCTGGCCCCTCCACAGCTGCCCCTGAGACCCCTGGACCAGATGTCCCCCCAGGGTTCTCACTGATCCTACATCATGGCTCCAGGACCTGAGCCCTTTGGAGGCACCCACTGACCTCAGGACCTCTGGCTCAGGTCAAGCCTCACCATCCCCCATCCCCAAAGAGGCAGATCTATAGGGCTGGGCCCATATCCCCAGAGAAGGCCACCAACAGGCAAGGAAGCAGACGTGGGCATGCCTTCCAATGTTGCATTCTGTCTAAATATGTAATATTTATGCCAGTTTGTACATAAGTTTTACAGTTTCACTAATGACATTTATTTTTGATGAAGAAAGCCTTGATTGAATAGAAATCTTGCTGGGGTTTCAGAGACCACCTCTAGAAGCAGGAGGCCATGGCCTGGGCAGGCAACACAGGCAGGTGTGGGGGCAACGTGAGGGAGTAGTGATGAGGGGCCCTTAGAGAGAACAGACTCTCGAGGGCAAATCACAACCGCTGCATGCAGACTCAGGTGAACTCAGCCTGAACACCGTCCAGTTCCATATGCTATTGATGGCGTACCATCCTGAGTACATTAAAAACACAAACAATAGCCGGGCATTGGGGTGGGCACCTGTAGTCCCAGCTACTTGGGAGGCTGAGGCAAGCGAATCGCTTAAGCCCAAGAGTTTGAGGTTGCTGTGAGCTGTGACACCACAGCACTCAGGCGAGGCAACATACTGAGACTCTATCTCAAAAAAAAAAAAAACCAAAAAAACCACAAACCACAAATGGGAGAAAATCCCCACAGTCCAAATAAAGACAGCTGCTTGGTCAATTTCACCTCTAATATCTTTCACAATGGGTTAGAAAGGCCGATTACATCATGCCTACCTCGGCTCTCCTTTGGCAAAGTTTATAGCCTTCATATACTGAGTCACACAATTTTCAAATTCTTCCTAAAACAACATGAAAATGCACAATTAAATTAAAAACACCAATGACTGCTCACCACCACTTCTCTGAGTGCTGACCTCACTCAAGACTGGCCTGGGATGGGGCTGTGACCAGCTGATGGTGCAGAGGGGAGAGCCAGCTCCAGGGCCTGAGGGGCAGAAACCCACTGCTGCCTCTCCCAAGGAAGGCCTAGCTACAAGAACCAGTGCACTAGGGCTCAAGGGTCAATGGCCGGGCAAGACAGGTCAGATTCCATTGCCTGGGCAAGAAGCCTAACAGTAAATGTGAAAATTTCATGTCACTGTGAAATGAACTTGGTCACTTTACTTGCTAAATATAATTTTAAGATTTCTGTCCTGACACCTGGGGGGCCAGATGAAAACAGCTTGGGGGAGGGGCACAGGGCACCTCTCACCAGGTTGTCGGTGGACTTCGGGGTGCACAGCTGGGCCTTGCACAGGTGCGCTCGGCCCAGAAACTGGGTGACAGGCCCCTTCACCTTGAAGTACATCTGGATGCAGTCTTCGCTCACCTGTGGCTGTCCCATCTGCGGACAACACGGCCCACATGAGACTGAGGAGCTGGACACCCTGGGACAGACCCCTCGGAGGGATCTTGCCTGCTCATCCGCTTCTGGGGGACCAGGCGTGCCTCTCCCCAGCCCACCACACACCCCCAAGCACAGCCGCGAGGGCCTGGGCGCCTGACTACCTTGAGGGCCTGTTCTGCGCACTGAACAAACAGGTTGGGGCTGAAGCTTTCCCAGGGGTCCAGCTCCGACTTCCCCAGGTTGGCCGACTTAATTAGTTGGTAAGCTCTCTTCAGGGAGGCGGCATCTGTCGTTTGAGCAAAGCGGTGGAATAGTAACCCTCCCTCTCCGCTGGCCCGTTTGGAAAGCCTTCAAATGGCGCGGAACAAATTTACAGTTCCGGCCGGTATCAGAGGGTTCCGGGCTCCCCAGGGCAGGGTCGCAGGGTACCAAGGGCTTCCCGGGGCGGGTCACTGGGTTCCAGGCCTCTCAGGGGCGGGGGTGACGGCCCTGGGCCCACCTTGCTGGCTCTCGGCGCGGGCCAGCTCCTGCATGATGACCAGATCCATGTTCCCAACTTCTGTGGTCGGTTTCTGGGGTCGGTCGCTCTCTCCAGGGTACGCGAGCGCCCCGACGCCGCGGCGAAGCTGTCTGCTAGATCAGGCAGCGCGCACTAACGGCAGTTGCCTAGAGACCGAGTGGACGCGAGAGAGGCCATGCTGACCCTGTCGGGCCAACGGCGCCACCTACCGGGAGCGAGGACGTCGGAGCCTAGGGAAGTGGAGAGGAGCGGGAGGTGAAGGAGGAAGAGGCTAGTGGAGGAGGAGGAGAGGAGAGGAAGATCGAGGAGGGGGTGGAGGAGGGGAGGATGACCGCGGGCGGGCGGTCAGGACTCACTGGCCTGGACGCCCGCTCCCCTCTGACTGTTCTTGGCCCAGTGAGGGGCGCCTGGAGGGCCACCGAGCTGTAGACTGGCTTCCCTGGTCCTCCGTTCACCTGGGCTCCTCTTGGCCCCGGCCCCTGCCCCTTCTCCTGGAACAAATTCCTGCATTCCTCCCTACAATCTCTCGTTAATTCATTCATTCAAACAGCTATTTGCCCCTGCAGTGTGGGCAGCACAGAAAGGGGGCCAGGAGCTCCCTTTGGTATGAGTATGTCAAATGTAGGCTGGGGGCCAGAAAGGGAAGTGTAAACAGGTCGGATCCCAAGTGGTGGTGGGGGTTGGGGAGAGTCCCTAAGCAGGGGATAGTTCAGCTGAGACCTGAGGAAGTAGAAGAGAAAGGAGTAAAGAGGATCCCAGAGAACAGCACCTGCCCAGGCGCCAGCAGAAAGGCGGCCAGCTCTGCAGGGGTGCTGCCCTGAGCCACTCCCCACTAGGAGGCCTGCGGCCAGCTCTGCAGGGGTGCTCCATCTGACTGTTCCTGCCTGGCCATGTGGAGACTGCACTTGGACAGGGTGGGGAGATGCACCCAGACGAGCTTGTCCAGCAGCTGAAGGGTCTCAGGGATGGAGCAGGCTGGGGTCAGGGAGGCCAGACCCATCTTGGGGCACTCTGGAGAGACTGGCCTGGCTCTGTGTTAGACTTGCAGAGTTGGAGATCACACAGAGGGCTTCAGGTCAGGCCAAGCATCGCCCTGGCTGCCAAGGGTGCTGGGGGTGGTGGTGCAGTGCCAAGGAGAATAGCCCCAGGTTTGGAGGGGATTTATTTAAAAGTGTAAGACTGGCCTGGCACAATCGCTTACACCTGTAATCCTAGCACTCTGGGAGGCCAAGGTGGATTGCCTGAGCTCACAGGTTCAAGACCAGCCTGAGCCAGAGCAAGAACGCATTTCTAAAAGGAAATAATAGCCGGGTATTGTAGCGGGCACCTGTAGTCCTAGCTACTTGGGAGGCTGAAGCGAGACAATCTCTTGAGCCCAACAGTTTGCTCTGAGTTATGACTCCACAGCATTCTACCAAGGGCTCCAAAGTGAGACTCTATATCAAAAAAAATAAAATAAAGGCATAATTTTATAAGAACTTTAAAAGTTGATAGGTTTTTAGCGACAGACAATATGATGGTGTACACAAAAAAATGCTATTGTCAACAGAAAAGATCCCAAACTCTATAAAACAAAGAAGTTTATTCTGAGCTGAATGTGTGCAATCATGACCCAGGAACACACCCAAAAAGCCTCAAGCAAGGGGTCTCACCCTGGTTGGTTGTGTTTCACTATGGTTTTGTACATAGCAGGGAGCCAAGAATTACAGGTACGGTCATCAGTCAATACATGGAGGGTGTATGTTAATTTGGCCCAAAGGGCCTTCAAGCAGGACACTACATGTTATGGGTGGATTTAACAATTCTTTGATTTGTGATTAAAGAAATGAAGCTTTGTCTAAAGGCTTAGAATGTTTTAAGATAAGGAAATCTGCTGATCAGAAATGAGCCACCCCTGACTTAGGACACACACCCAGACTCAAGTGCTCTGTTAAGTAAATGTGTGACCTGCAGGTATGATTGAAGCTTTGTCTTTCAAGGCCTTAGCCTGTTAATGAGCTACAGAGGACATTACCGAGAAGAGAGGAGACTAAGGAGATGTGTCTGATCTCCCTAGGGTCAGCAACTCAGCCTTTGGGTATTTCCTTGGGCATTCAATTCCCTGGGGGGCTTAAGATTTTATTTTAGTTCACAATTAAATTTATGATAAGAAGTTTATCATATTGGGAGGCTGAGGCAGAAGAATTGCCTAAGCCCAGGAGTTAGAGGTTGCTGGAGCGACTCCACTGCACTCTACCAAGGGCGAAAAAGTGAGACTCTGTCTCTACAAAAAAAAAAAAAAAGAAGTTTATCATAAATCTTAAGCCCCCTAAGCTGACTGAATGCCCAAGGAAATACCCATAGCAGGGCATTATGGTGGGTACCTGTAATGCCAACTACTTGGGAAGCTGAGGCAGGAGGATCGCTAAGCCCAAGAGTTTGGGGTTGCTGTGAGCGAAAGATGCCATGGCACTCTACCGAGGGTGACCAAGTAAGACTCTGTCTAAAAAAAAAAAAAAAACACAAAAAAACCCCTACAACTCCTGATGAGTGAATTTAGCAAGAAGCAGGACACAATATCAATGTGAGAACATCAATTGTATCTGTATTTTTTATTTTTTTTTTGCAGTTTTCAGCTGGGGCTGGGTTTGAACCCACCACCTCCAGCATATGGGGCCAGCACCCTACTCCTTTGAGCCACAGGCGCCACCCAATTGTATCTGTATTTATTAGCAAAAAAGAAGTAAAGAAACAACAGAAAAATATCATTTTAAATAGCATAAAAAACAAGCTACTTTGGAATAAATGTACTATACAGAAGATGTATGATGCTGCTACACTAAGAGCTACAAAACTTCGCTGAGATAAACTGAACACCTAAATAAATGAGATTTGCCATCTCCATGGAATGGAAGGCTCACACCTGGGAGATGTCACTTCTGCCGGGTCGATCTCTAGACTCCTGTGCAAACCCAGTCAAGGCCCAGGCAGGCATTCTCCTGGAACTGACACACTGGCTCTAAAATGTGCACAGAAACACAGAGAAGGGCCAAGAGTATACTGAAGAAGAACAAGGTTGGGCAGCAAACACTGCCAGATTTCAAGGCAGCATAAAGCTACAGTGTTGGAGACACAAATAGATGGTTGGAACAAAGCAGAGGGCTGACAACCAGACCACCAGCTCACAGTCCATTGATTCTGACAACCAATTCAGTTCCATGGGGAGAAGAAATTCTTTTGAACAAATATCAAACAAAAAAAGAAATAAATCTGATCCCTACATCACAACACATACACAAATGAACTTGAAATGGATCATAGACTAAAAAGTAAAATTCAAATGTTCATAGCTTTCAGAATAAAACAAAATATTTCACAACCTAGGAGCAGGCAAAAATTTTTTAGATAAGGCATGAAAAGCAAAACCATAAAGGAAGGCTTGGCGCCTATAGCTCAACCGGCTAAGGCGCCAGCCACGTACACCTAAGGTGGCGGGTTCGAATCCCCA